>NW_006399813.1:16286916-16336726 GCF_000299155.1 Elephantulus edwardii | reverse complement strand
GGGATTCCTTTTCTTCTCAGTGTTAACCATAGATAGCCGTGACCCACACAGTCAAATGCTTTTGCAGAGTCAAAAATACATGGATAGACACTATTCTGGTATCCTCTGCACTCAGCCAGGATCCATCAGCAATGATACCACTGGTGCCACATACTCTTAGACTCAACTTGAACTTCTGGCAGTTCTAGCTGTCAATGTGCTATTCCAGCTGCTTTTGGACAAACTTTAGCAATATTTTGCTTTCATGTGATATTAATTATAATGTTTGATAATTTCCACATTCTGTTGGATCACTTTTCTTGGGAATGGGAATAAATATGGATCTCTTCCAGTCAGTCAGCCAGACAGCTCTCCATTCAATTTCCTGGCATAGACTGGTGAGCATGTCCAGAGTTCTATCTGCTAGCTGAAAGATATCAATCAATTTCAGAACCTTATTTTCTGCCAATGTCTTCAACACAGCTTGAAGGTCTTCCTTTACTACCATTGACTCTTATTCATATGGTACTCCCTGAAATTTTCATTCTAATTATACTACAGCAGACTTGCCCAAAGCAATATGTCTCCTATCTCTTGACTGCTGGTACAAGTGAGGTGAAATCATTGACAGTTTCAATCCTTTCTCCATCTCTCATGATGTTACCTACTGGCCCAGATACCTTCGTTTTCTTGATGTTGAGATGTTATGCATGGTGAAGGCTGTAGCTGATCTTCTGCAGCAAGTGTCTCAGGTCCTCCTCACTTTGTGGAGAAGGTGTGTAGAGACTGGAACCCTCATGCTTTGCTGGTGGGAATGTAAAATGGTGCAATCACTATAGAAGGGCAGTTTGGTGCTTTTTTGTGGTGGATTCTATAAACAGACAAATGAGCAAAATTACCATGGTACATTCACACAGTGGAGTATAATGGATTTCTGGAAAACAATAAGCAACATATGAAACACTGAACATCATAGATGGATCTAGGACAAGTTATGCTGAGTGATTTAAGACATCAAAAAGACAGCTGTGGTACAAGATCTCTATTATAAAAAGTAAGTCATGATTTACATACCCAGATAATAAATCTTGTCATGCTTCAGAGAGTTGGACAGTGACTAAGGAAGATAAAAGGAGAATTGATGCCTTTGAGCTTTGGTGATGGAGAAGAGTATTGACGGTACCATGGACTGCTAGGAAAACAAACAGATTCATCCTGGAAAGGGTTAAACTGGGTGGCTCCTTGGAAGCAAGGATTCTGAGGCTCCCTCTAACATACTTTGGACATGTTGTAAGGAGGGACAAGTCCTTGGAGAGGGACATCATGCTTGGTAGGGTGGAGGGACAGCACAGGAGGGGAAGGCCCTCTATGAGGTGGATTGATTCAGTGACTGGGGTAATCGGGATGGGTATATCAGAGACGGTGCGACTGGCACAGGACAGAGTTTAGGCCTGTTGTCCATAAGGTCACTATGAGTCGCAAGCCACTCGACAGCACATAACAACAACAAGGGTAACAGGGATAGGAAGAAAAGGAGGAGAGTAAAAATAAATAAGTTGGCTGAAAGGAAAGACAACACACAATAAAGGGTTGGTTGGACATTGTAAAAAATTAATTACATTAATCAATAGCAATTAATGTTATAAAACAAAGTATCTACAAATAATTACATGAAAAACCAATAAGATTTCTAAATCTCCACTCAAATAAATAAGTGAGAAGTTAGCTCTGACCACTCTGGAAAATGGAGAGGGCTAAGCCAGGAGGCAGAGCGAAGTTGGAAGGTGGATTTAGAGGTGCTCACCTCGCCTTGACCACCACAGGGATGGGAGAAATTAAGATAAAGGAGGAGTCAAAGTTGATTCCGCAGCAATTGGGTTTTTTTGGTTTTGGTCTTAGAAAGGGGTGGGTAGCGGGCCATTCACAGCAAAGTGTGAGAGCTACACCCCTGCCACTCAGGGTTTCCAAATGCACAATGAAAGGAAGACTGGAGAGCTGAAATGCACCAGTGAAGAGAATTCAGGCCCCTGGTCCCGAGCTGTCCCTGTGATCTCGCTTGTGTTAGTGACATTCTCAGGGATTGTTGGGGGGAAAGAGAGTTCTGGTTCATTCCACGGTACTCCACTTCTACCAAAAGCTTCCTTCCACTCCGCTCTCACCCTTTCCCTGTGGTACCTAATGTAGGTTCAGAGTAAGCAAACTTTCCCTGTGCTCTGACCCCCAGCAGAGCCTTACTGAGCATGAGAAGATGACTCCCTTCTTTGGTACTGCTGAGGTGCCCAAGGAGAAACCACACCTGCTGGGAGGTGGGGGCGAGGAAGCGCACACGCAGCAGGCAGCTTCACCCTTGCAAGAGAGCTCACTTCTTCCATGCAACATTTTGTGTCTGATTCCACCAGGGCCGGCTACCTGGTTGACACGACCAGGTTTGTCAACCCAGGTAGCAGTGCAGCTCCAGCTGGCTATTGACCTAATGTGCTGAAAAGGAACGAGATGCCCAAAATGCTAGGGAAAGAGGCAGTAACAGGTTGTTCTTATCTGGGCCTAAGCTCACCTGTCCCAGAGTCTCCAGGTTATCAAATGTTTTCTAGTTTCCATGGAGACTGTCACAAACTCAGAGTTTGTTATTGTTCCAAAGGAAAAAAGGGAAGCGACTTGGTAGGAAGGCTGACGTCTGTCCAGCCAAAGGGTGAGTCACCCTTCCACAGTAACTTTCCCATGGGGTCTGGTACATCCATGGGTCACTTCCTTATAGTCTAGCTCCCACTGATCTTCCTTCTTTAGCAGGAGACTGGTCCCCTGTCTGTGTCCGTCATCAAGTGAATGTAGCAGAGCACCCCAGATGGTCCACTCATGGGGCGTGGAGGACTGACAATAAAGAATCCACAGTCCTGCTTTGGGGAGCAAGAAGTTATCAGGGAGGTGCATTCCCTGTTACAGGCCATTTCTATCACCTATCAATAGACTTCCTGCACCAGGTCACTTGAGTGTTCAGGCTTTCAGTGCTCTCAGGTATGAACATTCACTCACGCAGCCATGGAGTTTTCAGGGGCTGTAAATTGCACGTGAGGAAATGGCCCCTCTTTTCTTCTGTGGAGCAGCTGGTGAATTCAAACCACCTGCCTTTAAGTTAGCAGCTTAACTCCTTCCCCACTAGGCCGCATGCCTTAAGTAGGCATAATTGTATGAGTTAACTGTCTTGGACGAAGTACAGCCAGGATGCTCCTAAGAAGTGAGGGTGGTTGATTCACTTACTTAGGACCTAATTTCAGGAGAAGGCAGATCCTGGAGAAGGACATCATGTTTGTTAAAGCAGAAGGTCAGTAAGAAAGAATAAAAACCTCAGTGAGATGTATTGACACAGTGGCTCCAGCAATGAAATCAAACAAACCTACAATTGTGAGAATAGGACAAGAATGAGCAATGTCTAATTCTTTTGTAGATGGGTCATCATGGATTAAAACTGTCTCAACAGTATCTAACAACTACAGCATCCAATTGTTAAAGGAAACAGATGAGATGCAGCAATTAAGGGGATTAGCACCATACCCAATATTACTCACCTAACATTATTCGGATCCCTCAATTAGCATTCACTTAGTAATATTGCTAATTGGCTAGTAACTGACCACACATCTGTGGGCCACCTAGATGGTGAAGCAGACAGAATTCCTACTGCTCCCTCAACACAAGTGCTGGCTACCTAATGGAGCAATCTACGGGGCCATGATGAAACACCACCTGTCCACCATCAGGTATTTGAAAGGAGAAAGTCCATTGCTTAGACACAGAAGGGAATAGGACAAGAAACCCAATAGTTTGACCAGAAGGAAAGGAGTTAGCAAAGCGACAGGGTCAAGGAAAAGCATCAGGGCGGGCACTTCAAGAGCATCCTGGGGAGACAGTCCCTAGGCTTCTAGTAACTCCCTTAGGGGGATGCTGGATTGGCCAAGAGCCTTCTAATGACAACTGGCTTTCTAAGTAGAACTCCTAGGCAGACAAGGTGCTGATGAGAGAACATGAGTGTATGAGAGTGTGTGTGTGTGTGTGTGTGTGTGTGAGTGTGTGCGCGCGTGTGCACACGCACGCACACGTAACCCCCTGAACTGTTGTCTTCACCATGCAGTACTCCCACACAGTCACATTCCTCAGTCATCTTAAGTCCAACCAACTAGTGCTTCTAACCAGCTCAGATTTCTAGACCCACAAAGTGGAAAAGAGCCCAGAAATGTAATGATCACAGAAAGGAACCCACCCCAGTAGTCCCCTGAGAAGAGCCCAGCCCAAAGAGCATCCCCTGCAGTCATCTGACCATCCTTGACCATTGTCCATGCTGATCTCTATAAGGTCCTGTAGCTAGCCCAGCTCACAGCTACCTATGGGGATGGCCCTCAAGCAATGACTTTCAAACTGTGGATCAGATCTGTATGTGGGGTATGCAACCTGTTTAGTGGATGGGATGTACTTTATAAAAAGTTCAGACAGAATAAATATGTCTGAGTGACTCATCAGTAGTAAATGTGTGTATTTTCTTGTGAATCTTCTGTGTCTCTGTGTTTGCAAGCATAAACTCATATGTTGTTGTTGTTGTTGTGTACCATTGAGTAGGAACTGACCCAGAGCTGACCTCCAGTGGGGTTTCAGAGGCAGTAAATCACACAGGAGGAAATTATCCATCCTTCTCCCATGAAGCAGTTAGTGGATTCAAACTGTATACCTTTGGGATTGCAGCGCAGCATCTTACCATTAGACCCCCAGAGCGGAATATGTATGTGTGTATAGTTGTTATTGTTGTGTGCCAGCAAGTGGAACCAGTTAATAGCTGACCCTCCAGTGGGTTTTTAGAAGCAGTAAACTGCACAGGAGGAGATAGCTCTCTGTATGTATGTATGTATGTATGTGTGTGTGTGTGCGTGTATGTGTGTGTGTGTGTGTGTGTGTGTGTGTGCTTATGTATACATGGATCAGGGTTCCAGCAACACAAGGATGGTACTGTCTACGTGATTTGAATGAATAAAGCCACTATTTACAAATATGCGGGCAAGGTATAAGGATTGTGGAGGGCTGAGAGAGGAACAGTAGAGCTTAGTTAGCATCTTAAAGTTTGAAGGAGAAAACAGTTTGAGAGAGGTGTAGCGACAGAGACTGTGACAGTCAGCTGAAGGGTAGGACTGGCCAGTCCTTATGGCAGCCCACACAGGGAATAAACATTAACTTCACTCTCCTCCCTCCTTCAGACCTCCTGAGGATAGCCACTGGCCTGAGGGTGAGGTAGCCAGGAGTGAGGCCCCTACTGAAAAAGGCAGGTAGAAAAAGCAGTACACAACTTGAGCCCCAGAACCCAACATGAAATGCAGTTTTACTTGTTATGTTTCTCAGTCAACAAAGTTTTTAAAACAGCCCCTGGGGCCTGCTTCCAAGACTGAATTCACTACCATAAAGAAGTTAAACGTCCCTCATGGCCCTCAGGTCAGGCTTGTTGTGCTTTCGGGTGGCTTTTGAGTAGCAATGTTGATGGCACCAGGACAGAGCCATCCTGTCACCAGCAGCTGGAGCTCACTTCACAAGCAGCCTGGGAACCACCTTCGTTCACCCAGAGGCCCTGCAGAGGCCAAGGCCTGCCCACAGTCTCCACAAGGCTGAGTGTGGGACGAGGGTCAGGGGAGCAAGGGAAGGAAAGCAAGATACGGAGCAGACATTGGTGGGAGAGAGGAACAAAGAGGGACCTGTGGTCAGCGGCACCCACGCCAGACAGCTGCCTCAGTCCTCAGGGGCAAAGGGCAAGGTTCTATTTCTAGCGCCCTGTAGGAGCAGGAGAAAACCATGTTCTTGTTTTCCACATGCTTGTGGTTGGCTCACTCACCCTTGGGCTAAACATTGCCGTTCTGGACACACATAAAACTGTTTCCAAGCCGTGTTTTCACGGCCCACACTGCTGCTGAGTCAAGCAAGGCTTGATCACATGCTGAAGAGCTCACATCCTCTTTACCAAGTGTGATCAGCCTTGAAGGCTGAGCCTCCTGACTACCGGAGACTGCGTCCAAGCACGTGTGCAACTGCAAAGCCTCAGACCTGCATCCACAGCCATTCCAATACCCTTCACTCTCCTTTGTGTGACCTGATCCAGAACTGGGTCTGTAAGGACCATGGCACTTGAGGAAAATTGAGCCCACTTCTGAGAAGTTTCTAGATAGGAAGTATTTTTCCTCCAGTAATAAAAAGAAGAAAGAAAAGACATAAATAGTGTTCACAAAAACAGAGATCTCATCTTGCCTTTGCTGTTTCACGGGCAACAGAAGGTAATTCTGCCCCTGAGAGACTTTTGTTTCTCCTGTGTTACTGTGTTTGGGAGTAAATTGTTTGCTTGCAAGATAGTAGAACAGAGAGCATGCTGACTGACCTTTGAACCTCGCTCCTCCTTCAGAATCCTTTCATTTCTCTCAGCCACGTCCTCATCACTGATAAGGGCTGGGATGGAGCCTTGAAGACATTGTCAAAAGGGGCTCCTGGGTCAGGCCCTGTCCTCCATCCAAACAGCCAGACCTTTAATGAACTCTGACATTAGATCATGAATCCTTGAGGAAATTTCCCCCGATCCCCTATTTCTCAAGTCAATCAAAGAGAAAGTCATTGATTTACCTCTTAACTGGCAATCTCAAAGGAAAAGGAAAGAGAAAGACCAAGAGGGCTGATCTCTCTCAGTTGTCAGCTTTGCTCAGTGAGCAAAGAGCACACTTGAAGAGCATCCTTTTACTCTCTCTCTCTCTCTCTCTTCTCTCTCAAGAGCCAAAATCAGCTGTCATTCAGTCAATTCTGATGAAGGATGGCTATGGGTGTATCAGAGTAGAATTGTGTTTCATAAGGTTTCAATGGATAATTTATTTCAGGAGTTGATCACTAGGACACTTTCTGAGGTGCCTCTGAATGAACTTGAACTTCAACCCTTCAGTCATCTAAGTGCTTTAATGATTTTGAACCACCTGATATTCCACCAATTCCTCTATTTCAAGGGACTTAATTATCAGTCAAATTTGAAAACCTGAAGCCTTTGCTGTTCAAGGACTGTAATCTTCAATATGGATTGCAGCTCAACATCAAGAAAACAAAGATTCTCACCACAGGGTCAATTGGCAGCACCATGATTGATGGAGAAGAGATTGAGGTTGTTAACAGTTACAGTTTGCTCAAGTCTAAAACCAACATTTGGCACCTGCCATAAGGAAATTAAAAGATTCATTACACTGGGAAAATCTGCTGTAAGGAACTCTTCCAAAGTGCTGAAGAGCAATTATGTCAGTCTAGACACTAAGGTGTGTCTGATCCAAGCCACAGTCTTTGCTATCCATCTGAGAGCTGGACAATGGCTAAAGATGACAGAAGAAAAATTGATGTCTTTGAGTTGTAGTGCTGGAAAAGAATATTAAACTACAAAGAGAACAAAGAGGTCTGTCCTGGAGAGGGTGAAACCAATTTGCTTCTTGGAGGCAAGGATCATGAAGCTCTGTCTCATATACTTTGGGCACATGGCCAGGAGGGACCAATCCTTGGAGAAGGACATCATGCTGGGAAGGGTGGAGGGACAGGTCAGGAAAGGAAGACTCTGGATGAGATGGATTGGCACAGTAACTGGTGTAATGGGGACTGGTGTGTAAGAGACAGTGAAATTAGCTCAGGATAGGGTACCCTTTAGAGCTATTGTTCATAGGGTCACTGTAACAGTTGACTTAACAGCACACAACAACAACAATTTTGTTCCACATAGAACCTAATAACCACCTCTAACAATCTCTTAGTGATAATTTCTTATGGAAGCAACAGGAGACTAATACAGAAACTTGGCTGAAGGCAGATCCGCCAGCCTGTCACAGAGGTCCAGTGTTGTGAAGCGGACTGCATCAGAGAGATGGAGGATGAGTGTCAAGGGGCAAGATTGGGAACTGACTGACCAGACACACTCAGTGGGAGAGAGAACACTTGAGCAGAAGTGCCCAGACACTCAATAAGGAAATAAGAGAAGGGTGTTAGAGAGACCGGCAGGTGTGGAGACCTGCACGGAGGACTAGCCGGTGCTCTCGACTCCAAGAAGGAGCAGAATCTGTGGTGGAGATGTTTAAATGAGCTGAATGGGAGGGCTTCAAGTATGGTCAAACCCAAACTGATATTTATAATACTTGAATGTAACTTGCAAAAATGCATGTAATTCCAAAATAAACCAAAACGGATAAATTCTAAATTGTATCAATGTTCTACCTGTATATATACAAAGAGAGTGAGAGGAAAAGGAGAAGATTGAGAAAATTGGGAGATAATTTTTTTTAAGCGAAACAAATGGAAAAGGTTTATTAAGGCAATAAGACAGAGACATAGCAAGTGTAAGGGGACCATGCAAAAAAGTTAACGTGAAAAAGAAACAAGACAGAGGGAAAGGACGCCTGGAAAGACAGGGGTGAAACCAGATCTTCAGCACCTTCAGCAGAAAAGGAAGAGAAGAGCTTAAGAGATAATTTTTATTATCATTTCCTTCTTCTTTTTTACAATTATTGAACTTTTAACACTGTTTAATAACCAAGAGCAACTCAAACTGAGAATAATAAGGAGCCACTTAAACTTCCTAAAGAAAGATAGGCTGAAGTCAGGTGGGGTGGCAAGAGGAAAAGTGATGGAAATAATGATTAAGTGTGAAAAACAATGTATATGAACTTAGTAAATGAACCAATAGAAAATAATTTTTAAAAAAACAAACGAAATAATGATTAAGGAAGAAGCTTGGGCAAAAAGGAGAAAAAAAGTGGTGGAGGTCTGGAAACCTGGAAAAGGGGCAGCAGCGTGACAGAAATGTGATGTTGACCAAGGTTTGTCTGGAAGGACAGATCAAGATCAGAGGGCACGTTTGGCAGGAACGCCCCAAATACAGATGACACTTTTAGCTGACCTCTACTTCCCTCTAGTGGTAAGGTCTGGGAAAATCAAGCAAACCTTTGCCCTCCACACTCAAAATCTTCAAAGACGCAAGGCAGGTTGGCGTTTCCTCAAAAAGTTGAACGTAGAAATACCATATAACTCAGCTATTCCACTGCTGGGAATATACTCCAAGGAAATTAAAACTGAGACACTCACAGAGATGTGTGCACCAATATTCATAGCAGCGTTATCCACAATCTCAAGAACACGAAAACTGACCAAATTTTCAACCACAAGTAAACGGATTAAGAAATTGTGGTACATTCACATAATAAAATACTATGCAGCATTCAGGAGCATTGATTTCAAAAAATACTACATACCTTGGGAGAGGCGGGAGGGCATTATACTGAGCGAACTAACAGTCTCATAAGGACAAATACTGCATAAGATTGTTATTGTAAAAAATTGAAGGATAACTAGTAAAACGTTCATAGGGGCCCAAGGTAGGAAGGCATGGCAGCAGAGGGGTGAGGATGAGCAGGGGAAAATCATACGGTCGCATAATTTGACGGGTGAAGGGAGGGGTTAAAGGAAATGAGAAGGACCTGGCAGAGGACCTGAAAAGATGGGGTAACAATGGGCATAATTCAACGGTGATTAATTTTATAAAAAACAATGCTGGGCGGGGAGAGAAGTGCAGCAATGAATGAATGGAAATCCAAATTCTCTGTAAATGTTCATTAAAATTATTTAAAAAATAAAATAAAATATAAAAAACACAATGTATAAGAATTATTGTATGAAACACAATGTGAATGAAGGATAGTGTGAAACACGATATATTTTATATGTAAACCAATGTTGTTGTTATTGTGCCATCAATTCACATGTAAATCATAACAGCCCTATGTACAATAGCTCTGAACTATGTCCTGCCCTAAGCTTGTCTGTCTCCAACACACCTACCTTCAATTACTGGACTTTATCCTAGTTACTATGTCAATTTATCTCATCTGAGGTCTTCCTCTCCTGCACTCCTTTCACCCTTCCATGCATCATGATCTTCTCCAAGGACTGATCCCTCCTGGCAACATGTCCAAAGTATGTCAGATGGACCTTCAAAATCCTTGCCTCCAAGGAGCAGCCTGGTTTCACTCTCTCCAGGATGTACATGTTTGTTCTCTTGGCAGTCCATGGTATGTTCAATACTCTTCTCCAGCACCACAACTCAAAGGGATCAATTTTTCTTTTGTCAATCCTAGTCATTGTCCAGCCCTCTGATGCATGGCAATTAATTGCAATTACAATTACCTAAATTAGGCACACCTTAGTTTTCAGACAGAAATCATTGCTCCTTTCACTTTGGAGAGGTCCCTGACACCAGCTTTCCACAGTGCAATTCATCTTTTGATTTCTTGACTGCTGGCGTCAAGAATGTTGACTGTGGATCCAAGCAAGCGGAAATTGTTAAAAAAAAATTGTAATAGCACAGAGGAGCTTCAGACAGTCGAGTCAGGAAAAGCTTTTGAGAGGTTGTGACACTTTTGAGCATCATCATTTAAATGTGATCAAGCCAGCTGGCTGGGCTTTGACAGATGAGGCACTGGAATTATCACAGGCAAAGGCATGGAGGATTGAAACTGCATTGCCTCAGCAGGGAATAAAAATTGTTTGGTAGGATTGGAAAGTAGGGTTTGTAGGGAGTGATGGAAGGTGAAGCTGAGGAGGTGGTCCTTGGAGGAGTTTGGTCTGAGTCACAGACAGTGGGAAGTATTCCAAGGGTTTAAATATGAGTGTGATATAGGGAGGAAGGTAATGTCAGTTTGCATTTTGTTCTAGCAAAAGTGTGAGATATGATAAAAACAACTGTGAGATATCATCTCACCCCAGTCACAATAGCAAAATTTAACAGAACAGCAAACATCAAATGCTGGCAAAGTTGTGGAGAAAATGGAACCTTTACTCACTGTTGGTGGAAGTGTAAAATGGTGCAACCACTGTGGAAGGCGGTATGGCGCTTTCTCAAAAAGTTGCAAATAGAGATACCATTTGACCCAGCAATTACGATAACTCCCATCCAAGCAGATACATGCACACCCATGTTTATTGCAGCTTTGCTCGCAATAGCAAAGAGCTGGAAACAACCCAAGTGCCCATCAACAAACGAATGGATAGAGAAGCTCTGTTATACTCACACAGTGGAATATTATGCAGCATTAAAAACAAGGCACTCATGAAATAGTATGCAAAATGGATGACCCTGGAGGACATTATGCTGAGTGAAATTTCTCAGTCACAAAAGGACAAATATTACATGATGCCACTGTTGTAATATGGGACTGACATCAAGGTTGAGGGAAAACAGAAAAGGAGGGGATGAATGATGTATACTGCACTGAAACAGATGAGGAAGAGATCTATTTAAAAGGGATATGTGATTAGGTATTCTTGTCATTACAGAAGTCCAGAGTGAAGGCTGCATAGTGGAGTGGACTTGGGGGAGGGATTGCAATGAAACAATGAATGAGTTTTTCTTTTCAAGGAGAAGAGTGATTTGGGGGGAGAGGTGGGCAGGGAGAAAAGTGCAACAATGAATGACTGAAAACCCTAAGTCTTTGTAAACTTTCATTAAAATTAATAAATTTTTAAAAAGAGGGGGAAAGGGCAAGAAAAGTGTGAGATACGAAATGGAAGGGATGGGGCTCATGAGAGGAAGACTAGTTAGTTCAAGATGAAGAAGCTAAGGCTTTGAGTTGGAGAGCAAATCATTCATTCTCTCCTTCATTAATTCACAAACATAGGGAGTTCAGGTGGCATAGTCTACAGGGAGTTGTGTGGTTAACCCAGTGACCACATCTCCCTAGTGGGCAGAATCCACAAGAAATTCTTAGAAAAAATGAGCAATCTTCCTCATGCAATTTACACCACTGGCAACCCAAGGAAAGGTCAGCTATGAATCGGTTCTGACTCCACGACAATGAGATCTTGTTTTGCTCTGTTCAGTACGTCCGGCACAGTGCTGGCCTCCAAGCACCAATACTTCTCCCTTGTGCTTCGTGAGAAAGAGGGCTGCTGACCTCTTTCCCGCACATCTGGGACCCAAATTTTTCCAGCAATTCAGAAAACCTACACCATCCATTGCAGGAGTCTTTAAAGTCTGGACCTGAAAAAAGTTAACATGAAAGAACTGAACACACACTGTGGAATGAGAACCACAGTTCTGAAGACCTTTATAGTCTACAGATTCAATCACGACACCTCCTTCTGGAATATGTAGAAACCGGTAAAGTGATAAGACGTTGTGATGGAGAGAATTTTGATGCATGATAAAAGGCAATTAATTTGAGTTATGAAAGGAAATGCAGGAAACACGTGATCTGGCAGAATAGCAATTTCTCTAAGAGAGGATACACTTAGTTTTTCAAGAAGCCCTGATACCACAATGGTTGAGCTTTTGGTTGCTAACTTATAAAAGGTTGATGGTTGAACCTGCCAATAGCTCCCAGAGAGTAAGATCTGGTGTCTGCTTTTCCTTCTGGGTATAAAGATCTCCAACCAAAAAAACCAAACCCCTGCCATTGGGTTGATGCCAATTCATCGTGACCGTACAGGACGGAGCAGACTGCCCTTCAAGTTTCTGAAGCTGTCTTTATGGAGGTCTGCAGACAGCCACACCTTTCTCCCCAATCACAGTGGTGGGTTTAAACTACTCATTTCAGTTAGCAGCTCCATGTTTAGCCTACAGATCCACCAGACCTCCTTCTGTAAAGATTAGAGCCTAGAAGGTCCTCAGGGCAGCTCTACTCTGTCATGGATTGTTTTGGGTTGAAAATCAACTCAATTGCATCTTTGTTGTTGTGTGCCATTCAGTCGCCTGCAACCCATAGCAACCCTATGTACAGCAGCTATGAAGCCTTCCCTGTCCTGAGCCAGTCTCACTGATTCTGACACACCCATTGCCCCTGTCACTGTATCAATCTATCTCATCCAGGGTCTCCCTCTCCTGTGCTGTCCCTCCATGATTCCAAGCATGATGTCTTTCTCCAAGGACTGGTATTTCTTGGCCACGTGCCCGAAGTATGTGAGACAGAGCTTCAAAATCCTAGCCTCCAAGGAGAAACTTGGTTTCATCTCCAAGACAGACATATTTGTTCTCTTGGTGGTCCGTGGCATATTCAAGCCTCTTCTCTAGCACCACAATTCAAATTTATTGACTCTTCTTCTATCATCCTTAGTCATTGTCCAGCTCTCTGATGCATAGCAAGTAATTTCGAAGACCATGGCCTGGATTAGGCACACCTTAGTCTCTAGACTGACATTGCTGCTTTTCAAGACTTTGGAAGATCCCTGACAGCAGATTTCCCCAATGCAATTCCTTGAATTGGTACAGGTGATTTGGACTTACATCCTCCTAAACAAGAGACAGCAACATAAGAAACCAGTAGCAGTGTGTGGTGCAAGCCATCACAGAAGAGAGTTGTGGACTAAGCTATCATATCAAGAGGTGTTCGGGGAAGGGAGGGTTTGACCAGGTAGGTGAGAGTGCAAGTAATGGTGATGTAGCAGTGTAAAGGAAGAGACAAGACACACATGTTTGTGTGGGGAGGACAGTGAATGTATTGGTTATTTCTGTAAGGAAAAGGTCTTTCATCTGCTCTGTAAAATGCTTGTCTGTCAGATACTATTGTAAAATTAAGCATACAACTGCACCTAGCAAGCTCTTAACACCTAAACTTTATTGAGTGCTCCTGGGTGCGACAACCTCCTCTGAGCAGGGGTGGCAGGTGAGTAGCCTTCTTGTTTAGCATTGATCACTGGCACATCGATTGGTTTACATTTTTAACAACCCATAACCTCGTAGTAACCCTGTGAGATAGCGTAAAACAACCCCATAAGGTTTCCAGAACTGTAATCTTTATGGAAAGAGACTGCCAAATCTTTTCTTCCACCAAGTGGCTAGAGAGTTTAAACCACTGACCATTGGCCTAGTAGAAGATTATTTCAAAGGGCTGGCCTATTAAATAAGCACTAATATATTCCCATTTTAGGTAGTTGTTGTTGTGTACCGTCGAGTTGTAACTGACCCACAGCTGACCGTCCAGCCAGTTTTCAGAGACAGTTAATCACACAGGAGGGGACTGCCCATCCTTCTCCCGCAGAACAGCTGGAGGATTCACACTGCGTGCCGTCAGGATTGCAACACAGCTTCTTACACAAGAGCTCCCATTTTACAGATGAGAAAACTGATGCATCGAGTTGGTGGTGTCCTTACGTAATGTCATATTGACGACGATAACTCACAGCGGCCCTGTGAACAACAGACCTGGCCCATGCTCTACCCGGTGCCGTCCTCACCATATCTGATATTCTTGAGCCCTTTGTTACAGTCACTGTCAATCCATCTTGTTGAATGTTGTTCTCTCTTTTGCTGACCTTCCACCTTTCCAAGCATGAGGTCCTTTTCCAATGACTTCTCCCTCCCATAATCTTTGCTGGCAATCCTGGTTGTGCTTTCACCTAGACACATTTGTTTGTTCTTTCAGCAATCCAGGGGATATTCTGCACTCTTTTCAACACCATAACTCAGAGGCATCAATTCTTCTCTCATCCTTATTCATTGTCCAACCTTCAGATGCACAGACTTAGTGGTAAGGAATTGTGCTGTCATTGCACATGGGTGCACATTTATGTGATGTGAATTCACCAGCTGCTCAACTGAAGATGGCCAATCCCTTCCCATGGGATTTATCTCCTCTGAAAACCTGCTGCAAGAGCAGCTGTGGGTCAGTTCCAACTTGAGTGAATCAGGTGCACCTTATTCTTTAATCTGACATCCTGCTCTTTAACACCTTGGAGAAGTCCCAGCAGCAGGTTTTTCCAATGCAACACGACTTTTGATTTCTTGACTGTTGGTACCCAGAGTGTTGCTTGTGGGTCCAAGCAAGGTGAAATCACTGACAATTTCAGTCCTTTATTCATCTATCATGATGTTGTCTATTGGTCCAGTAGTGAGGATTTTTTGTTTTCTTGATGTTGAGATGTAATTCATATTGAAGACTATAATCTTGGATATTCGGCAGCAAGTGTTTCAAGTCTTCTTCACTTTCAGCAAGTAAGGTTGTGTCATTTGCATAACACAGATTGTCGATGAGGCTTGCTATGATTCTGATACCACGTTCTTTGTAGAGCCCTGCTTCTTGAATGATTTGTTCAGCATACAGATTGAATTTGTATGAAGAAAGTATATTGCTGTGATGCACATCTTTCCTGATGTTAAACCAAACAGTGTTCCCCCACGGTCAGTGAGTAAATGCAGGCATTTGAATGAGTACAGCATGTCTGGAGGCATACTTAAGCTGTTTTCCTAAACCAGTATGTGTCATTAACTCCTATTATATACAAGTTTTCAAAACCCAGTTTATTATTTATTCTTTCCTGCTTCTAGTCATTGTGTCTAACAACCATTCCTCAAACACTTAGTGAATTCCAAGCCCACACATGTCCCAGACATCATAGCTTGGGTGGCATAGTCCGACTCAATAGCTTTGACTACTCAATGGCAGTTCAAATCTACCAGAGTACCTTGGGAGAAAGCTAGGCAATCTCCTGTGTGATTTACAGCCTCTGCAAACCCATTGGAGGGGCAGTTGTAAACAGGTTTCAATGTGATAGCAATGAATGGAGAACGAGATCCCTGACACAGTCCCACAGATGTGAGGATGGGAGGGCGGTGTGGCCCTGTGTTGGCAGGGCTTGTCTGCTGCCTCTCCCCTGCCCCATGGTCTCCCCCAGCTGATAAGCTCCTGGCTTTATTCAAAGGGGATGATCTCTGTTCAGAGGGGATGACCCCTCCACCTCCCAAAGACCACCACCTACAGACCCCAAGACTACAGGGACCCTTCCGTGTTGAAGTTAGATAAATGCTCCACATATTTAACAAACTTGTCTTTCTTCAACAGACTGGACATTTCTGACTCATCTTGGAGGTGAGGGGGAGTCCCTCTGCTTTACTTTGTTTCTTTTTTCTAGAAACAGACACTATAGAAAATGGTATTAGAGCCTGGCTTATCTCCTATCTTCTTTTTTACTAGATAAGAGAGTGTTAGCAAATTGTTTATTAGAAGCCCTGGTGATGGAGTGGGAGATGTGTGGGGGCTGCTAACTAAAAGGTGAATGCTTTAAATCCAACAGCCTTTCTATGGGAGAAAGGTGAAGCAGTCTGCTCCTTTTCAGATTACAGCCTTGGAAACCCAATGGAGGGCTGTCGGGAGTTGAAATTGACCCAAAAGCAGTAGGTTTGAAATTTCAGCTGTCTCATCTATAAAATGTAGGAAAATAAGGTTCTCAAGAAGATAAAATGAGACAATATGGGAAAAGGTATTCATCACAAGGCTTCAGTCACAATAAGTGCTCCATAAATCTTACCTGCCATTTTCATGGTGATTATTATATGATGACAGTATTTCAGTCCACAGAGGTGGTCTCCATTCCCTGCCTCTGGCCTTCCTGCTTCCTTTTAATAAGGCTCTTGTGAGTACATCAGACCAACAAGGCAACTCAAACAATTGTCCCATCTCAAGATCCTTAATCCCATTATCAAATCCCTGTCTTCATCCCTGGGGTTCCCAAGATAAAATTTATTTGACTGATGTGTCTTTGAAAGGGGCCAGAGTCCAGCTACCAAAGAGTAGAGGCCTTTGTGGACTTCTCTGCCTGCTTTTATTCCTGCAAGCACACGTTTTCAATGAGAGATATTTTTAAGACACCTGATGCGCATACCGAGACTCACCTGGTTCTTAGCTACATTTGACAGGTGAGGACATGGGGTGGGAGGGAAAGTGAAACAGGAAATCAAGAAACTGCACATCCCTGGGCCAGTAAACCTGTTATTTTGCGTTCCATGGGCTAGCCATGCTACCTGCCAAGTTCAGTCCCCAATATTTTTCTCTTCGGGTTGTTTTCCACACCCTCATTTGTGCCAGAGTGCCCCCTCTTAAAAGTCTCCCATCCAGCTGGCTATCTTGGACCACAGTGGTCACTTCTCTATTTCCCCAAGAATGAAAGATTAAGGCAGGCAGGCTAGCTCAGCTGAAAGGAGGTATTAAAAAGACTCGGGTCTTTGGGGTTGACTCTGTTGATCCAATTCAAAAGGGACTTCCACACAAGCAAGTACAGACTCACCCAGCCAAGGTGAGCACACCCTTTATCTTGCAGAGGGGCCTCCTGAGTGAAGGCAGGGAAAGATACCAGGGGAAGCTGTCAGAGATAATTCCCTGCAGGAGGAGGCACAGGAGAGCACAGGCCAAGCTTGCACAGAGGCTGAGGCCCAGGCCCAAAAAGGGCCAGGAAAACTGAGCTTGGAGCTGCGAGAGCATGTGGACGCCTCTGCTAAGCTGTTCGGGCTTCTGTTGGGTGATGAGGGGTGTTAGCTCATCACGCACAGAAGACACCACAAGCTTCAGAGAAACTAACTGTGACCCGCTCCTGGTACTCAGCAAATACAAATAAGCAATAGCTGAATGAGTGAAAGGAAGACCGTAGACAGGGAGAGAAAGAATAGGTCCATTCAGCTAGATAATTCCTGCCCTCGAGGAAAGAAAAGAAAATAAACATCAATGAGATTTTTTTTTTTTAGCTGAATAAACTGTTATGAGTTTGTGAAGATGAAACCCTTTCTGGTGGATGGAAAACATGGAAACAGATGATGTGAGTTTTCCATTCAAAAATTCATTCCACAGCATTGATTACAGTCCCTACCACATACCAGCACTCTTCTCACTTCGTCGTTCCATGTCCTGCTACCATTCGTCTACTTTCCTATCTCTGCTTGCTTTCTGAGTGATTCCTGAGTAAAGGCTGCCTTTATTTTAATCTCACGTGTTTGATTGTTCTAAGAACTGAGTTCCTTCTGGTGTTATTAATTCACCTTATGGCTTTGTCTATCATTTGACTGAAAAGTTGAGTCATGGAAGTGATTTTATTTCCAGACTTAATGGGTGTCTAAGGGCCGTTGTTGTAGTTGCTGTGTACCGTAGAGTCAGAACCAACCCATTGCTGATTGTATAGCGGATTTTCAGAGGTAGCTAACTGCGCGGGAGTAGATTGCCCATCCTTCTCCCATGGAGCAGCTGTTGGCCTCGAACCGCGTGCCTTCGGGATTGCAGCACAGCTTCTTGCCACTCTGTCGGAGCAGGAATCCTGGCCATTTTTATGATTTGTTGTTGTTGTTCCACATTTTCTCCCGCTCTCCCCAAGACTTTCTACTGGGATGCCTTTGAGAGCATTCAGTGGTAAAAATTCAATCTTTTGGGGGGCGAGGGGGAAATACACTGGGATGAACTCTCCAGAGTTCAGTTTGAGGACCTTCCCTTCTGTGTCACAGTTAAGACACTTCTAGGCCCTCTCCTTCCCAGAGCTGCCAATAAACACAAGGGCTCCCAGAAGGACCTCCCACCCACAGAGTCCAGACCCCAGGGAAGCCCCATGGTAGACATAGAATCCTAAGCATTCTGTATAAGAACAGATCATAGATGTCCCCGACTCGTGGTCTCTCAGGATGTGAGGATGACACCCACACTGCCTCCTGCAGGTTCTGCCCCCCATGTCTGGGGAGGAGTGAGGAGCCTGGGTGGGCCACGGCAGGCCAGGGCCTGCATCTGAGGTGCCTCCTGGAGGTAGCTACTTCTGTCCTCTCACTCACCCCATCACCCCAGCTTGGATGATGGATGACCTATTAGAGATGCAGGTGGAGAGAGGCTGTAGCTGCAGAAACGTGCCCTCCTGGCTTCCATGAATTCCTTCCATGTCCCTCCTCAAGCTCAGATGTCTGTACCCTTCCCTACAGAAAACCTGAACTTTGATTGTCAGCCCAGCTTGTGAAAGTCTACATGCTCTCACTGCTGAGAAACAACACCCTCTTGATCTCAGAAGGACCCCAGGAAGACAAGGCGCTGGAGGCCCTGAAGGGGAAGCTTACCAGGGTGGAGAAGCTGCAGGGTAGGGCCATGGCCTCTCAGTTCCTGCCATTCCGCTTTGTCTCATTATGTGTTAAAAGGGCTTCAATGGCCCAGCCTGTGCACCAAACTACCACTCAACCTGATTTCTACAAAAAAAAAAATCATATTCTGAATTGTGCACATCCAGATTGCACAGAAGTGGAAGACGAGAAGACGAGTTATTTGGGTGCTAAGGCTGGCTTGAAACCAGAGCCCAGAATTCCCATGGGCTCAAGCTTGCAGTGGGCACAATCCCAACTGTCCACCTGCACAGCCCTTCTGCAGCTGGTGTGTTAGGGCCACTCGCAGTCTCTCCTGACCTCCCATCACAGCCTTCCCAACTCATCAGCCACTTACCACAGAGCATAGCATAGCACTGTGAGCTTTTGAAAAAAGTATTGTAGTAAAATATACAGAGCGTAACATTTGACATTTTAGCCCTTTTTAAGTGTGCAGGTTAGTGGCATTAATTACACTCACTATGTTGCTCAGCTCCCTTTGCTAATTATTTTCAAAACTTTATCATTACCACAAAAAGAAACAGCATTCCTTCAGCAGTAATTCCCCTGCTCCCCTTCCCCCAGCCTCTGGCAACCACTAAGCAACTTTCACTCTGCATTTTCCTCATCTACATATTTCATGTAAATGGAACTACACTGAGTGACTGACTTCACTCAGTGTGAGGTGTTTAAGGTTCATCCACCTTACATCATACATCAGGACTTCATTCCTCTTGCCTGCTGAGTCGTATTCCACTGGATGTGTACCCACATTTTCTTTATCCACTCATCCACTGATCAACATTTAGGTTGCTTCCCTCTTGCAGTTATTTCAGCAACATTTGGAATTGCAGTTTGTGTTTGCATCAAAGGCAAAGCCTTTAAAGCACAGTTCTTTCACCTTTGTAAAAAGTGTAACCTCCACAATCTTGACTACTGGGAATAGTCCCCATCCACAACTTCCACAGCACACAACCCATTCCAAGAAGGAGCATGTCCCCACACTTCCGCACCCACTTCTATCCATTCTAACACCAACTATCCCTCCATGACTCTTGCTACTCTACCACTAGGTCTATACGCAACTGCAGTTGGTGTTGGTGTTGTTGTTAGGTGCCATCAAGTCAAGTATGACTCATAGCAACTCTATCCTGTGCCTGATCTGATCAAGATCTGAACCCTGTCCTTTCCTGTGCCATCTTTAAACTTCCTGACACTTTAGAGACCACTGAGGCAATCACTGTGCCAATCTACCTGATCTAAGGTCTTCCTCTTCTTCACCCTCCAGGCTTCCATGCATCATGTCTTCTCCAAAAAATAACATCTCTTAGCAATATGTCCAGCTGAAGGCTGGGCAGCTTAGAGGCCAACCTCAGACCCCTCCCATCTCCCCAGGTAATCGAAGACACAAAAACCGCACGACATTCATTCCGGCAGGCCTTTTCAACCTATATGCAGAACAGATTATCCGGGAGGCTGGGCTCTATGAGGAGAAATGTGGGGTCAAGATTGGTGGACAATTTATCAACAACCTGCGTTATACGGATGACACACCCTGCTTGCTGAAACTGAAGAGGACCTGAAGCGCCTGCTGCAGAGTGTCAAGGACTGCAGCCTACAATATGGATTGAGGCTCAATGTCAAGAAGACAAAGATTCTCACCACTGGACCAATTGGCAGCATCAGGATGGATGGTGAAGAGATTGAGATTGTACACAACTTTAGTTTGCTTGTCTCCATAGTCAACAGTCTTGGCACCAGCAGCCAGGAAATTAAAAGGTGCATTGCCATGGGAAAGTCTGCTGTTAGGGACCTCTCCAAAGTACTGAAGAGCAATGGTGTCTCTCTGGAGACTAAGGTGCATCTGATACAGGCTATGGTCTTCGCAATCACTTGTTATGCATCAGAGAGTTGGACAATGACCAAGGAGGATAAAAGGAGAATTGATTGATGCCTTTGAGCTGTGGTGCTGGAGAAGAGTATTGAGAATACCATGGACGGCTAGGAAAACAAACAGATTTGTCCTGGAAAGGGTTAAACCAGGTGGCTCCTTGGAGGCAAGGATTCTGAGGCTCCGTCTAACATACTTTGGACATGTTGTGAGGAGAGATCGGTCCTTGGAGAGGGACATCATGCTTGGGAGGGTGGAGGGACAGCGCAGAAGAGGAAGGCCCTCTATGAGGTGGACTGATTCAGTGACTGGGATAATTGGGATGGGAGTGTCAGAGACAGTGCGATTGGCACAGGACAGAGCGGAGTTTAGGGCTGTTGTACATAGGGTCACTATGAGTCGCAAGCAACTCGACGGCACATAACAACAACAACAACAAGCAATATGTCCAAAGTAAGTGAGGCAAAGCCTCATCATTCTTGACTTCAAAGAGCACTCCAGCTGCTCCAAGACATATCAATTTGTTCTCTTAGCAATCCATGGGATGTTCTGTGCTCTTCTCCAACATCACAGCTTAAAGGCATCAATTCTTTTTCTGTCATTCATATTCATTGTCCAGCTCTCAGATGCATAGCAAGTGATCAGGAAGACCATGACTTGGATCAGACACAACTTAGTTCTCAAACAGACATCATTAATCCTCAATAATTTGGAGAGGTCCCTAACTGCAGAGTTCCCCAGTTCAACATGTCCCCTTATTTCCTGACTGTTCGTACTAGTCAATTGCACTAGCCACATAGAACTCACAGAACCACACTCCTGGTTATGGGATCTATAAGGGAAGTTAACAGGCTATAATTCAGGCTGGCAATAGAATATAGTCCCTCAGGAGGGTTTATCAAGCAATTTACAGGCCTTTTAACCCCAGCCTCACACTTTTAGGCTCCAGTTACAAAGCTCTCTTAGTTCTGACGATGACGGTTTCTTCCCGCAAGTTTTCCAACAAGCTAGGACAAGAGCCCCTGGCTCTGGTTGTGTCGGGGGCAATACTGCAGGTCAGCTCTGTCCCACATCGTTCTCTGGTTCTCTGCTACTGTTGCTGCTCTCAGCTAGGTCTCCCTCAGAAGTGCACAGGAATCTCTGACCATAAAGGACCAGCATGTTGTGTTCTCTGCTGCTTCTTTGCTGGTGATGAGATTCCTTTCTTTTCCTGCCACTAAACAATAAACCCTTCATACTAAGCCTGAGACTCAAACTCAATGAGGCTGTGTCCTGGACAAGAGCATCGGCACCTTTGTTTTTCAAAGCTCCACAAGGAATTCCAAACTGTGGGCCTGGGTGGGAAGGACAGTTAGTGGTTGCCTCAGAGCAACCAGGTGAGACCTAACGCAGGGAGAAGATGAGGAACTGGGCAAGCGCCCAACCTGAAGTGATGTGAAAACATCCCGTGCCATGAAAAGAGCACGGGGCTGATAAGTCTTGGGAACCTGGAGCCTCTGTGTGGTTCAGGAATCATTTAACCTTCAAGACCTGTTTACCCATGCAGAGCATGAGGATAATGACTCCTCTACGTGGTGGATGTTTGCTCAAAGATTCAGAGATATCTTGGGAGCTGAGACCTCAGGCCTTTGCTATCATGAGGGACTAGGGCATCTTTTGAGAAGAAACTCCCCCAAGAGGAAAAAAGCAGGTGGTCTTGGTACAAGGGTGAATCTTTCTGGGGAATGGGGAAGAGAAAAAGGAGAAAAGCAGCTTTGAAGACCACCTGGTCTGCTTTAAGCTCATCCTTGAGGGCTTATGCCTAAAGAAACTACAGCAAACACTACAGATCCAGGGATATCCAGGGAACTCAAATTACATGTTGCTGAAAGCAACCTGAGGCCCAGCGTAGAGGGTGGACCTCTCTTCTGGAGAGAGAACACTGACACCTCATGGCCTCAGAAGACAACAGCCAGAAAGGCCACATAGCTGGCCTGGCCTGGGGGGAGCCATGCCTGTTCAGGCACCTGCCATGATGTCGTCTGTACCTTCATGAGCTTTGGGGTCACTCAGACAGCTGCTGCTAGGTAAGTGAGGACCACATTTGGGAGCACAGGTAGGAGACTCCCTAAGGACAGCACCAGCGGGGAGAGCAGAGGTCCACACAGCTTAAGACAGGCACACAGCTCAAAAGAGAGGGCTGGTTCCTCCTCACATGATGATGAGTTGTTTTGGTGTGTTTTATTTTTCTTACCCTAGACTTGTGTGGTTGGGGAAATGGAGATCTCTGCTACCTGAGAATAAACTGAGCCAGTAGCTATAGAAGAGTTCAGTTAAAGGGGGCGGGAACAAAACAAAAAACCAACCACACCTCAAAACAGCAAACTTGTTGCCACCAAGTCTCACCCAAATGATAAACGCTAGAGGCCAGAGCAGAACTCCCCAGCGGGTGCTGAGACTGCGAGTCTTAACAGGAGCACACTGCTGCTTCTTCCTCTCACAGAGCAGCTGATGGGTTTAAACTGATGATCAACACTTAACCAGCCATACCACTAGGGCGCCTCTTAAAGAGACAAGAGAGCTAGACAAACACAATCTGGCTAAAGTCAACCTCATTCCACCGTGTGTCAGGACATCTTCTCGGGTGTGCCAGGGCAGAACTGTGCTTCATACAGTTTTCAGTGGTTTGTTTTTTGTGTGTTTGGTTTTTGGTTTTTGTTGGATTTGTTTGTTTGTTTGTTTGTTTTTTAAAGCTTAAAGCCGCTTTATTAAGGGATCTCCAGAAAAGGTTCCTTGGTCTCAAAATGAAGAACAAGGAAATCGCCCATAGGAAGTTTTTTGAAGGGTTTATATAGTAGGGTCTTTAGGGAGGGAAAGGAGGGACATTCCACTGTGGTTTAGCCAGGTGGGCAAGTTCATTCCCTTTGTTGACACATCCTGTTCTCTGAATCCTTCATTCTTCCCCTTGACCTTGGTCTGGGCCTGACATCCCTGCCTCTTTAGTGAGAAAAAAGGATGATGTATCTTAATTCTAGCTACTTCCTGCTGAACAGAGGTGAAGATCTGGGGCTCAGAGGCTGGATTGGGTTGGCCTGGGATTAGTAGCCAGGGGAGAGTATGGATGTAATAGCAGCTGGTTCACCATTAAGTTGGTCATTTCTTTTATCCGTTCAACATCTTGACACCGTACAAGCTTGTAGATTCAAGTGTGAGGGAAGCCACATTCTCCCCAAAAGAGAGCAGGGGTGCAACACGCCTCGACTTTTTTCCTGGGTTTTGTGCACCAGATGTTAAGTCTTCACACCGTCTGTAAGGCCAAGGACTCAAGGAAGGGATGAGAGCAAGAGAGAAAGCTTAAAGCAGCTTTATTAAGGGAGCTCCCGATGAGGTTCCTTGGTCTCAAAATAAAGATCAAGTAAGTTGCTCAGTGGTTTATTTTTATTTTTAAGAGATAGTCACCAAGCCTTTCTTCTGAATTAACTCTGGATAGACACGAACAGACCTTTGGGTCAGCAGATGAGCGCTCTAATTGTTTGTACCATCACCCAGGAACAAACACAAGGGCCATTTATTCCTGTCCCTCAGACATCCTCCCCTGCCAGGGAATGGAGGGATCTCAGAGGACCTCTCTATACAATGATGAAAATATGTGGGACAGACTAGGAGGGCCCACCATGTACTTCAGGTTTGCTCAGAAGGGTGTTCATAGCCCATCTTTCTGCTAACAAGTCATATTTTGTACACTGTTTCTTTGTTTACTTTTGGCTGACATGGTGTAAACTTTTTTGTCCCCATCCAAAATCAGAAGAGCTAAGAGGAAAATACAAAGTTTGAGAACTGTAGTGACCCTGCCAAGTGGCCCAACATCCATCACGCTTGATGAATTTCTGTCCTTTATTATTAAGTACCACTGAGTCAATTGCAACTCATAGCAACCCTGTGAACAAAGAGAGACGCCTGGCACCACCCAGCACCATCCTCACCATCTCTGATATGTTCAAGCCCACAGTGGTTACGCCACTGTGTAAATCCATCTTGTAGAGGGTCTATTGATCCTCAAGCATAATGTCTTTCTTCAAGGACTGGCCCTTCCTTGCAATTTACTCAAAGTAGGCAAGATGAATTTTAATAATCCTTGCCTCTAAAGTGGACCCCATCTTCATCCAAGACAGATTTATGTGCTCTTTTGAAAATCTGTGGTATATTCAACATTCTTTGCCAACACTACTCTAAAACATTCTTCTTCAGTCTTCCTTATTCATTGCCAAATTTTCATATGACTACAAAGCAACCGAAAAAAGACCATGGTTTGGATCAGGTGTACCTTAGGCTTTACACTGCTATCTTTGTTCTTTAGTGCTCTGGAGAAATCCCCGACAGCAGAGTTTTCCCAATGCAACATATATTTTTCTTTAAAAAAATGTGTGTGTGTGTGTGTGTGTGTGTGTTTCCTGTTATTTATTCATTGTTGCACATTTTCTTCCCCCATGCCCTCTCCTTCCCCAGCCCACCCTGCAGTGCATCACATACATGCATAATCATATCTTCCTTTCAGACCATTCTTCCTGTCATCTGTTCCAATGCAGTGTTCATTATCTACCTACCCTTTCCCCGTTCCCTCCCCACTTCCCATGTCTGTCATATTTTATAACAGTGGTGTTATGCAGTATTTATCCTTTTGTGACTGAGATATTTAGCATAATGTCCTCAAGGCTCCCTCATGTTTTATAATGTTTTATAAGTTCATTATTTTTTAATGCTGCATAGTATTCCATTGTGTGGATACACAATAGTTTTTCTATCCACTCATTTATTGATGGGCACTTGGGTTGCTTCCATCTCTTTGCTACTGTGAATAATGTAGCAATAAACACAGGTGTGCATACATCTATTTGAGTTGTGGCTCTTGTTTCTTTAGGGTATATTCCCAGTAGTGGAATTGTTGTGTCAAATGGTATTTATATTTCCAACTTTTTGTGAAAGCACCAGACTGCCTTCCATATTGGTTGTACCATTTTACATTCGCACCAGAAGTTAATAAGAGTTCCAGTTTCTCCACTCACTGACCTCACCAGCATTTGTTGTTTGCTGCTATATTTTTACTTTTTTAACTGCTGTTCCCACACGTGTTGGTTGTGACTCCAAGTAAAATTAAATAGTTGACAACTTCAAGCTTTTCTCCCTCTGTTACCTACTGGTCCAATTGTGAGGATTTTTTGTTTCATTTTCTGTGGTCATTTAGCTCTATCTTTTCCTGTCTTCTGAGACTGTCCTCTCACCTCTTACTTTCCCCACCCACTCCATCATCATTCAGACTTCAAGGTCCCAACAGTTGTGCAAGATGCCAACATTACCATTGGTATGCAGTAGGAATTGAGATGCTAACTGAACAGCTGTTTATCTCTGGTGGTTCAAATCCAGCAGTGGCTCCACAGATGAAAAATGGGCAGCTTCCTCCTGTTGTGATTTACATCCTAAGGAGGGTCACTATAAGTAAGTATTAACCAGAAGGCAGTGAGTTATGCCTGTCATTATAATCCTACTTGGGAGTAGTTGCTTTTTTTATATAAATAAGTAAAGATTAGTATAAAATATATCGTGACACAATTTTTTTCCCCATTTCAAGTGCAATTCCTACATTGTATCATCTTTCCACCATCTCTCTGTCAAAGTAAAGTCTACTATAATGACAGATGGAACAAAACTTATACCTAATGAAGGACATTCATTTGCTGATATAGCAAGATTTAAAATTGGGAGAAAGAGTTGCAAACATCCAATAACAACTGGAACATGGAATATACAAATTATTAATCTGAAAAAATTGGAAAATGAAATGGAATGCATAAAGGTGGATATCCTAGTCTTTAAGGACTAAGGTGCATGTGATCCAAATCACTTGTTTTCACTTGCTTCCCATACATCTGAAAACTGGACAAAGGTAAAGAACAACCAAGAAGAATCAATGCCTTTGATTTATCATGTTGGTGCAGAGCACTAACTTCCATGGACTGAGAAAAGAATTTAAAAATCTGTCTTGAAGGAAGTACAACAGAATGTTCTTTCGAGGCAAGGATAGTGAGACTATGTCTCCCTTTTGGGGGGCATAGTCTCAGGAGGAGACAATCTGGAGAGAGACATCATGCTGGTACACTCCTCTCCTAGTTCTTCTTTCTTGGCGATAGTCAAGACTTGTCTTCTCTGCTTGTTTCTCTCTTTTAGCCCTTGTAAGATAAAGTCACACTGGGAAAGGTCAGAGAAATAGAGGAAGACCCTCATCAAGATAGACTGACACAGGACTACGACAATGGACTTGAGCAGGATAGGTCAAGGTTCAGATGTTGTTCACAGGGTCACTATGAGTTGTAGCAGACTCGATGGCACCTAACAACAGCATCTCTCTGTGATTCCTGTTTTCACTCTTCCTCCCATTTTCTTCCTTCCTACTTTCTGCGTTTTACCCTTGGACAAACGCTGCTCTTCTGATCTTGTGTGGTTGAGTGTTCTAGGGGCTAAGGTTATTGTTCACCTTATAAATATGCCTACTGTTTGGCTGCAAGTTGTGCCACAGCAGTCAGTTCCATTTCAGGTTCAAAGAGTAACTAAGGGCCAATGTCTTGGGGAGTTCCATTAGTCTCCATCAGGCCCGTAAGCCAATCCCTTTTGAGATATAAAAGAGATTCAACAAGTGAGCAAGAGGACCTAAGAGATCCCAAGCCATGTGAAGGTTGCCCAGGAACAGAAGCTCCAGAACAGAGAGAAAAAGGCAGAAGCAAATCCTTCCCCAAGAGGCAGGACTCCAAATTTGGATTTCTAAAAATGAGTATATGATTAGGCATTATACAAATGACAAAATCCAGAATAAGGGATCTATTATTGCAAAGAGGACTTGGGGTGATGGGAAGTAGGTAATTGTGCAACAATGAATTTTTTTTAATTAATTGGGGGTGGGATAAGGGAGGGTGAGGAGTTAAAATGTACAACATGAATGAAACGCTAACTTCTCTGTAAATGTTTGTTAAAATCACAATTAAAATTTTATTTTAAAAAATTGTTGTTATGTACTGTAGAGTCGCTTGCAACTCATAGTGACCCTGCTCTATCCTGTCCAATCTCACTGTCTCCGACACAACTACTCCTATTACCCCAATCACAGAATTGATCCATCTCATCAAGGGTCTTCCTTTCCTGCGCCACCCCTCCACTCTCCCAAACATGATGTCTCTCTCCAAGAACTGGTCCCTCCTTGCAACATGCCCAAAGTATGTCAGATGAAACTTCAAGATCCTTGCCTCCAAGGAGCAGCCCAGCTTCACCCTCTCCAGGACAAACCTGTTTGTTCTCCTAGCAGTCCGTGGTATATTCAATACTCTTCTCCAGCACCACAGCTCAAAGGCATCAATTCTCTTTCTATCATCCCTAATCACTGTCAAGCTCTTCGATGCATAGCATGCACTTGAGAAGATTATAGCCCTGATCAGGCTCTCCAGCCTGACGTCATTGCTCTTCAGTACTCTGGAGAGGTCCCTGACAGCTGACCTTCCCAATGTAATTTGTCTCTTGATTTCCTGGTTGTTGCTACCAAGAGTGTTGACTGTGGAGCCAAGCAAACTAAAACCGTTAACTATCTCAATTTCTTCACCATCCATACTGATGCTGCCAATTGGCCCAGTGGTGAGAATCTTTGTTTCTTGATGTTGAGCTTCAATCGGTATTGAAGGCTGCAGTCCTTGACCCTCTGCAGCAAGTGCTTCATGTCCTTCTCAGTTTCAGCAAGCAGGGTTCTGTCATCTGCATAATGCAGATTGTTGATGACTCTTCCACCAATCCTGATGCCCCATTCCTCCTTTTACAGCCCAGAGTTCCAGATGATCTGTTCTGCATACAGATTGAAAAGGTATGGAGACAGAATACATCCCTGGAGGACCACCTTCCCAATTTTGAACCATGCAGTGTCTCATTTCTCTGTTCTGATGACTGCCTCTTGGCCCAAGTATAAGTTTCGCATAAGCACAATCAAGTGTTCTGGGATTCCCAATCTTCTCAGAGTCAGCCACAGCTTGTTGTGATCCACACAGTCAAAAGCCTTTGCATAGTCAATGAAGCACAGCTAGACATTCCTCTGGTACTCTCTGCTTTCTGTCATGGTCCATCTAACATTAGCTACAATATCCCTAGTACCACAGCCTCTTCTAAACCCAGCCTGCACATCAGGCAGTTCTCTGTAGATGTGTTGCTCCAGGCGGTTTTGAATAATTTTCAGCAGATTCTTGCTCGCATGTGATATTAATGATATTGTTCGATAATTTCTGCACTCTGTTGGGTAACCTTTCTTTGGAATGGGAACAAATATGGATTTCTTCCAGTCAGTTGGCCAGCTGGCTGTCCTCCAGATTTCTTGGCACAACTTAGTGAGCACATTCAGGGCAGCATCTGTTTGTTGAACTATGTCAATTGGTATGCCATCAACTCCTGGAGCCTTGTTTTTTGCCAATTCTTTCAGAACAACTTGAATTTAGGGAGGAAAACATATGTTTGTTAAAGTCAACCACTCGTGGTATCTCTGTTCTAGCAGCTCCTGATGAAGATGAAGACATCTTCCCCCCTGGCCTAGCACACACCCACAGTGATGTGAGATGTCATGCAGAACCAGCACCGCTTTCCTAGAACCTTCTCAGGGCTGCCTGAGCATCTGCATTTGTTCTCTGGTGCTGCTAATAACAGAAATACCACCATGGATGACTTTCACAGATGGAAGGTCATTCTTTCACAGTTTAGAAGGTACCAGATCTAGTGGGAGGCTTTCCTTCTTTCGGTGCTGGAGGGAGGTTCTTGTCTCCTTTCAGCCTCGGTGGGTCCAGCTTTCCTTGTACATCTCCCTTTGTCTTGGCCTCCATACACCCCTGGGTCAAGGAGGTTCTCAGCACAGAGATTCCTTGTCCAAAGGCCACACTCCACCCCTTGGGGGATGATTACATCATTATGTAACTGCCAAATCACTGAGAATCATGGCCTGGCCAAGTTTGTATACACTTTGGAAGAACACAATTCAATCCACATCAATCATGGAGAATCCCAGGGCCTCTCCTGGTATGATTCATGGGCATGACAGGCCCTCATGTGCCCAAGTTAGGTGTAGATAAGGTAAAGAGCAGAGCAGTCGAGAAGGAAGATATTTTAAAGACAATCAGAACTGGATAGCCTCCTTTCATAACTTCACCCCAAACAGCCACTGATTTCAGATCCATCTGTCAAAGCAAGTTCCAAGCTCTCCATCTCTGGAGGCACCCCTGGGTGTTCAGAGAGAAAGCAGCTGCAGTGCACACCACAAGACCTTAGAGGGAACTCCAGAGGAGGCTGAAGAGAAGCAATCTGCACAAAACTTCCCTGCATGTGATAAACACTGTGGAACTAGTTTGCCAATAGATGGTGTAAGCCAAAAGCATTCTGCGAGCTCTGTCTAGATCCCTGCATGTGCAAATGCCTTGTGCTTGGCTACTAGTCAAAAAGTTCACAGTTTGAATTCACCCGGCAGCACTAGAGAAGAAAGCCTCAGCAATCAATTTCTAAAATATCACCATGGAAAACTCTCTGCGGAGCAGTTCTACTCTGTATATCCTTTACCTCCTGACCATGAGATGGCAACATGCAGGGGTTTACAGGTAGGCAGCATAACAGATTCTTCTCAGAACATTTTCGAAGGCAATTGCTCTCCTTGCCTGAAAAGCTGTCCCAGGTGCCAGAGTGGAGAGGTGGCCTGCAGGGCCACTGCTCTGCCTTTGGTGGGGTTTCTTTCTTCTCTGTATTCTTTCTGCTGTACTCGTGGTCACGTCCACCCTCTGTACATTCAAAGGGTTAGGTCCCCAACCCAGGCTTCTCCCTCATGACTAGTTCACGTCTTGACCCTCAGAAGTCAATGGGGCCCTTAACTATTAGAAGTGGTTATTGTTGTTATGATGTTATTGATGAGTCTTCCTCCAATCCTGATTCCACATTCCTCCTCATAAAGTCCAGCCTCCTGAATATAGATTGAAAAGAGATGAGGGGAAAGTATGCATCTCTGATGTACACCTTTTCTGATTTTGAACCATGCTGTGTTTCCTTGCTCTGTTTGACTGCCTCCTGGTCCAAGTCTAGGTTTCACATGAGCCCAATCAAGTGCCCTGGGATTCCCATTCCTTTCAAGGTTAGCCATAATTTGTTGTGATCCAGAGAGTCAAATGCATTTGCATAATCAATGAAACACAGACATTTCTCTGGTACTCTCTGCTTTTCGTCAAGATTCATCTAACATTGCCTTTAATGTCCCTAGTGCCATGGCCTTTTCTACATTCAGCTTGCACATCTGGTAGTTCTCTGTTGATGTATTCTACCAGTTGTTTTTGGATAATCTTGCCCATGATATTAGTGATATTGTTCCATAATTTCCACACTCTTTTGGGTCACCTTTTTTGGAATAAGAATAAATATGGATCTCTTCCAATCAGTTGGCCAGGTAGTTGTCCTCCATATTAGAAGTGGTAGGATCCCATAAAGTCCTAAATATGCCCCTATGTTACAATCACCTGGGAAACAGTTGCACTAGGAATGTTTATGTTTACAGTTTAGTGTAACAGTGGATTCCAGAGACAAGGGTTCAAGTCCTGCCTCCACCACATATACTGTGTGTTCTAGGGAAAATCACATTACGTCTCTGTCTCTGATTTGCTTCACTTGTAAAATAGATAACAATCTCGTGGGATTACTTTGAAGCTCAATTTTTTTAAAAATACATGAAACAGTGGCCTAGTGGAAAGAAGGTGTACTGCAATCCCAGAGGTGCATGGTTCAAATCCACCAGATGCTCTGCTGGAGAAGGAGGAACAATCTCCTCCTGTACCAGTCAGATCTGATTTGATGGTACACACACACAAAATAATAAAATAATTAAAAAAAATACATGAAACAGTGTAGTGCCTAACTAAGAGTAATTCTAGAATAAATGTAGCTATTATTGTAATTATTATCTCACCACTAGTTAGCGAATGTCGTGGGGAGAGTATCCAGGCCACCTGATGTTGGATCCAGTGTTCTTTCCAACACGTCATTCTGACTGTGCACACGGCTCAGCATTGAGTAAACTGAACATACGGCCAGGTGCTGCCCTTGGGACCCTTTCACCAAAACCTCCCGGAACAAAGAACTGCTCTTGATGACAGAGGGTAACTCTGACCCCAGAGATCGGATGGCTAGAGAACGTGGGAATTTCAGCAGCACAGACTTTGGGTCCTTTGGGAAGCCATCTGGCTGCTCTAGTTAACATTTCCACTATGGAAATACTGGGAACCAAAAATAGAAGATCTTGAGGGGCGCTTAATCCTCTGGGCTTTACAAAACAGCTGCTGCAGAGTTCCACAAAGTAACCACAAGGGGGCAGAGTCTTCCCACGGGAAAGGAGGCTGCTGTGAGGTGGCGTTGGCTCCAGCTATGAACAAACGCAAAGATTAATGAAAGATTTGTTTTTACAGCATGTCTGGTATATTGACCTCAGGACATTGAAAGCTGGCTCATAATTTGGTTAGCAGGAGGAGAAATGTAACAAAACTAAATCCAGCGTTTTAAATAAGTCCATCCAAAACGATGAGGGGAAGGGGTGATGGTTATCCAGTGCTGTTGAGTCGGTTCTGTCTCAAGTTCAACAGAACGAAACCCTGCAGCCCTGGACCGTCTTCATAATCGTTGCCATGCTTGCACCTATTCTTGTAGCCACTATGTCAATACATCCTGTTAAGGGTCTTCCTATTTATGCTGACCCTTTGCAAGCATGGTGTCCTTCTCCAGGGATGGTCCCTTCTGTTAATACTTCTGAAATATAGGATGTAAGTCTTGCCATCTTTTCATCTAAGGAGCATTGTGCCAAGGCTGTAATTTGTATTTGAAAGACAGACTTGTTTGTTCTCCTGGCAAACAACACCCTAATTCAAAGGCAACTATTCTTTCTTTGGTCTTCCTTACTCACTGTCCAGCTTTTGCGTGCGTGCGCTTGTGTGTGTGTGTGTGTGTGTGTGTGTGTGTGTGTGTGTGTGTGTAATCTGATTTTCTTAAAAAACATGACTTAAGTGTGTGTGTGTATATACTGATTTAAAAAAAGAAAAGATTACTTGAATCAAGCATACCTTAGTATGTAATGTGATATCTTTGCTTTTAAAGAGATCTTCGCTGGTAGATATGCCCAGTGCAATACTTCATTTGCTTTCTTGGCTGCTGCTTCCATAGACATTGATTATGGATACAAGTAAAATTAAACTTTCGGCAATTTCAGTATTTTGCCATTTATCATTATATTTCTCATTGATGTAGGTGTATGGATTGTCTTCTTGATCTTGAGCTGTATGTAATCCATGTTGAAAGTTAGGAGTCTTGATCTGCAGTAAGTACTTCAAGTCTTCACTTTCAACCAGCAAGGCTGTGTCATCTGCATAAGGCAGGTTGTTGTGTCTTCCTCCAATCCAGATTCAATATTCTACTTCACAGAGTCCAGCTTCTGGAATGACTTTCTCCACATAAAGATTGAACATTGTTGTTGTTGTTGTTGTTATGTGCCATCAAGTCACTTGCGAATCATAGCGACCCTATGTACAACAGCCCTCAACTCTGCTCTGTCCTGTGCCAATCACACTGTCTCTGACACTCCCATCCCAACTACCCCAGTCACCGAATCAATCTACCTTAGGGAGGGCCTTCCCCTCCTGTGCTGTCCCTCCACCCTCCCAAGCATGATGTCCCTCTCTAAGGACCGGTCTCTTCTTACAACATGTCCAAAGTATGTTAGAGGGAGCCTCAGAATCCTTGCCTCCAAAGAGCCACCCAGTTTAACCCTTTCTAGGATGAATTTGTTTGTTTTCCTAGCAGTCCATGATACTCTCAATACTCTTCTCCAGCACCACAGCTTAAAGGCCTCAATTCTCCTTCTGTCCTCCTTGGTCACTGTCCAACTCTCTGATGCATAACAAGTGACTGCAAAGACCCTGGCCTGTATCAGATGCACCTTAGTCTCCAGAGAGACACCATTGCTCTTCAATACTTTGGAGAGGTCCCTAACAGCAGACTTTCCCATGGCAATGCGCCTTTTAATTTCCTGGCTACTGGTGCCAAAAGTGTTGACTGTGGAGCCAAGCAAACTAAAGCTGTGTACAATCTCAATCTCTTCACCATCCATCCTGATGCTGCCAATTGGCCCAGTGGTGAGAATCTTTGTCTTCTTGACATTGAACCTCAATCCATATTAGAGGCTACAATCCTTGACCCTCTGCAGCAGGTGCTTCAGGTCCTCCTCAGTTTCAGCAAGTAGTGTTGTGTCATCTGCATATTGCACATTGTATAGATCGTCCACCAATCTTGACCCCACATTTCTCCCCATAGAGCCCAGCCTCCCAGATGATCTGTTCTGCATATAGGTTGAAAAGATATGGACATAGGATGAATCCCTGGTGTACGCCCTTCCCAATTTTGAACCATGCAGTGTTTCCATGCTCTGTTCTGACAACAGCCTCCTGGCCCAAGTCTAGGTTTCACATTAGAATGATCAAGTGTTCTGGGATTCCCATTCTTCTCAGAGTCAGCCATAGTTTGTTATGATCCACACAGTCAAATGCCTTTGCATAGTCAATGAAACACAGATAGACATTCCTCTGGTATTCCCTGCTTTGAGCTAAGATGCATCTAACATCAGCTACAATATCCCTAGTCCCACGACCCCTTCTAAACCCAGCCTGGACCTCTGGCAGTTGAATAGAAATGGAAAAGGGATACAACCCTGACACACACTTTTCTTTATTTTAAACCATGCTGTGTTCTACTGTTCTGTTTGGACAGCAGCTTCTTCATCTATGTACCAATAGGTTTCACATAATCACAACTGAGTGTTCTAGGATTCTCATTCTTCTCAATGCTAACTATCATTTTTAATGCTTTACAGAGTCAAATGCTTTTTCATATTTGTTAAAACAGTAAACCTATTTCTAATATTCTCTGCATTCAGCCAAGATTCATCAAACAGCAATGATATCCTCGTTCCACGGCCTTTTCTAAATGTAGTTTGAATTTCTGACACTTTTTTGTCAATGGGCTGTTCTAGCTGTTTTTTTAAATAATCTTCAGCAAAATTTTACTGCATTAATGAGATTAATATTGTTCAGTAATTTCCACATCTTGTTGGATCTTTTACTGGGAATGGAAACAATTGTGAACTTCTTCCAGTCAGTTGGCCAGTTAACTACTAAATTTCTATGAACAGATTAATGAACACATTCCACGTTCCAATTATTAAACGATGTTTGTTATTGTTTTTCCTCATTTCAACTGACTTCTAATCTGGGCTCTACCACTTCACTACTGTAACTATCCTCATTCCTTTAGTGTTCATAAGGTTTTCAAAGCCTGTTATTTAGGAAGTAGATGGACCATCCTGCTTCCTAGTCTGTCTTAAACAGGGAGCTCCACCAAAAACCTGTCCATGATGGGTAACCCGATGGCATTTGAGCCTTTGAGCCATGGTGTTGGAGAAGAGCACTGAACATCCCATGGGCAGCCAGGAGAACAAATGGGTATGTCTTGGAGAGAGTGCAGGCAGCTTGCTCTTTGGAAGCAATGATGAGACTTCGCCTCACATCCATTAGACATGTTGCTAAGAGGAGCTATTCCTTGGAGAACATGATACTGGAAGGGTGGAGAGTCGGTGAACGAGAGGAAGACCTTCAGTCTTGTGGGCTGAGATGGTGACTGCTGCAATGGCTCTTGTGTGTCAGGAAGTCTGAGGAAGGTGCAGGACAGAACAGGGTTCAGATCTTTTGTTCATAGGGTCATTATGAGTCATACTTGACTCAATGACACCTAATAACAACAACAAGCTTAATACTGTTAAGTTGGAACAGACTCACAGCTGACCCTTCAGTGAGTTTTCAAGGCTGTAACCTGCACGGGAAGAGACTGTCCATCTTTCGCCTACAAAGCTCTTGGTGGATTCAAGCTACCAGAGGTACTGACTCTGGGTTAAGAGCAACATCCTATGGACTGTACCACCAGAGGGTGATATGTGAAATCAGCGTAATGAATAAACTGCATAAAGAAAACTGCCTGACATTTGAAGAAGTAATAAAAACAGAGAGGGTCGGGACTGACAACAGAGCTAAACCAGAAAGAGGGGTGCGGGAGAGGATGAGGGCAGGAAAGGCAGTGGGTTCTCTCGGGGATCCCGAGTGCTGAGAACAGGCCTTTGGGTGGCACCGATGAGTTGTGTTTGACCACCAACCTTAAAGTCTACAGTTGACTCCCACTCCATGGCTCTGGGAATTAAGACCTGGTGCTCTGCTTCCATGAAGAACACCCTATGGAGCAGTTCTACTTTGTGGAGTCACCATGAGTTAAAATCAACTCAGTGGTAACAGGCCTGTTTTATGGGTTTAGGTAGTCAAGAGACTCCTCAATGCTGCAGTCATTTTCTCCATCTTCAGTGTCCTGTGTAACTGCAGCAAGAATATGGGAAAGTGAATGCAAGCAGCTGCAGCCACCACTCAGCCCACATCCACATGGACAGCTCTGGGCCCCTAGTGTGGTTTTAGGATCTTTAAGAAGGATTTTTCTATCCATTGCCTTAGACCCAACCACATGGCCATGTGGGAACGTGAAAGTAAAATCAGTCTTTGAGGCTTCACCTACCACCCTTACCTCTCCTAGGGAAAGGGTCTCCAGCTGCCTCAACTGCAGATGTGTGTTTTTAACATCACCAACAGCTGTGAGACCAACAGAAGAGAGTACGCTAACTAGACTCGGGGGAGACTGCGGCAAGGTGTAGCCCGATGGATACAGGCTCAGAGCCTTTGAGGCAGGAACAGCAACATCAGTGGAGAACGCAGCACATGTGTTTCAGAGCCAGAGGTTCCTGTGCCAGCGGTATCTTGCTGCTTGAGAAGTTGCCTGGATTAATTGAGGGGCTGTATCTTGCTTTTGACTGAAAAGCTGTCTGAACTAATTAAGTGATTATGTCTAAACCTGGTTTAGGACTGCTTTTTGCTAAAACCAGACTTTTAGTGTGTGATAGCCTTTGCCTTCCCCACCCCCTACCCTGTCTCCCTAATAAAATCTACAGCTTTGAGTGAGAAGACTCTGTGAAGTCTGTGTGGTCATTGCAACAAATATTGAACCCAATGATTAGCAGAAGTAGGTACAGCTGAGTGAAGGGTCATGTCTGACCTTACAGGTTCCTACTGTAGATGCTGTTGAGGGGGACAGTTCCCCTTTGTGGAGTTAGCAACAGCTGGAGTTGATTATCTCCACGTTGGCGTTGCTAACCTATCTTTTCTTGTGTTTGAGGTGTTTGCCTCTGACACCAGCGGACAGAAAAACTCCCACAGCTGGGCCTTGACCCCCATTGCCTCTCTCTAGGGGATGCTATAGGGCTCAGCACCCTGAACCTGTGCCACACATGATTTGTGCTAAAGTGTCTCTGCCATCAGCATGCTCCATCCTCATTCTAGCTGCCCTTCAGGTGAAGGCAGACACACTGCCTTCAGGGAGGGCTGAGGGAATCCACACAGCAACTAACTGGTAGATAGCACCACTCACTCCTCTATCCCATTGGTCTCCTCTGAGCTCAGAGCAGGTAGTCCCAGGAAGTTAATGAGACAAAAAGAAGCAGTTCAGATGGACCCTGGCCAGCCAAGATAAGTGAAGTCCCCACCAGGCGGGCTTGTTTCCCTCCAGCTTCAGGTTCCAAAGGCAATCCACGCTGGCTATCATTTGCTGTGGTGGTTGCCAGGGGAACCGATTCCTATATTTAAGCATTCTGTAGCTGACGAGGCTGCCAAAAACATTTCAGATGTGGTGGGTCCAGTAATGATCCTGGAAGCGATTCCCAAATCTTCTCTGCTGGAGATTTGTCCACAAGGAGGTGGGGAGCTGTTGCTCTGATGTCCCTGGGCAGTGGACAGATTCCTGCTGACATCCCTAAATGAGGATGGGAAGTGGCTGCCAGGGACGGTGTTGCCCTGGACCTGAGAACACCAATCCCCTCACTCATTCCTGCTTTCCTATTTCTTCATTCATCCGTTCATTCATTTTCTCAGTCATAGAAGGTTCTGGGCATGGTGCCACAGGGTGAGAACAGAGGATATGAACACAACTCCCAGCCTATGGGGAGCCAGATGGAGAAAAACACAATTTCAGTTGAGGGAGGTGAGTGCTACCCCAGGGTGTGTTGGTGCTGTGTGCCGTCCTGGCAGAGACGGTTGTGGAAAGTACCTGTGCTGAGAAAGATCTAAGCCAACTTGAGGAGAGAAGAGCACTCCTGACAGAAACAGCAAACACAGAGCCTGGGAGAGACTGAGTATGGAACCTTCTGGGACTTTATCATGACTTAACTTCTGGAGTATGAGATGGGACCAACATCAAGTGGGCTGGAAAGAGGTGAGGCCCAAGTAACCAGGTGAGGTGAGGTGGGATCAGTTTTGCCAAAGTGGGGATGGCAAGGTATCCAGAAGCAAGACTGCTGGCGAGTCAGGGCTTGGGCGTTAAGCCAGGTCTCCATGGTGCTCTGGGATTCTAGGGAACCCTCTGTGCATACGGGAAACGCTGAGGCTGTTGGGGAGAGTCAGTCATCACTCTCCACAGCACCTGAGTTCATGCTCGGTCCTGGTGGCTTGATGCCCCCCAAATCCTGGACTGTTGTCAAAACACTGGACAAATCTCAATATTCTTCTTGCTTACCTGTGTCCATGCACGTGCCTAGAAACTCCAGATGCCTATCAGTCTTGGAAGGGTGGCGGTGGGCTATAGATGAGAAGAAAGGAATGAAGAGAGACTGAATACGCACCTGCACATTACATACAGGATCTTCACTAGCCCTGGGGCTCGCCCTATGAAGTGCGTACTGTTGCCCTAATTCTAAAGCTTAGCAAACTGAGGCTCTGAGAAGCTAAATAACATCTCTGAGATCATGCAGGTAGTTTAGTGATGAGTCCAGAATTCAAAGCCAGCTCAGTCTGACTGTAAAACCTGTGCTCGCTCCACAAGACCATGTATTTGCAGAACGCCTGCTGTGTGCCTGCCACAGAGCAAAACCTGCAGGAACAAAGACAGCAAGATAGAAGGGGCTTTTGTGTGACTAGAATGAAGTCATATATATGAGGGGGAACTATGGCCAACTATATTTTTCAAAAATTGCCATGGAAGCATTTTCACTGAACCACACAAATCATGAGCTTTGGGTGGGGCTCCCTGATGAAGAGAAGGGTCACTGCTGACCTCAGAGACCATTTCCCCTGACCCTTTCTCCATGAACTCTCATCCTCAGGCCCCAGCTGCCACAGGGTGAGAAGGAACACAGGACAAGGAAGAGAAACTCCCCATCAACAGTCAGCATCACACAGCACAAATGTGAGCGAGCCAACCTTCCTTTGACTCCAGTCCCAGCTCCAGACCTTCCAGGTGAGGTCTCAGGCCCCTGGGACAGGCAATTCCACTGCCATCCTGGATCTCTGAGTGTAAGTATGGTGGCGATTTGCTCATAGGAGCATCAGTGCAGGCACAGAATTCTTACCTTCCACACGGGAGAGTCTAGATGTGTGCTCTGCACATCATGCACTGCCGCCATCTGTCTGTCAGTGGAGGCTTATATATCGCTATGATGCTGAACAAGTTCCAGAAGAACTTCCAGACTAAGAGTAGGAAGGGAGACTCAATAGGAGAGCAAAACAATCTAATCTGCAACCAATCATAGGGACTGCACCTGGGATGGCTGCGTGTCAACTTGACAGAGATTGTCTGATGGGGCATTTCTAAAATGCATGATGTGTCAGTGATGGAATGGTGCAGTTATTCCACCACGATGTGGTCTGACATGACGAGCCTTGATCCAGTATAAAAGGATACGGGATGTAGGAGAAGTCTCAAAGGGGTGAGAGAGAGGGAGGGGGAGAGAGAGAGACAGAGAGAGACAGAGACAGAGACACACACTCAGAGAGAGATGCATCATTCGGACTTGTCAGCCTCCAAAGCCAGTTGTCTGCTGTCTTACCTGCAGACCGTGGCAACCAACAGTAACAATGTTACACAACCACAACTGAAAGGACTTTGTCAACTACTAGTCAAACTCACTGCCGTAGCCAATTCCGACTCTCCTAAAATTTCTGAAGCTGTACATTGCAAAAGGAGGAGACTTTTTTTCCTGTAGAGCCAGCGATGGATCTGAACAGCCGTTGATGTGAAGTCTTTGGGTTAGCAACGTGACTCACTATGGACTACACCACCAAGGCTCCTTTATAAACTGCTAAGTATAATAATTAGTGTGGAAACTACAGAACAATATCATTGATTTCACATGCAAGCAAGATTCTACTGAAGATTATCCAAAAACGACTGGAACAAGTACATCAGCAGAGAACTGCCAGAAGTCCAGGCTGGGTTTAGAAGGGGTCGTGGTACTAGGGATATTGTAGCTGATGTTAGATGGATCTTAGCTGAAAGCAGAGAATACCAGAGGAATGTCTATCTGTGTTTCATTGATTATGCAAAGGCATTTGACTGTGTGGATCATAACAAACTGTGGCTGACTCTGAGAAGACTCGGAATCCCAGAACACTTGATCGTGCTAATGCAAAACCTATACTTGGACCAAGAGGCAGTAGTCAGAACAGAGCAGGGAAACACTGCATGGTTCAAAATTGGGAAGGGTGTATGCCAGGGATGCATCCTGTCTCCATACCTTTTCAACCTGTATGCAGAGCAGATTATCCGAGAGGCTGGGCTCTATGAGGAGAAGCGTGGCATTAGGATTGGTGGAAGATCAATCAATAATCTGCGTTATGCAGATGACACAACCCTGCTCGCTGAAACTGAGGTGGACCTCATGCACTTGCTGCAGAGGGTCAAGGACTGCAGCCTTCAGTATGGACTGAGGCTCAATGTCAAGAAGACAAAGATTCTCTCCACTGGACCAATCGGTAGCATCAGGATGGTTGGCGAAGAGACTGAGATTGTTCACAGCTTCAGTTTGCTCGGCTCCACAGTCAACACTCTTGGCACCAGCAGCAGGAAATCAAAAAGCGTATCGCGATGCGAAAGTCTGCTGTTAGGGACCTCTCTAAAGTACTCAAGAGCAATGGTGTCTCTCTGGAGACTAAGGTACGCCTGATACAGGCCATGGTCTTTGCAACCACTTGTTATGCATCAGAGAGCTGGACAATGACCAGGGAGGATAGAAGGAGAATTGATGCCTTTGAGCTGTGGTGCTGGAGAAGAGTATTGAATGTACCTTGGACTGCCAAGAAAACAAATAGATTCATCCTAGAGAGGGTTAAACCAGGCTACTCCTTGGAGGCAAGGATTCTGGGGCTTCGTCTGACATACTTTGGACATGTTGTAAGGAGAGACAGGTCTTTGGAGAGAGACATCATGCTGGGTAGGGTGGAGGGACAGCGCAGGAGGGGAAGACCCTCTATGAGGTGGATTGATTCAGTGACTGGGGTAATCAGGATGGGTGTGTCAGAGGCAATGCGACTAGCACAGGATAGAGCACGGTTTAGGGCTGTTGTACATAGGGTCACTATGAGTCACAAATGACTCGACAGCACATAACAACAACAAGTATAATACAGATGCAAGATATTCTTAGTAAATGTGAGTTCAGTATAAGGGGATTGTGTTGGTATATGAGGAAACAAAGCTGCCTTTTGAGTCTGGGTTCTCCCCTGAAACAGAGCCAAGGCAAAGGGTTCACATGCAGGTGCACATATGTGGAGTATGATCCATGAAACCAAGGTTAGGATAGAAAGAATGAAGGTGGGAGGGAGATTTGGCCAACATGACATGTGTCCTTGAGCTGACCACCACAGAATCTTAGAGTATGTATCATTTGTTTAGCTCCAGGTCTCTTATCATCTAGAGTTAAACATCAAAATATCCAAACTCAATGGTACTGAGTCAACTTCCTAGTCACAGCAAATCTTTTTTGGGGTTTAAACCTCTGACTTTTCAGGTGTAACAGCCACCACACCACCAGCCTTCTGAAAGTCAAGCACGCTGGTGAGCAGTCAGAATAGCCTGGCAGAAAGTTTCCGTGCAGAGAAGCCCCAGGGAATAAAACCATATTGAGCACTGTGACAGTTAACTTCAAGTGCCAAATTGGTTAAGCTATTGCTGCTCGTGGTTTGGTCAAATGCTAGACTAGCTGCTATTCTATAATGTCACAGAGTACAGTAAAATGTAATCATTCTGCATAATCTAATGTTATTACTTTCAATCAATTAGTTGGAAGTAGGGTTTCTTAAGAGTTTAGTCTGCCATCTGACTATAAATAGGTGTTTTAGGAGCACAAACTCCTTCTCAACTTTGCACTCTTTCCATTGCCTGATCTACAGATCTTGGGATGCAAACCTGTAGGACCCTGCAGCTTTTTTTCCTGATCTATGGAGTTTGGACTTGCCAGCCCCCTAATCTGTCTATCTCTCTGTCTAGCTATCTAATTACTAGTCTAGTTAGCTAGAAAAACCTGGCTAAACTGAGAGATGAGTGTTTGGTAGGCTGAGAGGCTGTGAAATAGAGCATAAAAGATGAATGAATGGCACAATGCAGCATTAGGCAATTCTCCAGGCAGTAACTACCTGGTATCAAGTGGACAGAGGCTGCAGGAGGAACTTCTTCCTGGATGGCAAGGGAATTAGCTTGGAGGGGATGGATCAGGACATTCACCACCCATTGGGACTCTGCTCTAAGCCTGGTTCAGGCATCAGCCTCTATGGAAACCTCTCAGGAGGCTGGAGGTGCCCTAAGAGCCATGTGTGTTAGAAGTTGAGGTTGAAAACCAGTCTTTTAAAGGCAATGTGGAGGCTGGAGTCCCTGCGTGGAGCAAACAGTTAACATGCTCAACTGGTAACTAAAAATTTGGAGGTTGGAATCCACCCAGAGAAGGTGTGAGAAGAAAAGCCAGGCCATGCACTTCTGAAAGAACCAACACTGAGAATTTTATCGAGCATGCATGGTTTTACTCTAATACACATAAGATCACCATGAATTGAGGGTAATTCAACAGCTACAGTTCTGATTTTAATGTTGAGGCCAGGGAGTCTTTTATCAAACTTTTAGTACTTAAAAGCCAGTGATGTGGCAAGGAAACCTCCAGCACAAGTGTCTAATCTGCAGAGTAGAAGACAGGAACTAGGGCAAAATAAGATCTGCACGTTGGGCAAGTATAAGCTCAAGGGACCTACGTGTTTCATCAGGCCCCACTGCCCTGCTTCAGCAGAAGCCTGTCAGTCCGTCGTCCACAGCGCCCACCACCCCTCTGAGATGTTCACTAGTCAGTGGCCCTGTGTGAAAGACTTCTTAATGTTTCTAACAGGCAGGCCTAGCCATCTTTCTTTCAGCCTCTTCCCTCTGTGGCAAAGGAGTTGTAGAAATATGCCATCTGCAACGGGGCAAAGGCCCAGAGCTCTGAACACTGAGGGGGGTTCAGCATTCTGGGCTCCAGAAATGTTAAGCAGGGAGTACTGATTCCCTGAAGATGGAGTGTGGGAGGGGCTGCTTCTTAGCAAGAGGAACTTTGGAGAGGAACTTCACAGATCACAGCAGCTCCAATGCACTGACCACCAGCTATCGGCCGGACACTGAGTTGCCACCTGAGCTGTTGAACCTGAACCTGTACGGTGAGTGACTAAGGACCCAATCCCTTTCTGCCCTCCCATCACCCTATCTTCTCCTTATTTCCTTTCTTTATTCTTCATTCAGAGGCAGTGCCTGGGCTGGGTCCTTCAGCTAAAGGTAGCTCTGGGACAGAGCTCCCTGGGGTGAGGGCTTTCCCAGGATGCAGGACTTTCAGGTCACCCCTGTTAAATGTCTGTACTGGATGCTAAGGCTCTGGGCCCTTCCTCTGTAAGTTCCCTTGTTCCGTGTATGGGCTAACACAGCACCAAACCCATGTTGTTCTAACTGTCTCTGTAGCCTCCCCAACAGAGTAAGCTTCCTAAAAAAGCCAGCTGGATACTCATGGCTGCACCCCACCATGCAATGTAGCACCTGGGACAGGTGTAGTATGCATGTGGGCTGAGGGGATGAACCGGCCCTGTGAAGTCTGGTCCAGCCTTATACAAAATGCACACACATATACACATAATCACAGCTGTGTCTATGACCCAGATCAGTATTTGCAGTCTCTTCCTGAGTAAAGCGAAGAGGATGGTGATAACTTCGAACAGTGCCTTCCATACTGGCCCTGGAAGTTATGCACCAAGTCTGGTGGACTTGAGCCCAGAGTTCACCTGAGGTACACTAACAAGTAAGAATGGGGCTCTCGCAGTGCCCCACTGCCTAAGAACTGCTTGGTACAACAGAAAGGAGGGAGAGTGTCACCATAGACAAGTCCTACCCACCTTAGTTCCTCCAAAAGTCAGGAGGATAAAGGAGGTGGAGACAAGTCTGAATGAAAGCAGAGGTGCGCCTTCAAAGCATTCAATCACAAAGATCCAACACACAACACTGAGTGGCTTCACAAAACCTGAGAAGTACAGAAAAGCATAAATAACATTTTGACAGCTTATTTTGGTTTTTGTACAGTTCCCATTCCAAAGAAGGGTGACCGAACTAAGTGTGGAAACTACAGAACAGTGTCATTGATTTCACATGCAAGCAAGATTCTACTGAAGATTATCCAGAAACGACTAGAACAGCACATCAGCAGAGAATTGTCGGAAGTCCAGGCTGGGTTTAGAAGGGGTCATGGTACTAGGGATGTTGTTGCTGATGTTAGATGGATCTTAGCTGAAAGCAGAGAATACCAGAAGAATGTCTATCTGTGTTTCATTGATTATGCAAAGGCATTTGACTGTGTGGATCATAACAAACTGTGGCTGACTCTGAGAAGAATGGGAATCCCAGAACATTTAATTGTGCTAATGTGAAACCTATACTTGGACCAAGAGGGAGTCATCAGAACAGAGCAAGGTAACACTGCATGGTTCAAAATTGGGAAGGGTGTACACCAGGGATGCATCCTGTCTCCATACCTTTTCAACCTGTATGCAGAGCAGATTATCCGAGAGGCTGGGCTCTATGAGGAGAAGCGTGGCATTAGGATTGGTGGAAGATCGATCAATAATCTGCGTTATGCAGATGGCACAACCCTGCTTGCTGAAACTGAGGAGGACCTCATGCACTTGCTGCAGAGGGTCAAGGACTGCAGCCTTCAGTATGGACTGAGGCTCAATGTCAAGAAGACAAAGATTCTCACCACTGAACCAATTGGTAGCATCAGGATGGATGGTGAAGGGATTGAGACTGTTCACAGCTTCAGTTTGCTCGGCTCCACAGTCAACACTCTTGGCACCAGCAGTCAGGAAATCAAAAAGTGTATCGCGATGGGAAAGTCTGCTGTTAGGGACCTCTCTAAAGTACTCAAGAGCAACGGTGTCTCTCTGGAGACTAGGGTGCCCCTGATACAGGCCATGGTCTTTGCAATCGCTTGTTATGCATCAGAGAGTTGGACAATGACTAGGGAGGACAGAAGGAGAGTTGATGCCTTTGAGCTGTGGTGCTGGAGAAGAGTACTAAATGTACCATGGATTACCAGGAAAACAAACAGATTCATCTTGGAGAGGATTAAACCAAGCAACTCCTTGGAGGCAAGGATTCTGGGGCTTCATCTGACATGCTTTGGACATGTTGCCAGGTGGGGCGGGTCCTTGGAGAGGGACATCATGCTTGGGGGCGTGGAGGGACAGCGCAGGAGGGGAAGACCCTCTATGAGATGGATTGGTTCGGTGACTGGGGTAATCGGGATGGGTGTGTCAGAGGCAGGGTGGTTGACGCAGGATAGAGCAGGGTTTAGGGCTGTTGTGCATAAGGTCGCTATGAGTCGCAAATGACTTGATGGCACATAACAACAACAACAACAGTAAACACAACCACAGTAGAAAATCTAGAAAACACAAAAAAATTATAAAGCAGTAAGTTACTCATCATTCGACCATATCGTTTACCACGTTGAAATTTGGGAGAACTCCCTTTCCAGCCAGCAGGGAGTTATCACTACCAAGCTCACTGGTATGCAGGCAGGTTACTAGGTGGAGAGAAAACCTGACTATGGCAGTCAAAGACAGTCACAGTTCCAGGTCCAACACCTGTTTTATTTAAATCTCGGGAACGCAGAAGTTTCAGGAAGAAGATTTTGCTGGCTTCCTCCCTGCCCCACCCTCCCAAGACCCTGAGCCTGCAGATGGGACTCAGAACTCATCCTTTATGTCGAAATGGGGCTGGTCTTCAGGCTTGAAGTCCAAGTTGGGGCTGCCATCCTCATTAAGAATCCTGCGGGCTGTGTAGCCGATGATGGGGTATTTGGCCTTGTACACCCGCGTGAAGATGTCATCCAGGGATGCCAGCTCCTTGGTCGTGAGCCCCGTCTAGAGGAGAAAGTCGGAGAAATACAGGGTGGAAGGGTGAGTGCCCTGTGGACAGTACTGGCTTCCCTCCGTTCCCATCTTGCCCACCTCACATCCTGGATGCAAAAGCAAGAAAATATTTCGGCAAAGCAGGAAATGAGCAATTGAATTTTTAAGAACCAGGCCTCATACGGGACGGGAGGGGCTATAATCACCCTATCAAGTCAGGTGACAGGAGTCTTGCAGGCACTCAGAGAAACAGCCACGGGAGGCGGTACTCTGCTGCAGCCCATGTCCAGCCCATCCTTCCTTCCTCATCCCTCCTGCTCTGTACATGTTTCCCATTTCAAACTCAGACACCCTCTTCTCCTCGTTCCCTCTGTCATGCTGTGTTTTAACAGTTGACTCAGTTCTGTCTAGTGGCGCGGAGCACAGCTGAAGTGCACACAGCCCTTTTGCAGGAACTGGTCAGACCCTGAAACGGCTTCATCTGATACTGTTTTTCCCTTGCAGGCACGCGAGCATGCACAGGGGGAGAACTTGCTTTGACAACCTAAATGCTCCATTGAGTTGGAGAATGGGTCTCAAGCCATCAAGAAGCCAGCAAGAGACGGGGCCGAAAGGAGGGCAGCTCCATTCCTTGTTGCTGCAGGAGGGGCTGCAAGGGGATCAGGTTGGTAGCAGACTGTATAGATCACCAAGTTGGACCACAAGTTCACAAGTGATTGGGGTTGATGCTGTAGGCAATGGTGTGTCATGGAAGGCTTCTGAGTAGGAATGGCATAGCAAAATTTGTATTTTAAAAAAAATGGTTGGCTACCCACTGAGTGGACTGGGTCAGAAACAGGCTAATTGCAAAGCTCGGCTAAGGCCCAGAGGTAAAGCAGACCAGGGCTGAGTGGAGTGGGGCTTATTGACAGAGGCTTCTAATTTGGCTCACCGTGTCATGAGTGAGGTCTGCAGGGTCGAGGGACATCTTGGCCACCCCTCTGGTGGAGTCTTTCCCAGTCAAGGCATTGTAGGGGGCTCCTCTCCCATAAAACTCTGTTATGGAGAGAAGGGGAGAGATGAAAGCTGGCCTCCATACAGTACAGCCAGAAGCCTGCAAACTGAAAGGGAGGATGGGGCAGAGTGAAGCCAATACTCAGCCAATCATAAAAAAAAAAAAAATTCCAAAGGAAGGAAAGCAATGAGGATCTGAAGTGCATTAGCCCATTCTATCCATTCGTTTGGATGCCACTAACTCAGAATACAAAGTAATTCACACATGCTGAGGTAAGAGGTGGCTTTTAGAAAACACAAGATGAAAATAGTCTCTTATTAAGAATACAAGTGTGGAAGAGCCAAATATACTCTGAAGAGTTCTTAAAGCAGAATATTACTTCATTATTGCTGTTGTGTGCCATCAAGTTAGAACCAACACACAGCTGACCCTCCAGCGAGTTTTCAGAAGCAGTTAATCACATAAATGAGACGACTGCCTCTCCTCCCCTTCTTAGTACAAGGCCAACAGTGTTCCTTAATACTTCGTTTGCTTAACTAATAGAAAAGATCAACCATTAGCAGTATGATATTTTAAGAGCTATCTATTTAGGGAGCTCTGGTGGCCTAGTGGCAACATGCTGTACTGCAATCCCAGAGGTATGCGGTTCAAATCCACCAGATGCTCTGCTGGAGAAAGGGAGCAATCTCCTCCTGTACCAGTCAAATCTGATTTGACGGTACACGTAAAAATAATACAATAAAAAAAATTTTTTTTAAAAGAGCTATCTATTTGAGGTCATCTCCAAGAGACTAGGTTCTATGATGAGAAATGTGGCATCAGGATTGGTGGAAGATCCATCAACATTCCGCGTTATGACACAACCCTGCTTGCTGTAACTGAGGAGGACCTGAAGCGCTTGCTGCAGAGGGTCAAGGACTGCAGCCTTCAAAATGGATTGAGGCTCAAGGTTAAGAAGACAAAGATTCTCACCACTGGACCAATTGGCAGCATCAGGATGGATGGTGAAGAGATTGAGATTTTTCACAGCTTTAGTTTGCTTGGCTCCACAGTCAACACTCTTGGCACCAGTAGTCAGGAAATCAAAAAGTGTATTGCGATGGGAAAGTCTGCTGTTAGGGACCTCTCTAAAGTACTCAGGAGCAACGGTGTCTCTCTGGAGACTAAGGTGCACCTGATACAGGCCATGGTCTTTGCAATCACTTGTTATGCATCAGGGAGTTGGACAATGACTAGGGAGGATAGAAGGAAAATTGATGCCTTTGAGCTGTGGTACTGGAGAAGAGTATTGAATGTACCATGGACTGCTAAGAAAACAAACAGATTCTCCCTCGAGAGGGTTAAACCGGGCTGCTCCTTGTAGGCAAGGATTCTGAGGCTTCGTCTGACATATTTTGGACATGTTGTAAGGAGGGACCAGTCCTTGGAGAGGGACATCATGCTTGGGAGGGCGGAGGGACAGTGCAGGAGGGGAAGACCCTCTATGAGGTGGATTGATTCAGTGACTGAGGTAATCAGGATGCGTGTATCAGAGACAGTGCGATTGGCACAGGACAAAGCAGGGTTTAGGGCTGTTGTACATAGAGGGTCGCTATAAATCGCAAGCAACTCGACAGCACATTACAACAACATCTATTTGAGATCAAATGAACAACTTGAAAGATGAGATAGGAGCCTTAGGGGGGCAGTGAATTTACATTAACAAGGAAGAAACAATTTAGAAAAGGAGGAGGAGAAGAATGGCAGTGTCACTAGTGTCACTAAATTGTACATTTGAAAATTGCTGAGTTGGTTTATGTTTTGCTGTGAATACCCTCTCCAACGAATAAATACATTTTTTGGTTTTTTTATTTGAATGGTTTATAAATCATATTGATTTTTTCATACAACTATTAATAAACTCTGCTTCATAAAATAAACTACCACCAATCAATGTGATTAATTTATTATAATGTCTAATCAACTCCTGATTATTTGTTGCCTTTCCCTTCTCTTAACTATTTATTGAGAAGCTATTCAAATTATAAGTAGAATGGCTGCACAGTTTATGGGGGCAGAGGGAAGGAAATGGGAAGGATCCAGGTGAAAAGACAAGGTAATGATGGGCAAGGTCTAATAGTGATTAATTTTATAAAACATAATGCATGAGGATGAGTGTATGAAACACAATGTGAAGAATAGTGTGAAAAACAAGGCATACAAATTTTGTAAAGAAGATAATTTAAAAAACAAAAGTGGGGAAGCTTGGTCTTTTACAATTTTGAAGGAAGGCAAATGTATTACTATTTCCTAGTATTTGATATTAAAAAAATGAACCATTACAATAATAACCTTCATGTCATTTATAGATCTAATGAGGAAAACATCAAGTATAATTAAAATATCCTATAAATCAGCAATTGGCTATCTATAAGAGAGATATAGGGAATAAAGCATGAAATAGCTGACTTACATGCCTTTATGAATATAGTTAGTAAAAGGATTCAGGAAAAACTCACAATGTACATGAAATAAATACAATATAAAGGAAAGATTGTGTAAAACACAATGTATATGCATGAAACACAATGCATATGAACAACAGTAAAAAAATGTTAAAAAAAGGGAAAAATATCCTATAAAATGTTTTATGATGCTGATTATTTGGGGTTTTTTTG
>NW_006399813.1:16258555-16280351 GCF_000299155.1 Elephantulus edwardii | reverse complement strand
AGGGACATCATGCTTGGGAGGGTGGAGGGACAGCGCAGGAGGGGAAGGCCCTCTATGAGGTGGATTGATTCAGTGACTGGGATAATCAGGATGGAGTGTCATAAACAGTGCGATTGGCACAGGACAGAGCAGAGTTTATCGCTGTTGTACATAGGGTAGCTATGAGTCGCAAGCGACTGGACGGCACATAACAACAACAACATATATGCAGTTGGTGCAAATGACATTTTACATGCTTTTCCTTTTTTTTTTTAATATGCTTAACACTTCACTCAATACCTTTGGGTTGAAGCTAACTCATAACTGACTTTCTAGCAGATTTTCTGAGGCTATAAGTTGCATGGAGAAAATTTCCCATCTCTCCCCTCTGGATATGAATCACCAGAGAAGTGCTATCTTTGGGTAAGCAGTGCAGCCCCCTACAGACTATATTCCCAGGGGCACCAGAACATTATATAAATATTTCCATTAATGAAAGAGGCAACCTAGCTATCTTTCACAGCAGGTCCATGGAAGCCAGTCATTAGTAATTCTGTATACTTGTTTAGTGATTATTTTATTTTGAGTCATTTCCAATCCTTAGAACTGTAAATGGCAGCATTATAAATATCTTTCACAACTCCTTTCTAATTGGTGAGTTGTTTCCTTAAGTCTTATTTCCAAGTATGGAATTTCTACATAACTATATAAATAATAACTGAGTACTTGACCACTTTGTCCTTCAAAAGGATGAAACCATTTACAGTACTAGAAATAAGCACATAATGCTGTTTCCAAAAAATTCTAACTAACAATGGGTTTTATAGTTTATTTGTTTTGGTAATTAAAATAAGAAATCAGTTCCCCCAAAACTAACTCCCAACTCATGGCAACTTTATGTGTTAACAGAGCAGAACTGCCCCACAGGGTTTTCTGGCTGGAATCTCTATGGAAGCAGAGCACCAGAGCCTCCTTCATGACACGGCTGTTAGGCAATGCTGCCAACCTTTAAAAGGATAGCACAAACCATCTGCACCACCATGAAAACCTAATTTCCCTACATTAAAAGGTATATAATGGTACTTTATCATTCTTACCCCTCCCTCAAAACCACTTTTTTTAAAAAAAATTTTTACTTTCTTTTTTGTTCTTTTTTTTTTCAAAACCACTTCTAAATGGATACAAAAGCAAATAGCAAAATGTTTTAACTTTTATTCACAATAACTAAGAGATGGAAACAGCACGTGTCTATCAACAAACAAATGGATACAAAAATTGTGGTACATTCACAAAATGGAATATTATGCAGCATTGCAAAACAATGAACTCATAAAACACTATGGAACATAGGTGAGCCTGGAAGACATTATGCTGAGTGAAATATCTCAGCCACAAAAGGACAAATACTGAATAACACTACTGTTAGAAAATAGGACTGACATGAAGATTGGGGCTAAAACAGAAAAAGTGTGGACAGACAGATAATGAACACTGCACTGGAACAGATGAGGGGAAGAACTATCAGGAAGGAATGTATGATTAGGCATTATATGTAGGACAACAATCTGGAACAAGAGATGCACTGCAGAGTGGACTTGGGGAGAGAAAAGGAACAGAGGGTGGGAAAATGTGCAACAATGAATAAATGAAAACCCAAGCTTTCTGCAAACATTCCTTAAAACCACAGTTTTTTAATTTTTTTTTTTAAAGTTTTACATTTCCCTCAAGTTGAGGCTCAGGCTGAACTGGTGGTTTATGAACTGTTACCCAGTATCAGGTCTTTCTTTTGTCCTGGTCCTATATAGGGTGCAGGGACACCAGCCAGGCAGCTCACAGGCTGAGGATAGGGTCTACAGGAATCCCAAGTTCTTCAAGAACATGCTGTTTGGTATTCTCTTGAGGTGAGCAACTAATAGTTCTTGACTTCATGGAGCTTAAGTCAAGAGTCTTCATGACTGAATTGAATAGAAAAATTAAGGTTCAGACAAGTTAAGCAACTTGCCCAAAACAGATTTCCCTATCAAATTTTTTTCTGGCTTCAGTTTCTATTATTTTTGCCAGTGCCTTCAGTGCACCCTGAACTTCCTTCATTAGTATTGGTTCTTGATCATATGCCATGGAACATTTCATTAAATGTTCCAGTGTTGAACAATTCTTTTTGGTACAATGATTGTGTCTTCCTTCTATCTTCTTTAATGCTTCCTGAATACTTCAAGATTCAACCCATACATTTCCTCCAAAACTGAACAAAGAAATTTCATATGACCTAGCTATTCCACTGTTAGCAATATTCCCTGAAAAAATTAGAACTGAGACATAAACGTACATTTGTACACCAATGTTGACAACAGCATTATTCAAAATAGCAAGGACATGGAAACAGCCCAAATGTCCAATTACATCCAAATGGACAGAGAAGTTCATACAATGGAATACTTTGCACCACTCAGGAGCAATGATTTTGAAAATTGCTACATAATTTGGGAGAGACTGGAAAGTATTATGCTGAGTGAACTCAGTCTCGTAAGGACAAATATGGCATAAGATCATTATTGTAAAGATAGAAGGATTAATTATTATGGTGATCCACGAGGGCAAAGAGTGGGAGCAGAGCAGTAAGGATGGGCAGGGGGGAAAGCATAGTGTTGTACAATTCGCTGGGTGGAAGCAGGAGTAGGGTAAAGGAAATGGGAAAGCCCCAGCAGGAATCTGGAGAGATATGGTAATGGGAGGCAAAGGTCAATGGTGAGTAATTTTATAAAACATGTGAATGATTGCATGAAACGCAATATGAATGAAGGATAGTGTGAAACACAATATATACGAACTTTGTATGCAAACCAATATGAAATAAAAATGGAAAAAAATCAGCCTGTAGAATACTTCAGTACTGAAACTCAAGGCTGGAATTTGTTCTTCAGTTCTTTACACTTGAGAAGTGCCACGCATTTTCTTTTTCTTTTTTTAATTTTCTAAACCCCACAGTAATTGATGGAATACCAATTGCCCGTTTCACAAACAGATGCAGCCCTGAACATACTCCCTAGTCTCTGTCAAAAAACGTGGAAGACAGTTACCTCGTCAACTGACTGGAAGAAATTCTTATTTGCTCCCATTCCCAAAAAGAAAAAGTGATCCAACAAATGTGGAAACTCTTGGACAATATCACTAATATCACATGCAAGTAAAATCTTGCTGAAGAGCATTAAAAAAATAGCTGGGAAAGTACATCAACAAAGAACTGCTGGAAATTCAAGCTGTATTCAGAATAGGCCATGGCACAAAGGGGTACTGTTATCAGACAGATCTTGGCTGAAAGTAGAGAAAACTAGAAAGAGGTTTACTTGTGTTTTATTGAGTATGCAAAGATATTTGACTGTATGGATTTTAACAAATTCTAGCTAACATTGACAAGAATGGGAATCTCAGAACACTTAATTGTGCTTCCTGCAAAACCTATACACAGACCAAGGCGCTTCTGTGTTAACAGAACAAGGAAACAACACATGGTTTAAAATCAGGAAAGATGTGTGTTAGGTTTGTATGCCTTCTCCATACCTATTCAATTTGTGTGCTGAACACATAATTTGAGATGTGAGGCTCTATGAAAAAGAATGTGGCATCAGGATGGAAGGAGGACTGATCAACCCCCACTTGCCGAAAGTGAAGAGGACTTGAGACATTTGCTGCAGAAAATCAAAGACTACAGTCTTCAATGTGGATTACATCTTAACATCAAGAAAACAAAAACTTCACTAGATCTATCTATAGGCAACATTATGGTAGATGGAGAAAAGACTGAAGTTGTCAGCAATTTCATCTTGCTTGGATCCATAATCTTCTTTGTACTGGGAGTCAAGAAATCAAAAGACATGTTGCCTTGGAAAAATCTGTCATCAAAGACCTCTCCAAAGTGCTAAAAAGCAAAGATTTCAGTTTAAAGTAATGTCAGTTTAAAGGTACACCTGAGACAAGTCATGGTCTTTTCAATTATTTCATGTTCATCTGAAGGCTGGACAACAAATAAGGATGAAAGAAGCAGAATTGATGCTCTTGAATTGTGGCGTTGGAGGGGAGTACTGAATATTCCATGGACTACCCCGGGAGCATACAAGTCTATCTTGGAGGAAGTACAACCAGGGTGCTCCTTAGAGACAAGGATGGAAGACACTTGGTCTCACCTACTTTAGGCATGTTTTCTTGAGAGGCCAGTAGTCCTTGTTAAAAGACATCATGATGGCAAAGGTGGAGGATTAGAGAAAGACAGGAAGACACTCCAAAAGACAGAATGACACAGTGACTGTCACAATGGCCTTAAGTATGTCAGAGACCTGAGAAACACAGGGCAGAGATGGTACAGGGCAGGGAAGTTTCAGATCTGTTGTTCAAAGGGTGGCTAGGCATTACAGTTTACGATGTTGCTCTAGCTGTTAAATGAGATAACATATGCCTACCTTTCAGGAAGGTCCCTTGGTAGTGTACCCAGTTTATGCACTTGGCTGCTAAGCAAAAAGCTGGAAGTTCAAGCTCACCCAGAAACACTTCAGATGAGAGCCCTGACAACCTGCTTTTGAGAACTCTGCTACTGAAAACCACATGGAGCACAGTTCTACTCTTATATGGGATCGTCATGAGTCACAGTCAACTAGACAGCAACTGGTGCTGTGTCTTTCAACATGCAAGTAACAGGCACATAACATAGTAGGAACTCAGCAATGGATGATGCCTAAAACTCTATGAGTGTTAAAGATACTCCTCAAAATCGACTTTGTAAACACATGTTCTGCCTAATCTGTTACCCAAGACACAAAAATACTGTATTGTATTTTCAGGAAGACTTCTTCTTGTTATATTGTTGTTATGTGCCTTCCAATAGACTATGACTCATAGCAACTCTATCAACAACGGCTCTGAAACTTACCCTATCCTGAACCAACCTCACTGTCTCTGACATACCTGACCCCATTGCCACCATCACTGTGTCAATCCATTACATTCACGGTCTTCTTCTCCTGCACTGACCCTCCACTCTTCCAAGCATGATGTCCTCCTCCAAGGACTGGTCCCTCCTAGCAACATGCCCAAAGTATGTGAAAAAGAGCTTCAAAATTCTTGCCTCCAAGGAGCAACTTGGTTTCCTCTCCAGGACAGACCTGTTTGTTCTCTTCGTGGTTCATAGTATGTTCAATACTCTTCTCTAGAAACACAACTCAAAGGCTTAATTTTTTCTGTCATCCTTATTCACTGTCCAGCTCTCACATGCATAGCAAGCAACTGAGGTTCCCATTCAACAATTCCTGTACAAGTTGTTTTGTGATGTTGGTTACATTTTTCACAAAGTGTGAAACATTCTCAATATATCCATTCTGATGGTTCCCTTTCAACTGGTTTCCCTACCCCTTTAAAATTTCATCTTTGTTTTAATTATTGGATTCATACAGGTGATTTTTTTTAAAGAAGCACTGTAAATATGGGTGCTATTCATTACTTTTTAGCCAATTCTATATTTAACTACAAGATGATCCTAGAGGTTAGTTTAAGTTCAAGATTTGAGGATATCATCCTTCAGTCAGCTAGACCAGGACGTTTGCTTTTTATGTTCAGGAATTTGAGGTTCTATTCCACATTTTTTCTCCCATTTATCAGATTCCATGTATTTATGGTCCTGATTATAGAATAGCTAGTGATTAAAACAAGCTTGGAAGTAGGAGTGGCATCCACTTCCATAATAGCTTGCCTCTGAAAACCCTATGAACCTGTAGAAAGGATGAAATTCATGCAAGTATTGAGGACTTTCATTCATAGGGTCGCTATGAGTTGCCTACAACTCAACGACACTTAACAACAACAGTAGTGACAACTGGGTACTATCTATTTCTTCTGATCTCAGGGTAGATGAAGCTATTAGTGCTATAATCAAGCTACTGTTTTGAGTATTTCGTTTCTCCCCACACACACTTCTGCTCTAAATAGAGAACAATGGTTGTTTCCCAGACACTAGTAATCAAACTAGGACATAGAACATAACTTAATGAACAACTATACCAATCAGTCAAGATGTTCCACAAGAGTACAGTGCGAATCTCAAGAATTTTTTTTATTTTTGTAAACATTTTATTGTGATTTGATTGAGGTCTCCAGTGCATACTGCTTTTCTGTTCAACAATTCCTACACATTGTTTCACTACAGTGATTATAATAATTCCCACAATGTGACACATACTTCTCACTTCTGCCCTGTTTCCTATTTTATTTCCTCCTTCGTTCCTCTCCCTTCCTACCTTCAGAGCTTTATCCCCAAGCAAACATTCCTCTTTTGGCCTTGTCTGATTACTCTACGCTGCACATTCTTCTGTGGTGTTATTGTCAAGAATTATTTTAAATGGCACTGCTGTGTGTGTGTGTGTGTGTGTGTGTACCGTCAAACTGGACCTGACTGGTACAGGAAGAGATTGTTCCTCCTTCTCCAGCAGAGCATCTGGTGGATTTGAACCTCTCACCTCTGGGATTGCAGTGCAGCTTCTTGTAACTAGGCCGCCAGAGCTCACCAAATGGCACTGCTTTAACAGCCAGCAGGCTGTTTGCTTCTCTGGATGAGTCACTGCTTTTTTTTAATAGGAATTATTATTTGCTTATCAAGTAGAGCTACACATTTACATTAGTTGTGGAAAGATGTAGTTATCATTTTTTATCTAGAGTATTTAATATTTTCCACTCTGTTCATTTTCTTTGAATTATATCACTTTTCTGTACACACAGTCATATAATCACATACGTTACACATATGTTGTTGTTGTTAGAAGCCATCAAGTATGACTCATAGCAACTCAATGAACAACAGATCTGAACCTTTTCCTATCCTGTGCCTGTCACAATCTCTGACACAGTCATGCCCTTTGCTGCAATCAGTCTACCTAGTTGAGAATCCTGCTCTCCTTCCCTGTCCTTCCACTTTTGCAACCATCATGTCCTTCTCCAGGGAACAACCTCTCTGAGCAATATGTCCATAATATACGAGAAGCTTTGCCATCCTTGTCTTCAAGAAGCACTCTGGCGAAATATCCCAGTCACAAAAGGACAAATATTACATGATGCCACTGTTGTAGAATGGGACTGTCCTTGGGGTTGGGGAGAGACTGAGTAAGATGGGTTCAATAATGTATACTGCACTGAAACAGAGGAGGGAGAAAACTGTTTAAAAGAGATATATGACTAGGTATTTCTGTCATCAGAGGAGTCTAGAGCGAGGGCTACATGGTGGAGGGGACCTGGGGGAGGGTTTGTAAAACAATGAAAGAATCCTGTCTTTTACTTTTCCATAATTTTTGACTCATGTACTTATAACTTGTTAGACAAATTTGTGTCTTCTAGGTTGCAACACCCCCATGATACATCTTCAAGGATATGAACATGTACGGCCAAGCACAATCAATAAGAGTGCATCTAAATTCCAAAATCAATCTCCATAATAGTCTATGTGTTTCCTACTGCCAAAGGGGCCCTTTAGAGTAGTGAGAGAAGATCTTCACCCTGAAACCCACAGCGTCCCTTTTCAGCAGGAAGTAGCTAAGAGAATACGCCATCCCCTTTTCCTTATGAATTAGGGTGAAGTCTCTCTCAGGGAGGAGTGATAGGGAATGGCAAAGGACACACCGACAAAGGAGATTAATCAGAATTGACTTTGACAAGCACTGTGGCAATTGGACAATTAAAACAGACATTCAGATGGCGGGGAAGAAGAACAAACTGGGGAGGAGGGTAGAGAGAATGGTGCAGCAATGAAGGAATGAAAACCCAAAATCCCTGTAAATGTTCATTAAAACTAATAAAATTTAATAATAAAAAAAAAGAAGAAGAAAAAAAAAAGCAGCACTCTGGCTTCACCTTATCCAAGACACAGCTGTTTGTGGTTTGTTTTTTTGGTGGGTTTTTTGTTTGTTTGTTTGTTTGTTTTTGCAGTGCATGGGATATTCAGGACTCTCCTCCAATACCACAACTCAAGGGCATCAGTTTTTCTTCTGTCATCCTGTCCAGCTCTCAGATGCATAGCAAGTGATTGAAAAGACCATGGTCTGGATCAGGTGCACCTTAGTCCTCAACTAACATCATTGCTCTTTAGTAATTTAGAGAGGTCCCTGACAGCAGACTTTGCCAGCGTTCATACACAGATGTGACTGTTGTTGTTATGTGCTGTCAAGCCAGAACTGACTCATAGCTGACCCTCCAATGATGTTTAGAGGCTGTGATTTGCAAGGGAGGAGATTTCCCATCATCCTCTCATTGAGCAGCTGGCAAATTTTGACTGTCTGCCTTTGAGTTAACAGTGCAACTCCTTTCCTCCAGGCAACCAGATTTCCTTATACAAAAGAAAAATACACATCTCATCACTGATCACATTTTGTTATTTCTCTAGGTCTCTGGTGACCTAGCAGTAAGAATCTGCACTGCAATTCCAAAGGCAAGCAATTCAAATCCACCAGCTGCTCTGTCAAAAAAGAATAGACAATCTCCTCCCATGCAATTAACTGCATCTGAAAACCCACTGGAGGGTCAGCTATGGGTCTGTTCCAACTTGAAGGTACACAACAGCAACAATACCGAGCTATACACTTTAAGTGCAAATTCTTTTTTATTTCCTCTTTTTCTTCTTTTTTTAGAATTTTTTTAAAAATTTTATTCTTTTGTGTGTGTGTACCCTCAAATCGGATCTGACTGGTACAGAAGTAGATTGTCCCTCCTTTTCCAGCAGAGCATCTGGTGGATTTGAACTGTGTGCCTCTGGGATTGCAGTGCAGCTTCTTGCCAATAGGCTATCAGATAAGTGTAAATTCTAAGAGGAGGTCACAGCAAAGGAGCAAAGAGGAATGCTTAGTGCATGCTGCAGCACCTGTTACACGGGCATTCCATGGGCTCAACAAAGCAAGAACAGCATCGGTTAAACACCAAGCATGGTATGCAGAAGGGTGAGCTCTTATCATATAGAGACAGATGCTACTGACAGGGGAGCAAGGAGGTAGACTCTCAAGCTGAGGAAATGTCCACATATGATGCTGAGGATGTTAGAAACCTCAGGAGCAGAAATGTAGACTCAAAAAAATGAGACATGATAAAGACAAACAACCACCAACTTTACACTATGAATCTCCCCAAACACTGCAGTAATGCCAGAGGGTGAGATCTTTTGAGGTTTAGGGCTGAAAAGAAATAGATATAATGCTTTTTAAAAATTGGTTTCCATATAGTCATTCATACACATTGTGTTTCATACACATTGTATTTTATACAATTATTCATAAATATTGTGGGTTTTAAAAAATTTATTTTATATTGGTTTGCATACATAATTCATATACATTGTGTTTCACACTTTCCTTCATTCATATTGTGTTTCATATTATCATTCCCATATATTGTGTTTTATTAAATTAATCACTATTGAAAAATGTCTACCATTACCCTGTCTTTTCGGGTCCCTGCCGGACCTTTCCCATTTCCTTCACATTGTTTTATATAATTATTACTGGTCTATGACTTTAATCACCTATCTCTTGAAGTCCCCACTGTCTCTTCCTTTTCCTTCACCCCCTCATTCACGTATTAATCTCTGTTATACTAGTGATTTTCCAACTCTGTTTCCCCTGTCTCCTTCCCCTTCCCTTTTTGGTTGTTTGGGGTTTTGTGGTAGGGTTTTCTTTGCAGTTTTTATGGTTTAGTTGTTGTTGTTGTTGTTGACTGCTTTTGAGTCAAGCATCACTCATAACGACCCTATGAACAAAAGGCCTGAAGCTCCTCTATAACTATCAATTTATCAAACTATAAAATTTATAACTATAATTTATCAAAGGTTATAGTTTCTGGAGGCATGTTGTTTAGGAAGTCGATACCACTCCTGCTTTGTTGTTGTTGTTGTTGTTATGTGCCGTCAAGTCGCTTGTGACTCATAGCGACCCTATGTACAAGAGCCCTAGACCCTGTTCTATCCTGTGCCAACCTCACCATCTCTGACACACTCACTCCCACCACCCCAATCACAGAATCAATCCATCTCATCAAGGGTCTTCTTCTCCTGCACTGTCCCTCCATTGTCCCAAACATGATGTCCCTCTACAAGGACCAGTCCCTCCCTGCAACATGTCCAAAGTATGTCAGATGAAATTTCAAAATCCTTGACTCCAAGGAGCAGCCCGGCTTCACCCTCTCCAGCACAAACCTGTTTGTTATCCTAGCAGTCCATGGTATATTCAACGTTCTTCTCCAGCACCACAACTCAAAGGCATCAATTCTCTTTCTATCATCTCTAGTTACTGCCCAACTCTCCAATGCATAGCACGCAACTGCAAAGACTATAGCCCGGATCAGGAACACCTTAGTCTCCAGCCTGACGTTATTGCTCTTCAGTACTCATGCAAACAAGCTTTCTATTCATTTTCTTCACTGCACAGTCTGGTCCTGGGATTGGTGACTCTAATGGCCACCCAGGCTCCTCCTTCCACGATGACTTTGCGATTCTTGGAGGAAACATTTTGTGCAATCTCAGCACAATTAAGATTTATTGCACTTCCAGATCTTGGACACTGTGTACTAGGAATCTGTGGAAGCCACTGGGCAACATGTGCTTTGTCTTCTTGTTGCTCCTGTACCCAATACTGGACATCAAAATTTGGCCCTTAAATCTTCTCCAAACCCTGCTGTCGATGCCTCTGGACTTGCACCAATTATGCTTAATTCTTTTTTTTTTTTTTTCAATTATGCTTAATTCTGACATAATGGTCTTGACTGTGCTCGATGAACTTCTTGGTCCTCTTATTGATGACCTTTGGCTTCACCAGGGGTCTGAGGGCAGCCATTATGCCAGCAGGAGATGCCTGCCACCTCTGTAGAAAGCATCGAAGGAGAAAGAGCCCCCTTCCCTCTCTGAACATTCATACTTATCTTGCTCAGGTATATTTTCACAATAGTGGTCTTATGCACTATTTGTCCTTTTGTGACTGAATTCTTTTACTCAACATAATCCTCACTATATTGTCCCATGTTGCGTAGTAGTTTATGAATACTTTGTTGTTACTGAGTGCTATATGATATTCCATTGTGTGAATAAACCAGTTTCTCTACCCATTCACTTGTTGATGGACATTTGGGTTATTTCCATCATCTTGCTTTTGTGAATAACACTGCTATGAGCACAGGTGTACATATCTCTTATTTATGTCTCAGCTCTGATTTCCTGGGGGTTTTTTCCTAGTAGTGGAACAACTGGGTCATACGGAATTTCTAGATCCACCATTCTGAGGAAATGCCAAACTGCCTTTCATAATAATTGCATCATTTTCTATCACACCAGGAGTGCCTGAGAGTTCCAAACTTTCCACTTCCTCATTAATATGTAATGTTTGCTGTTCTGTTAAACTTTGCTATTGTTTCTGGGGTAAGAGATGGTATCTCACTGTTGCTCTGATTTGCATATCTCTGATTGCTAGTGATTTTGTACATTTCCTCATGTGTTTTGTTGCCCATCCAAATATTCTCCTTAGCGAAAAGTCTTTTTCACATCTTTCGCTCATTTTGTAGTTGGGTTATCAGTCTTATTCTTGTGGAGGCACTGTTGTTGTGTGCCTTCACCAGAGCTGACCCATACCTGATCCTCCAGCAGGTTTCTGAGGCAGTAAATCCCACGAGGAGTCCACTCACCTTTCTCCTACAGAGTAGCTGGTAAATTTGAGGCACTGCAGTATTCTGTAAATTTTAGTTATAAGTCATTGTAATATTTTTCCAAGTCTGTGGGCTTTCTTTTTTTTTCATATTGGTTTGCTTACAAGTTCATATGCATTGTATTTCATACTATTCTTCATCCAGTTGTGTTTCATACAAGCATTCCCATGCATTATGTTTTATAAAATTAATCACTACTGGACTATGCCCATCATTATCCCATCTTTTCAGGTCCCTGACAGATCTTTCTCATTTCCTTTACCCCAGCCCTGCACCCACCAAATTGTGCAAGCCTATGATTTCACCTCTACCATCCTCACCTCTCTACTCCCACCCCTTCTTCCCTTAGGTCACCATAAATGTTTTACTAGTTATCCTTCTACTTTTACAACAATTGTCTTATGCAGTATTTGTCCTTATGAGACTGAGTTAGTTCGCTCAGCATAATGCTCTCCAGTCTCCCCCAAGTTATGCAGTATTTTTCTAAATCACTGCTCCTCAGTGCTGCATAGTATTCCACTATATGTATGTACCACAATTTCTCAATCCATTCAGTTGTGGTTAGACATTTGGGCTGTTTTCATATTTTTGTGATAGAGAATAATGCTGCTGTGAACAATGGTGTACATATCTCTATCTGTGTCTCTATTTGTGTTCTAATTTCTTTGGGGTATATTCCTAGTAATGGAATAGTTGGATTATATGTAGTTTCTATGTTCAACTTTTTGAGAAACTCTATTGGGAAAAGTTTTTGATACACACAGAGAGATTATATAGACAGTCCCATTCATTGATTTTATCCTCTCCTGATTGTGCATTTTTGGCTATGTTCATGAACCTATTCATGCCACAAGACTAGGGTCTCTACATTTATTCCTTTTTTTCCCCTCTGATGATCTTCACGGTTTTCCGTTTTACCCAGAGGCCTCTGTTCCACTTTGAGTTGTTTCTGGTAAATGGAGTGAGGTGAAAACTGAAACAGGATATAACACTTTTCATCTATTTATGACTGCACCCCAAAACCAAACCCACTCCTGTCAGAGTTAATGCTGACTCATGGTGGTCCTCCATCTGGCTCCTGAGGTTGTAAATCACAACTGAAGCATAACAACCTTGTAAGATAGAACAGCCGAGGTGGTTTTCAAGGCTGTCAGTCTTTAGAAAAGTAGACTGTCAGATACTTTCCCTAAAGTGGTAGGTGGGCTAGAATCACCCATTTTTTTTATTAGCTGCCAAGCAATTAAGCACTGTGCCCAGGGCTCCTTTTTCCTAAAGATACTCACTCATCTCTCATTGCCATTGAGTCACAAGTAACTCATAGCTGGCCCTCCAGCAGAAACTGTGTTGCCAAACGTTGAGTTCTTAAACATTAAATTTTCTGACACCCTTAAGAGAAATCCTTAAGTTTTAAACAATTTCCAGCCAAATAACACCACTATCCAGATTAAAAGGATCAGATATTCTTGGTGGAAACAGTGCAGCAAAAAATTGGTACAATTCGTTTTGTTGTTGTTGCTGTTGTTATGTGCCGTCAAGTCTCCTGCCACTCATAGCAACCCGATGTACAATAGCCTTAAACCCTGCTCTATCATATGCCAATCTCACTGTCTCTGACACACCTACCCCGACTACCCCAATCACTGAATCAATTCACCTCCTGCGCTGTCCCTCCACTCTCCCAAGCATGATGTCCTTCTCCAAGAACCGGCCCCTCCTTACAACATGCCCAAAGTATATCAGACAAAGCTTTAGAATCCTTGTCTCCAGGAAGCAGCCTGGTTTAACTCTCTCCAAGATGAATTTGTTAGTTTTCTTGGCAGTCCATGATACATTCAATACTCTTCTCCAGAACCACAGCTCAAAGGCATCAGTCAATCCTCCTTCTATCCTACCTAGTCATTCTCCAGCTCTCTGACGCATAGCAAGTGATTGCAAAGACCATGACCTGTAGTAGGTGCACCTTAGTCTCTAGAGTGACACCACTGCTCTTCAGTATTTTGGAGAGGTCCCTAACAGCAGACTTTCCCAGTGTAATATGTCTTTTTTTATTATTATTAATTTTAATGAAAATTTACAGAGACTTTGGATTTCCATTCATTCATTGTTGTACTTTTCTCCCTGCCCACCCCTCCCCCCCCCAGTACACTCTTCTCTTTGAAAAGTAAAAGAAAAATTCTTTCATTGTTTACAATCCCCCTCCCCAAGTCCACTCCACTATGCAGCCTTCGCTCTGGACTCCTGTCATGATAATAATACCTAATCACATATCCCTTTTAAACAGTTTTCTCCCTCATCTGTTTTAGTGCAGTATACTTTATTTATTCCATCTTTCTCAGTCTCCCCCCAATCACGATGTCAGTCCTGTTTTACAACAATGGCACTATGCAGTATTTGTCCTCTTGTGACTGAGATATTTCACTCAGCATAATGTCTTCCAGGGTCACCCATTTTGAATAATATATTGCATGAGTTCCTTGTTTTTCAATGCAGCATAGTGTTCCATTGTGTGAATATACCACAGCTTCTCTATACATTCATTTGTTGATGGACACTTAGGTTGTTTCCAACTCCTTGCTATTGTGAACAGAGCCACAATAAACGTGGATGTGCATATATATCTGCTTGGGTGACAGTTATGGTCTCTTTGGGGTATATTCCCAGTAGTGGAATTGCAAAATCTCTATTTGCAATGTTTTTGAGAAAGTGCCACACTGCCTTCCACAGTGGTTGCACCAGCAATACATCTTTTAATTTCCTGACTGCTGGTGCCAAGACTAAAGCTGTTAACAATCTCAATCTCTTCACTATCCATCATGATGCTGCCAATTGGCCCAGTGGTGAGAATCTTTGTCCTCTTGACATTGAGCCTCAATCCATATTGAAGTCTGCAGCACTTGATCTTCTGCAGCAAGCACTTCTGGTCCTCCTCCGTTTCAGCAAGTAGGGTTGTGTCATCTGCATAATGCCGATTGCTGATGAATCTTCCTCAAATCCTGATGTCACACTTCTCCTCATACAGCCCAGCCTCCCAGATAATCTGTTCTGCATATAGATTGAAAAGGTATGGAGATAGCACAGATCCCTGGAGTACACCCTTCCCAGTTTTGAACCATGCAGTGTTTCCTTGTTCTGTTCTGACAACTGCCTCCTGGTCCAAGTATAGGTTTCGCATTAGCACAATCAAGTGTTCTGGGATTCCCGTTCTTCTCAGAGTCAGACAAAACTTGTTGTGATGCACACAGTCAAAAGCCTTTGCATGATGAATAAAACTAAGATAGCCATTCCCCTGGTACTCCCTGCTTTCAACCAGGATCCATCTAACATTAGCTACAATATGCTACCACGACCTCTTCTAAAACCAGCCTGGACTTCTGGCAGTTCTCTGAAGTGTCGTTCCAGTCGTTTTTGGATAATCTTCAGCAGAACCTTGCCTGCATGATCAATGGAATGGGAACAAGTACAGATCTCTTCCAGATAGTTAGCCAAGTGGTGTCCTCCAGATTTCTTGACACAACTTGCTGAGCACATCTAGGGCAGCATCTGTTAGTTGAAATACGTCAGTTGGTGTACTATCAATTCCTGGGGCCTTATTTTTTGCCATTTCCTTCAAAGCAGCTTGAACCTCTTCCTTCATCACCATAGACTCTTGCTCATATGTTGTTTCAAGAAATTCTTCTGTGTCTGCCAATTCCTTTTAGTACAGTGACTCTGTATACTTTTTCCATCTTCTTTTAATACTTCCTTGACCATTTAATATTTTGCCCAAAGCATCCTTAAGTATCACAACTCAAGGTTTGAATTTGTTCTTCAGTTCCTTGAGCTTAAGAAATGCAGAGAGTTTGGCCCTTTTGATTTTCTGACTCTAGCTTCTTGCACATTTCATTGTAATATTTTACTCTGTCTTCCCACACTGTCTTTTGAAATCTTCTGTTCCACTCTTTAATATCTTGAATTCTACCCTCTGCTTTGGCTTCTTGGTGCTCTAGTGCAATATTCAGAATCTCTTCTGATGTCCATTTTGTCTTTTCTTTCTTTCTTTGTAATAACTTTGTGCACTCTTCCTGGATCATACTCTTGATAAGTATCCTCTCACAACTCATCGGGTCTTTGCTCATTAGTGTTCAAGGCCTCAAATCTGTTTCTGAGATGGTTCTGAAATTCAGGTGGAATAGACTCAAGGTCATATTTTGGTTTCCGTGGACTTAATTTTCCTTAGCTTCAGCTTGAATTTGCATATGAGTTGGTGGTGGTCTGTTCCACGATCAGCACCTGACTTAGTTTTCACAGCTGATACTAAGCTTCTCCAGTAGTTCTTTCCACAGATATAATCGATCTGATTCTTATGCATACCAGCAGGTGAAATCCATGTGTATAACCTGCGTTTAGATTTCTTATAAAACGTATTTCACTTCTGAAATAGCAGGCCTCTGAAAACCCTATGCACAATAGAACACACATAGACTAACAGGGCAACTGAGGCAGAGCTTTTAAGTATGGAGACACAAAGGAAGAGGAAAAGTTGTAAGCAGACACTAGTGATTGGTACATGGAATGTGAGAGCCATGAATGTGGGAAAATGAGATACTGTTAAAGAAGAAATGGAGCGCATAAATATTGACATATTAGGTATTGCTGAGATGAGATGGACTGGCATAGGGCATTTTGTTTCAAACGATCATATGATCTATTACTCCAGAGATGAAAAGGTGAAGAAAAATGGGGTTGCTTTCATAGTTAAAAAAGTAATTTCTAGATCCGTCTTGAAATACAATATTGTGTGACAGGATAATACCCATATGCATACAAGAAAGTCCAGTGAAATACCACTACCATTCAGATATATGCACCAACAACCAGCGCCAAAGAAGAGGAAATAGAAGATTTCTACCAACATTTACAGTCAGAGATTGATCTAACATGCAATCAAGATGGATTAATAATAATGGGTGACTGGAATCAAAAGTTGGGAACAGAGAAGAAGGATCAGTAGTTGGAAAACATGGACTCAGTGACAGAAATGAAGCTGGAGACAGAATGACTGAATTTTGCACAATGACTTATTCATTGAAAACACACAATTAGTTTGAAAAAAATATGGAGCATTACAGAAGACAGAGTTGTCGAGGTACCCAGATAAACCACAAGATGTGCTGGTATAAATGAGACCAGAGGTCATTTCTTTGCTATGGTTCTTGGAGTGGAATTACTATATACGTTTCCTTCCTGCCAGTGGTCACTAGTGTGTTATACCAGACACCAGGACAAGGTCATACAAAGGCAGCAAAGAAAACAGAAAGGAGGGCCTCCTCCCACAGCTGGACAGTAGAGACCTGTGTGCAACAGAGAGCCACCCCTGAGACTCCAGCACCCATAGACTACTCTGAATCAGAGGTCATAAACAGAACGGAAATCCCTCAATGCTGAGGACTCTTCTAAGAAAAAAGTAAACAGCTTCATGACATAAATGACTTTTTCTGCAAAAATAACTTTGCCCCACAATGGTTTCAGGCCATGCTTTTCTAATTGTGGTTGGCACTGGAATCCTACTCAAAACCACATCAAACTCACTGTCACTGAGTTGATTATGACTCATAGCAACTTCATAGATGACTCATAGCAACCTCATAGGAAGAAGCAAAAGTGCCACACAGGCTATCCGAGTCTGTACATAGTTACAGGTGCAGACAGCCTTGTCTTTCTACTGTGGAGTGGTGGTGGTTGTTGTTATGCACCAATTAGGTGGAAGGGACTCGTAGCTGACCCTCCAGTGGGTTTTCATGGGCAGTTAATTACACAGAAGGAGAATGTCCACCTTTCTCCCATGGAGCAGCTGGTGGTTTCTGACTGCATGCCTTAGGATTGGCAGTGTATCTCCTTACCCCACAACGTACTAGAGCTCCCTTGTGCAGTAGTATTAGGTTTGAACTGCCAACTTTCCACTTAGCAGCCCAACATTTAACCTACTAAGCCACCAAGGTTCCTTAAAGTCAGTATAATGATTTATACAATTAAGATGAAACAGAGAAAATAGTATAAAGTAGAACAGAAAATGGATACCATCAGAATGTATCACATATACATTGAATAGGTATTGACTTTTGTTTCAGTGTGGTTTGTATAAACTGAGTTGGGATGAAAAAAATTTCTTAATATGAGTAAATCAAAATGTTTGACAGCCATCATTCATACCCCGCTTGGATCCTCATAAACATTCTACAATAATGGGTTTATACAGTATTTGTCCTTATGGGACTGAGTTAGCTCACTTAGCATAATACTCTCCAGTCTCTTTCAACTTAGGTAGTGATTTATAAAATAATTGCTCCTGCATGCTGTGTAGTATTCCATGATGTGATTGTACCATAATTTCTCAATGCATTTGATTATGGTTGGACAGCTGAACTGTTTCCATGTTCTTGTGATGGTGAATAATGCTGCTATGAACATTGTTGTACAAGTCTCTGTGCCTCAGTTCTGATTCTCTCAAGGTATATTCTAAGCCGTGAAATAGCTGAGTCATATAGAATTTCTATGTTCAGCTTTTTGAGGAAACAACTATGGGCAAAATCTTGAATGATCAAGGAAGCAACAAAATAAGATGGAAGGGGTACACAGTGTCACCGTACCAAAAAGAACTGACAGCATAATTTTGGGAAGCAGTAGATGATCAAGAACAATGGTAAGAAAGAAAAATCAAGCTGCACTATAGGCACTGGCAAAAAAATATGTCCTCAGGGATTGACAGAACACCAATTGTCATGTTCCAACAAAAAAGATGCAGCCATGGACACACTCAACAAGTGATGAAGGCTGGAGGACAGCTACTTGGTCAACTGACTGGAAGAGTTCTATACTTCTTCCCATTCTCAAAAAAGGTGATTCGATAGAACATGGAAATTATTGAACACTATCATTAATATCACATGCAAGAAAAATCTTACTGAAGATTATCCTAAACTAGCTAGAACAATACATGGACAGAGAACTGCCAGAAATTCAGGCTGGATTTGGAAGAGGCATAGCACCAGGGATATCACGGCTGGTGTCAGATGGGTTTTGGCAAAAAGCAGAGAATACCCAAAGGATTCTTAAACAAAAAAAAAAAAAAAAAAGCCAGGCACACTTTAATCTTCAAACTGACATCATTGTTCCTCAATAATTTGGATGGCCCTGACTGCCGTCTTTCCCAGTGCAATTTATCTCCTGATCTCCTGCCTGCTGGTACCAAGGGAGTTGACTGGGGATCCAAGGAAGATGAAATCATTGACAGTTTCAATCTTTTCTCCGTCCATCATGATGCTGTGCGTATACGTTCGGTGGTGAGAATTTTTGTTTTCTGACTTGAGATGCAATCCATATTGAAAACTGTAGTCTTTGATATTCTGCAGCAAGCTCTTCAAATCCTCCTTACTTTCAGCAAGCAAGGTTGTGTCATCTGTATAACATAGGCTATTGATAAGTCTTCCTCTGGTCCTGATGCCACCACATTCCTTTCATATAGTCCCACTTCTCATAAGATTTGCTGATCATAAAGATTGAATAGATATGGAGAAAGGATACAACCCTGAAACACACCTTCCCTAATTTTATACTATGTACTGTTTCCTTGCTCTGTTCACACAACAGTCTTTTGGCCTAGGTATAGATTTCACATGAGCATAATTAAGTGTTCTATAATTCCTATCCTCCTCAGTGTTAGCAATAATTTGTAACGATCCACACAAATGTTTTTGCATAGACAATTTTATAAAACAACATATGGGAATGATCATATGAAACATAATGTAAATAGAGGAATATGTAAAACACTACATATTTAACAAAACACAAAGTATATAAATTTTGTAGGCAAATCAATACAATATAAAAATAATTAAATTAAAAACCAGAAGGATAACTAGTAGGATGCATACAAAAGTCCAAAGGGACAAGGGGAAGGGGCAGAGAGACTGAGGGTGGTGGGGGAATCACAGATCAATGAATTTGGTGGGCTGAAGGAGGGGATGAAGGAAGTAGGAAAGATCCAGTGAGATCTAAAAAGATAGGGTAATAGTGAGCATAGGTCAGGTGATTAATTGTATAAAACAAGGTACAGGAACAATTGTGTGAAATGTAATGTGAATGAAGGAATATGTGAAACACAATGTTGCTGTTGTTTTAATGGCAAAAAAATCCACACACACCAAAACCCACAAACGGTGGCTATCCACACAGACCTCACAGGTGGACTGCTTAGAGATCAGACTAATTATACAGGGGCTCTTCCTCATTCTGGAGTGATCTGTTAATCTAAGGTGTCTTTTTCCTCTAAAATATACACAAACCAGAATCACCTAAAAGCTAGTCTTTCCAATCTCCCTTGCTATCCAGATCCAAGCCCAGTCAATCAGAGGTCAAGGAGTCTAGGCTAGGAGGCTAGCCTAAATAAGTTGTTGCTCATTTCCCTTGCAATCATCAAACCCTTAGAAAGATTTAAGAACTTCATAAATGAACAGTGTTCAAAAAAAAAATATGGAAAAACATAAGATGTTTATCAGAAGTTCCCTCAGCAGCTCTCAGGAAATATTTTAGGAACCCTGGTAAACCTCCTCCCACTTTTAGTAAAACCTCCAGCTTTTCAGATCGTGTAACTTCTGATCATAATGTTTTACTTTTCAATAAAATAATTAATTCCTAAACTAGTCCTTACAAATCCTCCAGCAGGTATTTAGAGGCTGTAAATTGCAAAGAGACTGCCAGAACTTTCTCTTGAAAAACAGCTGGTGGATTTGACCTTTGAGTTGGCAGTGCAACTACTCTCTAGGCCTCACTAGAGTTCTCTTTTTTATCGTCAATTATTGGTTTTACTTCATATATATGCCTGGTACTCCACCACTTGAGGGCCTAGATTTCACTTTCTGAGGTCAGATCTGTCCGATAATTTTTAAATTATCTGTCAAATATTTTGAACCTTCAATAAATCTCTTGAACACAACAAGTAACAACATATGCATTTGAGACATTCCTAGGTACCATTCTGCCTCTGAAATAAATCTCTTTATTTTATTTTAACAAAGTATCCATTAATATGAGAGTTCTGGTGGCAAAGTCTGTAGAGATGTGGCTGAAAACACAAAGGCCATGTCTCTCCAGTGTTCAGAAAGCACTGGAACCTCCAAAATAGAAAGATGGGCAATCTCCTCCAGTAAGATTTATTGTCACCGGAAAGTCACTGAAGGGTCAGTTATGAGTTAATTTGGCCCGAAGACAACAAGTTAGTGACTCATTCATGCTCAGTAATTAAATTTTACAAAGAAAACACGATCTTTTCTTGGTTCTACTACTAAGTAGTGGCATGCTTAAGTTTCTTCAGCTGTAAAAGCAAAAGTTTGGTTCTCATAATGCTATGGCACTGTGGCCCCCTGCCCCAGTCCCCACCAAAATTGTTCCTTCCACCTCCTCCAGCTCCTAATGGGGCTGAATCTAACTAACTTTAGCCCCATTATGGCCTTTCCTATATAGAGCATCTTGTTCCCATACCATGTGACCATGAGATTAGGCCCTACCAACCGAAGAAACTAAACTGGAGAAGAGTACCAAATATCTCATGATATTTAGTCATTGTTTATCTTGGAGAAAGTTTACAGGTCTGTCTTGGAGAAAGTGAAACTACAATGATTTTTGGACACAAGGATGGTGAAACTTTGTCTCACTTACTTTGGGTGTGTTGTTAGAAGGACAGTCCTTGGAGAGAGACAACGTGCTCTGAAAGGTCAGGTTAAGAGAGGAAGACTTTCCACAACATGGACTGAGACAGTGACTGTAACAACAGGCTCAGGTATATCAGAAATCTGTTGTTCATATGGTCATTATGAGTAATAGTAGACTGAAAGGCACAACAAGCCAAGGAACTGGTGGTTGTGAGAAGTTTTCTGGATGCTTCTAGTGTGGAGTGCATGAGGGGAATTTTTGTCTCTAACCTCCTCATCTCACATTCTATGTTCCAATCACTAGTGTCTGCTTATGTGAGAACCATGAATGTAGGAAAATTAGAAATTGTTAAGAAAGAAATGGAACGCATAAATATTGACAGACTAGGCATTGGAGAAATGAGATGGACTGGCATGGG
>NW_006399813.1:16249102-16256651 GCF_000299155.1 Elephantulus edwardii | reverse complement strand
ATCAGGATGGATGGCGAAGAGATTGAGATTGTTCACAGCTTCAGTTTGCTCGGCTCCACAGTCAACACTCTTGGCACCAGCAGCCAGGAAATTAAAAAACGTATTGAGATGGGAAAGTCTGCTGTTAGGGACCTCTCTAAAGTACTCAAGAGCAACGGTGTCTCTCTGGAGACTAAGGTGTGCCCGAGACAGGCCATGGTCTTTGCAATCACTTGTTATGCATCAGAGAGTTGGACAATGACTAGGGAGCATAGAAGGACAATTGACGCTTTTGAGCTGTTGTGCTGGAGAAGAGTATTGAATGTTCCATGGACTGCCAAGAAAACAAACAGATCCATCCTAGAGAGAGTTAAACAAGGCTACTGCTTGGAGGCAAGGATTCTGGGGCTTCGTCTGACATACTTTGGACATGTTGTAAGGAGAGACAGGTCCTTGGAGAGGGACATCATGCTTGGTAGGGTAGAGGGACATCATGCTTGGTAGGGTAGAGGGACAGCGCAGGAGGAGAAGACCCTCTATGAGGTGGATTGATTCAGTGACTGGGGTAATGGGGATAGGTGTATCAGGGACAATAAAATTGGTACAGGGTAGAGCTGGGTTTAGGGCTGTTGTACATAGGGTCGCTATGAGTCACAAACAACTCGCCAGCACATAACAACAACAACCTCATCATCTACTCCAAGCCCAAAGTGATTCAGCTCTGGTTTAGTTTGGTCTCAGCTCCAAAGGCAAGGGGATTTAAATTAGGTTAGGAAAAATTGGTTGCCGAGAAAGCCAGAGGGCCTATCCCAAATCTCACTTATCCCCAGAAGGAGGCGTTTATTAGGAATACCAAATCCAGCTCTGAGACCCCACCTTGCCACTCCATTCCCCCTACCCTCCGTGAGCTGGCTAAAGTGGTGCCCCCGTTTGTTGTTATGTCTTGTCTGAATCAGCTCATAGTTGACATTCCAGCATGTTTTCAGAGGCAGGATATCACATGGGAGGTGACTGCCTGTCTCTGAGAGCTGCTGGTAGTTCTAACCTTCTGCCAAGTAGGCCACCAGAGCTCCCAAAGTGCCTCAGTTGATGCTAATATTAAAAACTGAAAAATGTTTTGAGCCTCATGTAGAAACCATTAGCTAAAAGGAGAAAGCTTTCCGAAGAAAACTCCTAGGAAAAGAGAAGGTAAACGCATGGGTGGGACAATGGGATGTCCTTGGTGGTGGAATTTTAGGGACTCTTAAATCCTAAACTATCAGGCCTACACAGGAGCCCACAGCAGTCCACTTCTTAGGCCTGCTCAGGGGCAGAGTTCCCGATTCTGGAGCCAGGAGACAGCGCCCCAGCGGGCCGCGCCTCCTTGCAGGCCTCCTTGCCGGAAGATCAGGAACGAGCCCGAGTCCCTGTGCGCGCGCGCGCGCCATTTCCGCGCGCAGCCCCGGAGTGTGCGCAGGGCCCCCACGGCCTGGCCGCGCTGCGCCGCCCCGCCTACCTCCTCCCCGTCGTAGCGAGCCAGCTCCTCCTCCGTGAACAGCCGCACTGGCGGACCTTGCTCGGCGGGGCGCAGCGTTTGCCCGGCCCAGACTGTGGGGAGCCCCGAAGCCAGCGCCCAAACCAGGGCCAGCATTGTCAGCGGCCATATCCGCGGTCCTGGCGAGGGGGCCGCCATGGTGAGCGCGCTGAGGCGGCCGAGGGGCGGCCTGGGCGGTGGACCGCGCGCTCCCGCCCAGCGGCCTCGGAACCCCGCCCCGCGCGCTCCCTGGCCCTACAGGCGGCCCCGAGGGCGTGGATCCAGGAGCCAGACCTCACCCGGACCCCGCGCACCTCCTGCGCACTGAGGGGCAAAGCGGGCGGGTAAGGGACGGGTAGCTGGACACTTAGGATATAGAAGTAGAACTCGAGTCTGTTCACTAAACTACTGACTAAAGTTGGTCGCCTGGTTACGTAGATGGGGTAGATCGCGCACCTTTTGGCACCTGTTGCCATCATGTACCGTGGAATCGAACTGACTCGTAGGTGACCCACTAGCGGGTTTTCAGAGGCTATAGATCGTAGCAGAGGGCATTGCTCATCTGTCTCCTGAGAGGCATCTGGTAGACTCGAACTGCTTGTCTCTGGACTGGCAGGCAGCGCAATTCTTTACCACTGGGTTACCTAGGATGTAATAAAATAGAACCCCAAAGTTAGAATTTCAGTTTTTGACTGCCAATTATTTTTAATCCTCCGAGGCGTTTAAATGTTAGATCCTGAAGGAGACTTTTGGAGAGGGTTGAAGAACATTGTCCAGATTTGCCCCAAGTAATCATCTGTATAAGGTTTTGTTCATTAGCTTGTTAAACAAATACTTTTTTTAAAAGGCTTCATGAGTCAAATCATGGGGGGACCTACCGCCGAGCAAGAGTCAAGTCCACTTCTTTTGGAGTTTTTGTTTGATATCAAACTTGAAAAACTCATGGCTCATTGTTGTCAGATCAGAACTGACTCATAGATAGATGAGTCACCAGTTACGTGTTTTTTGGACGCTGTAAATCTCATGAGAGACTGCCTGTCTTTCCAGAGAAGTCACTGGTGAATTCAGATTGCCATCTTTGGCTTAATAGTGCAATTGCCTACACCACCAGAGTTCTCTTATAGAAGATATTTAAAGCTACAGGATTGGATGAGAATGCAAAGGTGGACAAAGGATGGAGCCGTTGAGTCTCTTCAACAACAGGGAGCAACTTTAAGTACAACAGATCCTGTGCAGCAGCCTGCGCTGCCTGCATAATTTCTGCTGCCCTGAAACCCTTTGATGTGATCACTGGGTGTCTCCAACATTGATTGTTTGAGAATCGTTGAAAGAGCCTGGAGAAGGGTTTACTGTGAGCCAAACACTGATTTAAACACTTTGCATGTGTGAACACATCTCATCTTCACTACAAAGGAACTCTAATGACATAGTGGGCTAAGCATTGGAATACTACCCCAGCAACTGATCTGTGTAAGAAATACAAGGCAGCTTCTTTTAAAAAGATCCACAACTTCAGAATCCCTATAAGGTAGTTCCACTCTTTTCTATAGGGTCATAAGCTGGAATCAACTTTCACAGCCGTGAGTTTGATTTTGGTTGATAACTCTGTAAGTACTCTTTACTACCCCTTCTACTATATTAAAGATTATAAAACCGAGCTATCAAACTAAAAAACTCATTGCCCTGACACAGCTGACCTCCACTGAGTTTCCAAGGCTATAAATCACACAGGAGAAAATTGCTTACCTTTTTCAGCTGAGTGACCAGTAGGTTTGAACATCTAGAAGAGAGATGTGGCCTTGGGTTACACCACAGCTTTCTTCTTGTTGTTGTTGCTGAGTACTATCAAGTTGGAACTGACCCACAGCTGACACTCCAATGGATTTTTAGAGGCAGTAAATCACACAGGAAGAATGCCCATCTTTCTCCCATGGTGCAGTTGGTGGATTTGAACCATGTACTTTGGGTTGACAACAAAGTTCCTTACCACTAAGCCACTTCACTACCAGAAATCCCTAAACTGAAGTATGTTAGTATTAGGTGCCTTCAAGTTGAGTATGGCTCACAGCAACCCTATGAATAGCAGATCTGAACCCTATCCTGTCCTGTACAATCCTCATAATTTCTGACACACTTGAGCCCATTGCTACAGCCATTGTGTCAATCTATCTCATTAAGTGTCTTCCTCTCTTTCACCTATTCTGCATCTCACCAATCATGATATCTCTTTCCAAGCTTCTCCTAACAATATACCTAAAGTATGTAAAACAAAGCTTTGTCTTCTATGCCTTCAAGGAGCATTCTGGCTGTACTTTTTGCTGAGATGTGTCTATCTGTTCTTTTGGCTTTCTATGGGATACTCAGTTTTTTCTCCAACACCACAGCTCAAAGGCATCAGTTGTTCTTTTGTCATCCATATTCATTGTGTACTTTTCAGATCCATAGCGAATGACTGAAAAGACCATGGCCTGAATCAGGTGCTTCTTAGTCTTCAAACTGACATCCTTGCTCCTCAGTAATTTGGAGAAGGCTCTGACTGTAGACTTTCCCAGTGCAATACATCTTCTGATCTCCTGACCACTGATACAAAAAGTATTGACTGTGGATCTAAATAAGATAAAATCATTGACAACTTCAATCTCTTCTCCATCGATTATGATGTTACCTATCAGTCCAGTGCTGAAAACTAGAGACTTCAAGGCCACATTGTTGATGACAGAACCAAGAATCAAGCTCAGAGCCTATTCTTAACTACCAGGCTACACCTCTCCTCAGTGGCTGCACCAAATCATTTATATATCCAACAGAAAAGGTGCCTGGGAGGAAGTGCAACCAGAGTCCTCCTTAGATACAAGGCTGGTGAAACTTTGTCTAACATATTTTGGGCATGTTGTAGAGACCAGTCCTTTTCCTTGGAGAAAGACATCATATTTGGAAGAGTGGAGGAACAGTTCAAGAGGGGAAGACCCTAGAGGAGATAGATTAATACAGTAACTGGGGTAATGCGTTAGGTGTGTCAGAGACAGTGAGTTTGGTTCAGGCTAGAGCAGGGTTCAGAGCTTTGTACACAGGGTCACTATGAGTCACAAGTGACTCAATAGCACATAAAAACAGCTATCAACTTGTAGAGCTGGGGAGAAAAGGAGAAGCCAGCAAGGAGATTGAAAAGAGAGAGTCAGTGTAGGAGGAGGAAGGCAGAGATGAGGGTTACGGGGGCTGGCAGCAGTGGTGGGGTATGTGGTATCCTGGAAGTAGGGGAGGAAGCAGTCATGGAGGAGGTAGGATCTGCTAAGTCAAAAGCTGCTTATAGACCATGAAAGAAAAGGGTAAGGAAATACACTTGTGATCTGACAATGCTGAAGTTATCCTCGGCCTGCATGTTTTCTGTGCAGTGGAGGTGTTCAAACTCTTACAACCCAAAACCAAACAAACCAAAAAAACCCACCATCCAAAAATAAACCAACAAAAAGCAACTTCTTATGACCGACTCATAGCTGTGAGCAGGTTTTCAGAGACAGCCTATGGAAGGAGACTGCCTATTTTTCCTCCCAAGGAACCTCTGGTGGAATCAAACCAGCTTTGGATTAGCAGTACAACTCTCTACAGATGATGTCACGAGAGCTCCCAACTCCATGTATTTATCTCATCATCATCTCATTGCTGTTAAGTCGGAACTGATTCATAGCTGACACTCTAGTGGGTTTTCAGAGACTGTAAATCACACAAGAGGAGATTCTCCATCTTTCTTCCCCCAAGGAGCCACTGGTAGATTCGAACCAGTGAGAACCACCATGTTAATGTTAGCAGTAGCTCCCTACAACTATGTCACTCTTGTAGTTAGGTGCCATCATAGCGACCCTATATACATCTGAACCTTGCCCTGTCACGAGCCAGTAACAGAGCACTAGATCATGTGGGTGACTGGCTGCCATTGAGTCAGAATCAACTCACAGCTGACCCTCCAGTAGGTTTTCAGTGATTGTATGTTGTCACCTGGGACGAATGAACGAGACAGGCACACTAAGAAATGGGGGGGGGGGGCGGAATAGAGAGAGTCAAGGCAGGGGGTGTACAACTCCAAAACTGCTGCCGCCCTGAGCTTACTTGTCTCTCTTGCTTTTATTGAAAATTGCCAAAAGAAAAAAAAAAAAAGAAAATTGCCAGGAGAGAAGTCACAGAAAAAACTACTAATTGGCTATGTTTTTCTTTGCTGACCTTCTGATGCTTATCTCAGGGAAAAAGTGGCTAACGAGTGAAAGGTTGAGAATAGTGGAGGCGCCTCAGGTCTGCCTGACTTCCTATCTCTTGTGATCTATCTCAAAAGAAATACCACCCTGTTTTGTGCCTTCTGTAGTTCCTGATCAAGCATTTGATCAGGAACTGGCTTCTCACAGTTGGAAACTGCACAGGAGCAGATTTCTCATCTTTCTCCTGTGAGCAGCTGATGGATTGGGACTGCATGATTTTGAGTTGGCAGCACAACTCTTTATCACTCATCAGAGCTCCCTATGGGTTATACTAGTGTTGTTATGTAGTTGACTATGATTCATAGTAATCTGTGAACAACAGATCTGAACCTTACCCTATCATCCACCAATAGCAGAGAACTATGTTACTTGTTGTTCGGTGCCCTTGAGTTGACCAGACTCATAGAGACTTTATGAACGATGGATCTGAATTACAAACAATGGGTCTGAATCTTACACTGTGCCATCTTCATTATCTCCTACTTGAGTTTGTTGTTACAGTTATTGTACCAATCCACCTCATTGAGGATCTTTCTCTCTTTCACTGACTCTCCATTTTTCTAAGCAAAATGTCCTTTTCCAGGACTGGTCCCTCCTAAAAACATGCCAAAAATATGTGAGATGAACTTCATCATCCTTGTTTCCAAGGAGCACCATGGCTGCACTTTGTCTAAGACATATCTGTCTGTTCTTTTGGCAGTCCATGAGATATGGAGTACTCTTTTCCAACACCACTACTCAAAGGCATCTCTGTTCTTCTGTTATTGTTAGTTATTGTCCAACTTTCAGAGGCTTAACAAGTAATTGAAAAGATCATGGTTTGAATCAGATGTACCTTTGTCTTTAAACTGACATCATTGTTCCTTAACACCTTATAGAAGTCCTTGGCAGCAGATTTACCTAATGCAGTAATTCTTTTTATTTCTTTCTTTTTGTTTTTTAATGAAGGAGAAGGTGCCATTACAGTTACCCACTACCACAAATTATACAGTCGAGTTTCCCACATTTGGGAAAATTGTAGCAGTTAGGCACATCCAAAGTACAATGGATAAGCCTCACCCTGGGAAAACCACCTTCATGATCATAGTACCTCTCTAGCCATATAAGAAGTATTTGTCTTTTCATTTCTTATCTGCTGGTGCAGGCAAGGATATCAATTGTGAATCCAAGCAAGATACAGGCTTCTCTCTATCATGATTGCCCAGTGGTGAGCAGTTTTGTCTTCTTGATGTTGGGATTTAATCCGTGTTGCAGGCTGTGGTCTTTGCGTTTATGCAGCAAGTGTTTCAAGTCTTCTTTTGTTAAAAGTCTTGCTCTTGAGGATCCAAGATGGCGGCAGAGGCAGAGACAGCGTGGTGAGCTGTGGGAGTAGTGAACCACTTAAAGCAGGGCCATTATGGCCTTCCACAGACTTCGGCTTATTGATAATTGAACACTTAAACAGTTGATGACTGGCCCTCAATGAAGATTGAAGCTCAACAACAGGAATTCAAGGATTCCCAAGGAGAAATAGGTGAGTCTCGTGGCTCCCACCCGCCCCCCCAGAGCCCGTGCTGCACCGAACAGCTGCTGCAGCTCCATGAGGCTTCCACAGCCTGAACGAATGGATTCCCTCATCCAGGATGGATGCTGGCCACTGGCCTTCCTCAAGACTGGTACAGTGAAGCCACCCCACTGCCGCAAGGTGGTCTTGTACTGGAGAGAATTCTTGGAGCCAGGATGGCGGCTGTGGGGGAAGCGGGTGCCTCCGGCCGCCTGCACAAGAGGGGCCGCACACCCGCCAAGCGCCCGTGCGGAGGGGTGGGGGGGC
>NW_006399813.1:16224061-16247129 GCF_000299155.1 Elephantulus edwardii | reverse complement strand
TTGTACATAGGGTCGCTATGAGTCGCAGGCGACTCGACGGCACATAACAACAACAACAACAAGGACCAAGTATTATAATGAAATGTGCAAAGAGCTGGAGTTAGAAAATAAAAAGAGGAAAAACAAGCCTCAAGAACTGAACGACTGCAAATCACGTCTCAGGCTGCAATACTGAAGGACACTATGGGCAAAAGTTCAAATGTTCCAGGAAGCTTCAAAAGAACATGGAGGAAACAATACTACACTGCCTTCCAGACTCAGCTATTCCACTGCTAGAAATATATATATACCCCAAGGAAAGCAGAACTGAGACACAAATGGACATTTGTACACCAATGCTCACAGCAGTGCTATTCACAATAGCAAGAAAATGGAAACATCCCAAATGCCCATCAACAAATGAAAGTATTGAGAAATTGTAGTACTTTCACAAGATGGAATATTTTGCAGCACACAGGAGCAATGATTTTGAAAGATACTGTGTAACATAGGAGAAGCTGGAAAGCATTATGGTGAGTGAACTAACTCAGTCTTGTAAGGACAAATACTGAATAAGACCATTATTGTAAAAAATAGAAGGATAACTAGTAAGATCTGTACCAAAATCCAAAGTGGGAGTGGAGGGGACTGAAGGAAGGGAGAGGGGAAAATCATGAGGTCACAGAGTTTGGTGGGTGGAGGAAGGTGGTGAAGGAATTAGCAAAGATCCAGTGGGAACCTAAAAAGATGGGATAACAGTGATTAATTTTATAAAACACAACATATGGGAATGATTGTATGAAACACAACGTGAACAAAGGAATGTGTGAAATACAATGAATATAAATGAAACATAATGTATGCAAATTTTGTATGCAAATCAATATAAAATAAAAGTAAATTTGAAAAAAGAAAAATAATAGAAGATGGAGGGGCATTATGGGAAGCCAATACTAAATATTTGTAATAAACCGAATACTATTTCAGGATGGAACTCACCCTGAGGCACCAAGGCAATCCTTAAGGTTTTGCCAGGATTCTTGTATTGTATTTGCTGACCCCTCCCTCTTGAGTCAAGGGGAAGATTTTCAATAGAAGGAGCTTAGCTTCATCTGCATTGAATTTTCTTTTGATTTACTTCCTGATAATTTTCAATAAAGATACAGGGAAGCTAAGGTTGGCCCTTCAGTCATTGGAAATGCTGCCCCCCTGTCTTTTATGTTCTCTGTTTTATCTCATTCATGGTGTCTGTCTCATTATTAATAATAATAAAAATACTTTACCTTTGGTCTGCAACAGGGAATACAGAATCACTGTACCAAAAAGAAGTGGCTGACACAGAACCATTTCAGAAAGCAGCATATGATCAGGAACAGATAGTGATGAAAGAAGAAGTTAAAGCTGGACTGACAGCACTGGCAAAAAAAAAAAATTAAAATAATGCCTCAAGAATGGATGGAATACGAATTGAAGTGTTCCAACAATCAGATGCAGCCCTGGATGTGCACATCAGTCCGTGCCAAAAAATATGGAAGACCTGGCCAACTGGAAGGCATCTGTTTCCACTTCCAAATAGGTGATCAGAAAGATGTGGAATTTATCAAATAATATCATTAGTATAACATGTGAGTAAAATCTTGCTGAAGATTATTTAAAAAACAACTACAAGTCCATTGACAGAGATCAGCCAGAAATTCAAGCTGGATATAGAAGAGGCTGTGGCAACAGAGACATCATTGCTGATGTCAGATGGATCATGGCTGAAAGTAGAGAATATCAGAAGGATGTCTATTTATGTTTTAATGGAATATAGAAAGGCATTTATTTGACTGTGTGCATCATAACAAATCATGGTTAACATTGGGGAAAACGAGAATTCCACAACACAGTTCTGCTCATGCAAAACATAACCTAGACCAAAAGGGTTGTCCGAACAGAGTAAGCAAACACTGTAAGATTTAAAATCAAGAAAGATGTGCATCAGGGCTCTATTCTTTCTCTGTTCTTATTCATTCTGTACAGCAAGCAAATATTTGAAAGGCTAAACTTTATGAAGATGGTAGAATCAGGATCAAAGGAAGATTCATCAACAACCTGTATTATGTAGACAACACAACTCCGCCACTATTGTTATATACTGTTGAGTCAAAATTACTTGTTTATATCAACAAATAGTAAGAAAACCACCTTTCAAGGACTGGAATAAATGTCTTTGATTCCTACAAGGTCAAAAACTTTATGATACTGTGACTTTTCCTATTAACTGTTATTGTTACTGTTATGTGCCATTGAGTTGCTTGCAACTCATAGCAACCCTATGTATCACAGCTCTGAAACTTGCCCTGTCTTGAACCAGTCTCATTGACTCCAACACACCTACTCCCATTGCCCCTGTTACTGTATCAATCCATCTCTTCCTAGGTCTTCCTCTCCTGAGCTGTCCCCCCACCTTTCCGAGCATGATGTCCTTTCCCAAGGATTGGTCCCTCCTGTCCACATGCCCAAAGTATGTGAGATAGAGCTTCAAAATCCTAGCTTCCACGGAGAAACGTGGTTTCACTCTCTCCAAGACAGTCCTATATGTTTTCTTGGCAGTCCATGGTATGTTTAAGACTCTTCTCCAGCATCTCCAGCTATCTAGTCTTCTTTTATCCTTTTATCCATTGTCCAGCTCTTTGATGCATAGCAATTAATTGCAAAGACCATGGTCTGGGTCAGGCACACACTTTAGTTTCTGGACTGACATTGTTGCTTCTTGGTACTCTAGAGAGGTCTCTGATAGCAGATTAATTGTTAACAACTTCAATCTCTTTTCTATCTATCGTGGTACTGCCAATTGGCCCAGTGGTCAGTATTTTTGTCTATCTGCTACACTCAAATTAATACAGTATGAAATTTAATTAATGGTTTGTTTTGGCAATAGTGTGGCTGTAATAAGTGTTTCATCCATAAATTTATAAAATATTTTTTTAATTCCTACAATTACCTGCTATATTATATTAATATACACATAAACAAATTCCTGGGGCAAGCTAGGGTGATTAGGAGAGGTGATGGCTAGAGATCTCCCAGTGCTAACATTCCTGGAGGCCCAGAACACTTTAATATGGTTGGAGCTATAGTGTTTGCTGTTGAAGAAGGAAATAGCTCTATCTTGAGTGGAGAGTGTTGCAGATCTGAAGCTGCATAGGGCATAGAGCAGCGTTCACCAACACATAAACAGCCTCTATCTGGGTCTCCATCAGATAGCGAAGGGTGGCCACACAGAACTGCCGCAGGAGAGGATGATGTATTCTCAGGTTTACCTGCCACAGAACACCCAGTTTGCCTCCACATGCAGGATAGGAGGCTTCTGCCTTAAAGGAGGTCTCTGGATTTTCTTTGTGTGATCTCATTTGGCTCTCACATGGTCTTGGTTTAGGCAAGGCAAAGGCTTACCAATGCATTCTGAACTGAGGAAATAGGACCAGCACAGTGCAAAACCTGAAGAGAGGGCAAAGCTAGGGCAAGAAGCTAGACAGAGGCCCTAGTCCACGTGTCTTTCCAGGAATATGGGAAAGAACATGAATATTGCGGTTCATTCCTGGATTAAATAATATGAACTTGATTACTAGCCTCCTCTCCACAAATCCCCGAGGTTTCTGCACCAAGACACTGCAGTTTTCCTATGTGTAAGGTAGGAAGAAAATTGCTCTTCTCCTTTACAGGCTTCTCTGAAGGCTCAAGGGCATAAAGTATGTGAAAAAGTTTTGTAACACACCAAATTCTCTAGACATTTGTTACAGTTATAAACTACTGGGTCAAGATACTTCTTGCAATTGCTTCTTGGAATAGGCCAAGATTTCCTGTCCATTTGACGTGGCCCACCTTTTACTTATTTTCTTCCTCCTGCTCACATTTCTCCTCCTCTCCCTGCCTAAAAGAGAAGCAGTGAGAGATGATAAAATTCGAGAAGTCTGGATTTGGCAGTCAACGTCTTACAAAGATCAGCCTCCACAAACTACATTTCCCAGCGACACTTTCGCGATTCCAGAGGCCGCTGGAGAAGCGCGCAGGCGCCAAGTGCCGCCCCCGCCTTGTCGTTGGGACGCTCGTGTAAATCGGCTCTCCACTCAGAAACCGCAACTGCAAGCGCTCCTGCGGGTGCTTTTGGCTTTTCAATTAACTCTGTGGCCAGACCGGCCTCAGGTGCGCCTTCGCCCCGGTCAATGCCATGATCCGACAGGAGCTCACCACATCCTACCAGGAGGTATAGGGGAGTCGGGGACGGAAGCAAAGTTTGTTGTGAGACGGCGGAGCGCGGATCCGGGGATCCGGGTGGGTGGTGCGTGGGCTGCGCCGCTTCGGCCGGCCGAGCTCGGAGGAGGGGACTGAGTTCGTCGGGGAAGGGTCCCGAGCGCTGGGGGTGGTGTGGCGGGCGCCGAACCTCCTCCGCACGCGGTGGTCCGCGGCTCGCTAGGCGGAGGGAAGGAGCCGGCCGGCCGGAGCGCCGGCCCGTAAGCAGCAGGTGAATGATTACCGCCTCGGCGGCCCCGAGCGCACCCCGCGTGGCCCGATGCAAGTGGAGCCAGTGCCCTTTGCAACAAGTGGAAGCGCCCACGCGCTCCTCCCGGCGGAGCTGATGCGCGGTCAGCACCAGCCCTCCTCCACCCTGGCGGCCTCTGCGGCTGGCTAAATGACTGGGATCATTACCGCTTTGTTTTGTTGGCTTCCTGACTTTGGAAAAGTACTTCCATTGCTGTGTTTCCACTCCTCCTTATCTCTGTCCACGCTCACCTCCTCCTGGGACTTGAGCTGTCACCACACTGTTCTTTGTCTCTTATCTCTCCAGCGCTTTCAGACAGTGTGTGGTTCAAGCTTTGCTGGAAGCTCCTCTTCCTGATTCTCCCAGCTTCCTTTGTTTCACTGTTTCCTCTAACTTCTCTTCTTAGCCTCCAAATTTTGGTCATTTTGGGGAAGCTTCTTGTTCTCTTCCACAATTTCTCGCACATTTGTCATGTCCAGACAGTTTTCCATGTCCTCAACCCTTCTCCATTTTGTTTGTGTCTTTTGTTTCTGCACTAACCATCCCAATGTGATACTTCTCCCTATTAATTTTTTTAAAATATCCAAATTAATTTTAAAGTCTAGGAACCCACAGCACCTAACAACAGGTGCATGATGTTATAGTGTGCTAATCAAAAGGTCAGCAGTTCAAATCCACTGGCTACTTCACAGGAGACAGATAAAAGGCAGGGTCTCTCCATAAAAAGATACAGCTTTGGAAATCTTGATGTATGGACTTTTTGAGTTGAAATCAACTCAGTGTCAGCACATTTTTTTTAAATTTTATTTTATTATTATTGTGTGTGTGTGTGTGTGTGTGTGTGTGTGTGTGTCTGTGTACCGTCAAATCAGATCTGACTGGTACTGGAGGAGATTGTCCCTCCTTTCCCGGCAGAGCATCTGGTGGATTCGAACCATGTACCTCTGGGATTGCAGTGCAGCTTCTTGCCACTAGGCCACCAGAGCTCCCCTAGCAAATACAGTGTCAGCACATTTATTGTCACTTTTTTCTCATTTACGTATTTTAAAAATAGTGCTTAAGGCAGACATTCATAACTCAAATTCATTGCCAGAGAGTCGCAGTTGATTCACCCGGTGGGTTTTAGAAAACTGTAAATTGCATGGGAGGAGATTGCCCATCTTTTACCCTCTGGGCTGCTGATGCATTCCACCTGCCAAGGAGATACTGTCTTTGGTTTAGCAGCACTACTCCCTACCATTAGAATGGTTTTAAGAAGGCTTCTGGGATAACTTTTGACATAAAGTTTAAAGATGATCTCAGGGCAGTAGTTTAAAGGGTTCATTTGGCCTTCATGGCTCCAGAAAATCTGGAACCCAGGAGAATTTGGAATTCTGTTCTGTGCTTACCCTTTATGAGGAGAATTATTCTATGGAATTTTTAATCAAAATGTTTGTTAATGGTAGGTCACGACTTCTGGTCTGAAGGCAGTTGAGGCAATTGTTCATGGAGGTGTTTAACTACACAATCCCTGTCCTCCTCATCCTTATTTTCCTCTTTCTGTTACTTCAGACAAAAGAGACTAATTGCTGTGCCTTGGATGGCCAGGTTTTAAGATCTCCAACACTTTGCAAGAAATTTAGAACAGAAGCACTAAGTGGTCTTAGGCCCCATTAACTGGGATGACCCATGAAATCTTAGAGGTGAATTATTAATGAAAAAGCCTTGATATTGCTCGTGTTGACAGTATAAATAAGTCTAAGAAAACACTTGAAAAGCTCACCACTCTATTAATTCAGTGATTGCTTCTGTCTTAAACTCTGAACTTGACTTCTCCTGCCCACATCTCTAATCCTACAGAAATTTATTGCATATCAACATAATTTTATTCTTTCTGCCCTTTTACCCTCCACAGTGGCATTATTTCTCTGTTGATGAAAAATTGATTAAGTAGTTTTGAATTTCCCTGATGCCCGTTTGCTAATTGGTGTCTCTCCCTGGACTGGACTGCCCTCTCACTGGGCTCTGCCCGAGGTGGTGGACTTTAGCCAGCATCTCAGAGAGCTCACACACTGATGTCATTACACTCTCTGCTCTCTCAGCAAACCCTCAGCAGAAGTTGTATCCATCCTCCTTTGGGAAATGGTTAAGGCCATGGGCATTGGGCTTGAATCAACCTGTATTTGATACTAGTTCCATCCTGTAGAGGCTCTGATAGATGCTAACCTCTTTTTAAAGTTACTTGACTTTTCTGGCTTCTGTGTTCTCCTCTGTAGGATTGGTATCACAGAGTCAGCATTTTTAAACAATTAAGTAAAAAGTGGCGTCTATTTTCTTCTCAAAATACAGAGCTAATGTGTTGATTCCTTTGTTTCTCTCTTCAGTTAAGTGAGGAGTTGGACCAGGTGGTTGAGAACTCTGAGCCAGCAGACGAGCGGGAAAAGGAGACAGTTAAAATCCAGGGTGTCTTACCAGGTAAGTAGTTTCAGCACTGGGGTGGTGCTAGAAAATGGTTCTGTGCTGATGTAGCAGCCGGAGGTCCAGGCATCTCACCGGCTAGGAGAAGAGGCACCCTCTGACCTGCACCTTGGTGTCAGATGCCAGGCATTGTCCTAGTTTTAAAGCTATCCATTTTTAACCATCCTCGAGATAGAGGAAACCTCCAGGCTGGTATCTGCTTCCTTCCTTTACCTCCTTTACCCTGCTTTGAGTTTACCTTCTGAGGCCAGGCCATTGGATAGTGTAGCAAGGGGGACTTTAGGCCTCCGTTTTTCCCTTCCTCCTTACCTAGGAAGCTGCTAGCAGTGGAACCACTAATGTCTGAGTCACTACCCAGAGTCCTCTTAGAGGATATCTACCAGCCCCTTTTCCTGGCTTCAGGCTTCCACTATTTCTGCCCACAGATAGGTGAGCAAGATCCTATCTCTTGTCTGTTGGCATCTTGGAAGGACTCTAAGCAATATTTAATTAACATTGTTGACCATTTCTTCTTCTTGGATGCACTTTGCACCTTTCATTTCTGCTTTGCCAGTCACTCTTAGACTCCTTGATGGTCATGCTCCAGTTATTGGTTGTTAAATATTTGTCCTTGGCTCCCTTCTGTTTTCTGGGCATTTTCACCAACACCTCCTAGTAAGACATTGCTTAGTGACCCAGTGGGTAAGTAGTTTTGTGGCCAGCCCAAAGGCAGCTGCTCTGGGAGTGAAAGATGGGCAGTTTCCTCCTGTGCAGTTTACAGCCTTTGAAAACCTGCTGGAGGGTCAACTGTGAGTTAGTTCTGATTGGCAATGAGTTGAGTTGTTTGGCTTATAAACTCCATAGCTATATCTTCTGTTGTTTCCAGCTTCCTAGGCGATAGTTCTGCGTGGATGTCTCAAATTCTGTATGTCCAAATTTGACCTCATGATCTCCTGCTATTAACTTGTTCTTTGTTTTGGATGGAATTGAGTCTCCCAGAAAGATTTATCAGTAAACATGATTTCTTTTGTTTCCTTTTGTTATTTAGGGTTCCTTTTTTGTTACTAAGGTCTTAGGGGAGTTGGGTGGATCCTTGCATTAACTGAGCATAGCGAGGGGCATGGTGGGCAGATTCCACTGTCTTTGCTAACTTCATGGGAACGATCAGCATAAGTCTCATTCCCACCACGAAATAGATTTAATCATTACCATCCTTACCACTGGCTATTTATTTTTTTTAATTAGTTTATTAATTTTATTTTTAGTGTGTGTGTGTGTGTGTACACCGTCAAATCAGATTTGACAGGTACAGGAGGAGATGGTTCCTCCTTCTCCAGCAAAGCATCTGGTGGATTTGAACCACACACCTCTGGGATTGTAGTGCAGCTTCTTGCCACTAGGCCACCAGAGCTTGCCGTCACTGGCTATTTCAAGCAGCACTTTCTTCTATCCCCAGCTCTCTAGTACTGGGTTAGAGGGCACTGGCCGCAAGCTCAGAAACACATGCTTTCCCCCACTTAAGACTAGCTGGTCCCTTTCTCTTTCATCCCTAGCCATCCTGGGACAAAAACCCCAGACCAGATCTGCAGGCATGAGTTGGTTCTGATCCATATCTAGTTCCCAAGGCAATAAATCTTTTTTTTCCTTCTTCACCACTTTTTAAAAAAATTATTTCAATGAACATTTACAGAGATTTTGGATTTACATTTATTCATTGTTGCACTTTTCTCCCCGCCCACCCCACCTCCATCCCCAGTTAGCTCTTCTCCTTGAAAAGCAAAAGAAAAACTCCTTTGTTGGTATACAGTCCCCCTGCACATCCCCACCCCGAGTATACTCCACTCTGCTACCCTCATTCCGAACTCTTACGATAATCATACTTTTAAACTATTCTCTCCCTCATCGGCTTCAATGCAGTATATATAATTTATCCAGTGTTTCTCAGTCTTACCTCCACCTTGATGTCAGCCTCATTCTACAACAGTGGCACCATACAGTATTTGTCCTTTTGTGACTGAGATAAGGCAGTAAATTTTAATGGGAGCAGATTGCCTCCCCTTTCTTCTGTGGGACAGCTACTGCCATTTCGATTAGTAGCGCAGCATGTAACTAACTCACTGTGTCACTGGAGCAACTGTGCCCAGAGTAGGTTAGAACAGAATATTTTTTTCTTTGTAACCCAGAAGCTCCACTGAGTCTCATCTTTTAAAGCTTTTAGTGGCCGGGATCAGTTACATCTTGGCTCTGAGACTTGGTCGGAATCAACTCTCAGGTGAGCCTCGGTTCCTAAGCGCTAATCCGGCCTCGTTCACTTGGCCACAGTAAATTACATTATAAGGAGGTGTAGTTACTACTGGCTCTAGGTGATCTGTCTCTCAGGACCCAGAACAGAAGGTCACGTTGGCTTTCTGTACCTCACAGTACTAAACCTTGATGAGTAATGTTATAAAATGAGCAGAATGGGCATGCTCGAGGGAAGAGACCAAGTGAAGAGTCATCTAAAAGCCAAGGAACATGTGGGACTGCAAAGAAAGATTTTCCCCTGGAACCCGCACTCTGGTTTGGACTTCTGGCCTCTAAACCTGTGAGACAGTAAATGTCTGTTCTTTGAAGCCACCTGCTTGTGGGTTTTTGTTTTATATCTTTTTTGTTATGCAGCATTAGGAAATGAATACAGTTCTTCCAGTGTGTTTTCCAGTAGTGTCACTTCCATTCATCCACCTGAACTTCAGACTCACTGTTTCTCCCCCACCCCTTTTCCTCCACTTTTTTAGTGTTAAACTTTTATTTTGAGGCTCATTCCTTCCTCTCACATGACCTTTTTGTTGTTTTGTTCTTCTGCTTGTAATACTTTTTCCTCTGTCACCTAGTTAATGCCTAATATTTTAATTTTCAGTTAGCCTGTCTGACCTTCTGGCTGGATCATTTTTCCTATCCACTGCTCTTGTCCCTTATAGCCTTAGATATTTCTCTTTGCACTTTGTAAGCTCCCTGAGAGCAGAGACCAGTTTGTTTCGCTCGCCACCTTAGCCTGATCATGATAATTGCATGAATGAGCTGATGGAGCCTGAGCCTCACTTAACCTTTTTTTTTTAAAAAAATTTTTGTGTACTGTCGAGTCGGATCCGACTGGCACGGGAGGAGATTGCCCTTCTTTTGCCAGTGGCACATTTATTTGGTGGATTCGAACCGTGTACCTTCGGGGTTGCAGTGCAGCTTCTTGCCACTAGTCCACCAGAGCTCCCTATCACTTAACCTTTTTAGGTGGGCTCGGGATGTAGAGCTTTGTTCCTTTAGACTGCTGTACTTGTTGGGGATGGAAATGAGATAGGAAAGTTATTTTATTCTGCCTCATCCTTCTCTAGAGAAACCTTTGTTTCTCTGAGGAGAAGGAAAGAAGCTGGAAAGGAAAGGAGTATTTCCTGATTGCCTCCTCTGCTCCAGGCACCATTCATGGCCCATTTAGTTCTCTGAGTGACTCTGTAAGGTGCCGTCTTCATTTTGACAGATGTGGACTCAAGCACAATAGGGTGCGTAAGGAGAGTTTGAGAGATCTCACAGTAAACAGAGCTTAGAGCAAACTTGGTAGGACCCCCCCCCAGCCCTTGCTCTACTGTATCAACTCAACTCATTGCCATGGAGTCAGAGCCAGCTCTTAGAGTTGACGCTTAAAGAGGCTTTCAGAGGCTGTAAATTGCATGGGAAGAGATAGTCTTCCCCTCATTTGCCCTTGGAGAAACTGATGGATTTGAACCATGTACCTTTGGGTTGACAGTGCATCTCCTTACCCACTAGGCCACCAGAGCTCTCTTTCTACTATGCTGTTGTTGTGTGCTGCTGTCAATTCACAATAAGCTCATAGCTGATTCTCTAGCAGATTTTTGTAGGCAGTAAATCACATAGGAGGAGACTGCCCATCTTTCTCCTGTGGAGCAGCTCTTGGATTCGAACTGCATCCCTTTGGGATTGCAGTGTCACTGCATACCACTAGGCCACCAGAGCTCCCTTTAATGGTTGTCATCCCTTTGCCCTACTCCTGAGTTCTTGAGGCACAGATCTTGTGTCCCTCATTCTTCTTCTTTATAATCCAGAGTGTTTGATCCATTGTAAGTGCTCAGTAATATAAAGTAATGAAAGTAATGTACTGAGTGAAATAAAGGACAAAGAAGTGGTAGAGACAGATGCCTCAGGAATAAATGAAGGAGGTATGGCTGTGGAGCAAGTAGATACAGCTGCAGGAAGAAATATTAAGGAGAAAAAGAAAGGCTGGTTAAGGAGAAGAGAGTATATAAATAAGTAAATATGTAGAGATGGGAATAAAAAGAAAATGCTCAGTACATGGTGAGTTGGAGTGTGGTTGGAGCTAAGACTTGTGAGGAGAGTGGAGGAAAGTGAAGTGGATCAGGTTGTGGAAAGTTTTAAATTCTGGTCTTAGACTTTATCTAGGGAAGCAGAGAGTATTTAAAGGGGTTATTGTTAGGTGCTGTCAAGTTGAGTACAGCTCATAGTGACCAAACAACGGATCCGAACACTGTCCTATCCTGTGCCATCCTCACAATCTCTGTCAAGCCCATTGTCTCAGTCACTGTGTTAGCCCACCTAGATAAGATTTTCCTCTTTTGCTGTCCCTCCACCTTTCCAAGGATGATGTCCCTCACCAAGGAATAACCACTCCCAAAGTATGTGAGAAGAAGCTTTTATCATCTTTGCCTCCAATGAGCACTGATTGTACTAAGACACAGCTGTTTGTTCTTTTGGCAGCCCGTGGGATAGTCAGTACTTTTCTCCAGCACCACAGTTCAGGGGCACCAGTTCTTCTGTCATCCTTATTCATTGTCCAGCTTTCGGATGCAAGTGACTGAAAAGATCATTAGAGTAAAAGAATTGAGTAAAGTGAGGATTTAGGTAGATCATTGGCAGTGAAGTGGGGCTGGGTTCAGAGTGAAGAAAGAATTGTTTCTCGTCAAAAGGCTGACATAGTATACTAATTTGCTGTAAGAGAGTCGGAAAAGGAAGACTCAAAGAAGATTCTGAAGTTTGAAGCCTCAGAATGAAAGAATAATTTCCAGACATAGAATTTGGAGGGATAAGTGGCTTGCAAGAGAAGATGCTTAGCAGTGCTGTTATTGTTGTTAGGTGCCATCAAGTCCACTGGGACTCATAGTGATCCTTTGAACAATGGATCTGAACCTTGCCTTATACCAGGCTTCAGTGACTGGGAGCATCTGGGTGGAGAGGGCCCTGGAGGCAGTGAGTGATGGAGGATTGATAGAAGCCTGACCTGAGGGCTAGAGGTGTGAAAATGGAAGAGGTCCTATAGAGTGAGCAAGCCTTGAGAGCCTTGCAGATGAAGGAAGGAGAGAAAGTCATAAAGACTGACATTTGATACATTTTTGTCCACATTTTTCCAGAAGAGCAAGTGGAGCTGGAAAGATGGTTGAATGGAGGGCCTAGAACTAGGGGTAGTGAGAGGAGACTAACAGGATGCAGAGTGTGCATAGACTCCAATAATACACCCTCATGTGTAGGCTTACATGCCACGACATACCACATTACTTTCTGGGATATAAAGTAGTAAATGGCTTCAATCTGATAATTTCCTTTCTACAGTGGGAGTCACAGACATTTATTAATTGTTTTCTAAAGGAGAAATGAGACTACATATGCTAATTGAGCAGTTTATTACATCTGTGAGGCAATCAGATAGACTGAGAAAAACACTTGACAAGTTAGTCATTACAATTAGGTCTCCACGGAAACTATTATATCTTCAATAGAATAATTTTAAAAAGCAACCAACAAAAAAATAAATTGAGCTTGATCAAACTAAAAATGTTTATCAAATGACACTAGGAACATGAAAAGGCCACCCACAGAATGGGAGAAGATATTTGTAAATCATGTATCAGAGTAAAGAATTTCTATTTGGAATATAGTACTGAGTATATAAAGAATTCTCACAGATTCACAGTTTGTGAGGCAATAGACAACCTAATTTACTAATAATCTGGTAAGCATTTCTTCTGAGAAGATAACAAATAGCCTCTTATTTATTGCTGTTGAGTTAGAATTGAAGTTTAAGGCTTGAATTTGTTGTTTAGTTCTTACAGTTTGAGAAATGCCAAGTGAGCTTTTCTCACTTTGTTTTCCAACTCCAGGTCTTTGTACATTTCCTTATAATACTTGGCTTTGTCTTCTCATTAAATCAGGATCTCTAGGTTGTTGAGAAATCTGCCACAAATCTACCACTGTCCCCAGATCAGGCATAAACCAAATTTGTTGCTTTCAAGTAGATTCCAAATAATAGCAACCCATTAGGACAGAGTAGAACTGCCAAGGCTTCTAAGGCTGTAAACTTTATGGACGTAAATCACACACCTTTCTCCTGCAGAATGCTGTTCCTCCTTCAAACCACTAACTTTCAGTTGGCAGCCTTGTTTTTAATTACCATCCCAACAGGGCTCCACTAGACCAGGCAAGTGTGAAAATTGAGAAGGGTGCACTGGGGGAACAGACAGTCAGGTCCTGAAGTATAGGGAGTAGAATGTGAGGACTAAGACCAGAGAGGTACGTAGAGCCAGCTCATTTGTTGAATTGTAAATTGTCCCTTTAGAAGGTATACACCTTAAAGACCTAAATGAATCCTTTTTAGCTTAGTGTTCCTTACCAGGCATGTTAAATGTGGAGTAAATGCTTACAGAAGTTGTTAAGTTTGGGGCTGGGGGAACATTAAGGTGGAGTGGGCAGATGGATGGGTGACCTTGCATCCTGGGAAGGCTGCCAGGCCTGGGGTCTGCTCCTCCTTGGCTGTGCCCTGCGCTGTGCCGTGTGACACATGGTGGTGTTTTGTACAGCCCTGGATAGCGAGTCAGCCTCCAGCAGCATCCGCTTCAGTAAGACGTGCCTGAAGAACGTCTTCTCGGTCCTGCTGATCTTCATCTACCTACTGCTTATGGCTGTCGCTGTCTTCCTGGTTTACCAGACAATTACGGACTTCCGTGAGAAACTCAAGCACCCTGTCATGTCTGTGTCTTACAAGGAGGTGGATCGCTATGACGCCCCAGGTAAACGCTGCCCTAGGTCTGCGGTGGTTGGCCGGCACACACTCCCTGAGCTGTCGCTGCTTCCTTGGAACATGGGTGTGGCTGCGGGTGGGTGACAGAGGACTGGTTCTATCATAGTGGTACAGAATACACCCAGAGAGCAGCTGTTGGTTTCCGGCAGAGTGTAATGTGTGCCAAGGAGAGAGATGGATAGAGCAGAGCATATCCAGTATACACTGTGGAACAGGAGTTTATGATCAAAGAAGATTTTGAGAGACATAGAATTTGGATTTGCAAATGACAGAAATGGAAGAGAATGTGTCTGGGAGCAAGGTCAGCAGGCGCAAAGTTGAGTGTAGGGAAGCAGAGAGCATCTTTGGAGAGAATGATCCTGGTCTGGCAGGGCCCTGCAGGCCAGTCAGGAGGAGAGGTAAGAGTTAAGGCCAACAAGGAAGGTTGGGGCTAGTTTGTGAGGTGTAGAGTGTCACAGGAACACCCACCCAAGTCCTTTTCAGAGGTGAGCAGAGCCCCTAGCAGAGGAGGGGATTTCTAAGCCACACTGCATCTCTCCAGTTCCACTGGTGTGTTCATCCAGTGCCAAAGTAGGGAGCCCATCTCCACTCAAAGCAGATACCTACACATGTACTTGGGGGTGGTGGCGCTTACTGGGTGCTCTGGAAGCTTTGAGTGTGAATAGAAGACCTGACCCTTGAGTTTCAGGTTTCCGTCTATCCTGATGTCTGCCACCTACTCTGCTCACAGGGTGCCCCGTGGCCAGCTGGTCCCAGCTTCTTCCTCTACTATTTTCTGTCTGTCTCACTTTTTTCTCTGGATATCGCTTCAGGCTTTGATGGCTTTACTTTTTCCTGGTCTCTATGAACTCTGCCCGTCTCTGATGCCACTTGTTGCTATCGAAACTTCCTCTGTTAAAGTTTCACTAACTCCTGGGGATGTTGGAAATAAGATTTTCACACAGTCAGAGCAAGAGATATGAGGCGAAATGAGAGCTGGGAAATCCCACCCCCAGAAGCTCCAGTGAATCTGCATGTGTGACAGCCTCAGTTAGGGAAGCCTACCTTGGGGTGTATTGAGCAGGACTCTGATGTGGAAAGGTTTTTGGTACAGACACTATGGATACTGTGTCCCAAGCTCTAAGAGGGTATTCAGAGGAGGGCTTCTGAGGGGTGTCACCTCTTCCTTCTCTCCTCTGAAGTCACCCAGGGAATCCTGAACATAGGTTGTTGATGGGAGTGAAAAAACACATATAAAATGTTTTTTAGGCATGTGGTCAGATACTGTGACTTCTGACATTTACTCTCCCTGTTTGTGTCTCAGGTATTGCCTTATACACAGGCCAAGCTCAGTTGCTCAGCTGTAAGCACCATTACGAGGTCATTCCTCCCCTGAGGAACCCTGGGCAGCCAGGTGACATGAACTGTACCACCCAGAGGATCAACTACACGGACCCTTTTTCTAATCAGACCATAGTAAGTCCTTCCTTCCGGAGCAGGGGATAGGTAGGTGTCCTGTCAGCTGTGCTGTCATGGGCCCAGTACTCTTCTAAAGTTCCTTCTGCCCATCTTTAGCTAATAGTAACCTTCTTTTACTCTCATTATACTCTCAGATATGGACCCCGAGCCCCAACCTAACTTGAATGTATGACAAGTGGATACATGGCCATCGCTTTGAGGCTGTCAATCTTCTTCAGGTTCCCCTAGGGATTCCTCATTCAGTGTGATAAGATCTGTCCTGGACCTGAGGTTGACAGTGCTCAAGGGCAGGGTCAGTGGGACAAAGCAGAGTAGTTCTTGTATCACCTTTTTGGCAGAATCTCTGGGAGACTTTTAAATAAGTATAGGTTATCAGGTTCTTTGGGAGGCCACCTGAATCCTAATCTCTTGGAATGGGACCTGGGGATTCATATTTTGAAATTGTTGTTGCTGTTATGTGTTGTCGATTAGTGTGCAACTCATAGTGACCCTAAGTACAGTAGCTCTGAACTCTGTCCTATCCTGAGCCAGTCTCACTGTCTTTGAAACACCTAACCCCATTACTCCAGTTACTGTGTCAGTCTAACTCTTCTGGGATTTCCCTCTCCTGCGCTGTCCCTCCACCTTTCCAAGTATCATGTACTTCTCCAAGGACAGATTGGTCTCTCCTGACCACCTGCCCAAAGTATATGAGATGGAGCTTCAAAATCCTTGTTTCTAAGGAGGAGCTTGGTTTCACCCCCTCTAAGACCTGTTTGTTTTCTTCGAAGCCTGTTGTATGTTCAATGCTCTTCTCTAGCACCACAACTCAAAGGCATCAATTCTTCTTTTGTAATCATAGACCTGTCCAGCTCTCTGATATATAGTAAGTAATTGTGAAGACCATGGCCTGAATCAGGCACACCTTAGTCTCCAGACTGATATCATTGCTCTTTAGCATTTTATAGGGGTTCCTGACAGTAGATTTTCCCCAGTGTAATTTGTCTTTTGATTTCTTGACTGTTGGTGCCAAGAGTGTTGATTGTGGAACCAAGCAAGCTGAAATTATTAACAACCTCAGTGTCTTCTCCATCTACCATGGTGCTGCCAGTAGGCCCAGTAGAGAGAATTTTTGTTTTCTTGATAATTGAGCTTAGTCTGTACTGCAGACTACTTGACCTTCTTCAGCAAATGCTTCAGATCCTCCTTCCTTCCCAGTTTCATCAAATAAGGTTGTGTCAGCTGTATAATGCAGGTTGTTTATGAGTCTTCCTCCAATCCTGATGCCACATTCCTCCTCATAAAAGTCCAGCCTCCTAAATGATTTGTTCCACGTACAGATTGAAAAAGTATGGAGACAGGATGCATCCTGACACACTTCTTTCCTGAATTTGAACCATACAGTGTTTCCTTGTTCTGTTTTGAGGACTGTATGCTAATTTTAAGAGGGGCGGGGTCCTTGCTTCGTCAACACATATACTAAACATTGGAATGATACTGAGAAGATTAGCATGGTTCCTTCCCCAAGGATGACACGCATATTCATTTTGAAGCATTCCATTTAACAAAAAAAAGGAGCGAAGGGGATCTTGGTCTTTACTGAGGGTTCCTGGGCTGTGCTCCCTCCTGGCACTCCCAGCACCCTCCCTCCCTACATTGAGCAGCTGGTGATAGATAGCCATGAATCCTCTAAGAGGACAGGGCAATTTTAAAAAGGAAACAACTCCTTCTCAGAGATTGCAAGGCAGGGTAGGAAGTTTTAATTTATTTATATCTTTTTAATCCCACATTCTTCAGAAATTACTGAAAGAGGCTAAGTAAAGTTTGCCAGGTCAAAGAGAAGAACAGATTTTCAGGATAAAGAATACTTTGCACGAAGAGAGATAGGATTTCTCTGGAAATGTGTGGTCTACCTACTGTTTCTAATCTGGGCTCTATCTCTAATAAAATAACTAACTGTGTTCTTCTGCTGGTTATAGAGTTTTCAGAGGCCTGCTATTTTAAGAAGTAGATGGCTAATCCTGCTATCTAGTCTGTCTTAATCTTGGAGTTCTACTAAAATTTGTCCCCCTTGAGCATCACAGCAACCCACATATATACTTCAGTACAGCAAACTGACAGACAAGTGTTATACTAATTAGAACAGTGAACTCTCCCGTACAACAAACTAACAAACTAGTGTTGTACCTCTAATAGCAAATCAGACATGAATATCTTGTTACCAGATCCAACGCCCTTGGTACCAGGAGTTAGGAGATGAAGAGACACATTGCACTGGGAAAGTCTATAGTAAGAGACCTCTTCAAATTATTGAGGAGCATTGATGTCATTTTGAAGGTGAAGATGTGCTTTATTCAGACCATGACCTTTTCAGTCACTTGCTATGTGTCTGACATCTGGACAGTGACTAAGGATGACAGAAGGCGAATTAATGCCTTTGAGTTTTGGTGTTGCAGAGAGTACCGAATATCCCATGGATTGCCAAAAGAACAAAAAATATTTCTTGGAGAAGGTACAGCCAGAGTCATCTTTGGAGGCAAAGATGATAAAGCTTTGTTTCACATACTTTGGGTATGTTGCTAGGGGAGGTTATTCCTTGGAGAGGGTTGTTATACTTGGAAAGGTGGTAGGTTGATGAAAGAGGAAGACCCTCAACCAGGTGGATGGACACAGAACCTGCTGCAATGGGGTTGAGTGTATCAGAAAGTGAAGATGACACAGGATAGGACAGGGTTCAGGTCTGTTATTCATAGGCTAACTATGGGCTGTACTCCACTTGATGGCACCTAACAACAATAACCACCCGCTCTTTGCTTCTGGTCAGGCATTTGTAAAAGGGATTGCAATTAAGAGAATCATCTGGCTAGACTTCTTCACATTTTTAGAGGCTCCTCTGTAACGATAGTTAACTTTAATCATGTGTTTTGCTTTGGTGCATTTAACGTCTCTACTTCAGGATCTGCTTCTCTTTCCTCATTACCTACCATTTCCATTACCCAAATGCTATGCTAATACTTCATTTTTAGGTTTTATTGCTATGGCTCTCTAGTTCCAGATAATAGTTCACATATAGGTCAGAGTCTAGGCAAGCTTCTATATAAAACGAAACAAACAAACACAACTGTACGTGGAGTTGTTAAGACAAAGTGGAAGTCTGTTATTATCTGGTACAGTCTAGACAAGTAGGAAGTGCATACAGTTGGCAGTGCTTCTCCTCAGGATGGCTTGGGTTCTGTCTTGTCACTCTGCTGTCTCCTGGGTATTATGCTGGTTCACATGATTAGAACTGGACTTCCCCACATACACTCCCTCCTGGGAAGGTAGGAGAAGTGGAGGCAGGCAGCGTCTATTAAAGCAGAATTGCATGAGTTATTCCAACTACAGCCCAGCAGATTAATTAAGCCAGCAGTCCAGCTCCAGCTGGTGAATTACTCTATTAAAATCTAGGGCAGGGAAGTGATGGTAGCACTGAAGGACAGCATGGATAATGAAAACTGGGGAGAATCTCTTCTGTGCACTTGAAATGTTACTGAATGATGGAAAATACATGGGGGAAGATCTCTCAAGAAAATGCAGCTCTAACCACAAAAAGGTGGAATGGACATGTAAATCTTAGTTTATGCAATTTAAGGTGCAAAGGACGAAAAGGGGGATGTTTAATAGGGATAAAATGTCTAGCTGCACTACTCTCCACCGAAAAGTAGCAAATCTGTATGTACAAAATAGCATATCACTTGTAGGTTTTAATCAAAATGTATTAGAAATTAAGAAATACCATTAGAGTTTAACTTAAATGTCTCAGACATGCACAGATCACATAGATAAATAGTAATACATATAACAAATTTAGCATACGCATGTGCACATATATATGAAAGAAAGTTTGTATCTGGTAGAATGCTCTTCAAATACATGTAGAATGTTTTATAAAAGTTGATATAAAATTAATTTTTAAAAATTATCTCTGAGTTCACTGTCAAATCTAGTGGGTTTTTAAATATAATTCAGGCTAATTTTATAAGAGTATATGGAGGTAATGGTGAGCTAGTCAGACTGGAAAATCTGCTTCTTTCCTATAGGGACATGAAAGGACTGGGAAGTCCACTCAAGGACAGTAATTCAACCGTCCTGAAATCTGGGGGAAGGCATGAGTAAAGACCAAATAAATGGAAGTATACATATGCTAGGCCTGGTTTGTGTCAAGACCTAGAAAAAGAGAATAAAAAAAGATTGGACTTAATAGTATTGGATGACCGCTGTGGAGAAAACAGGGTCTCATCTCACAACTCATGGATAGCCAGCCAAGTGAACTTCCATCTGAAGAGAGGAGACATGCTTGGGTCACCGGGCACAACTCTTCTCCCACAGCAAGCAGGTCAGCACCAATCTGGAGTCTGGGAGGAGAGGCCCTCCGCTGATTTGGTGGCTTCATGTCAATAAAACCATTTTTAATTTGGCACTGAGGACATCCCTGCATGTACAGGATGGAGATTTGCACATGATGGAAAGAGCAGCCTCCTAATAACAAAAGCTGCACTCACTGACTTCACTTGGAACTGCCGTGCCATGTCCTGAACCTGCGATCCTGTGAATCTAGGACACTAATAGAAGCAGACTGGCTGGTCTGGGTTAGGAACACCCAGGGAAACCCCAGGCTACACCCACTGTCAGCACACAGCACATTCAGCAGCAGCCTAGTTGGTTCCTGAGATCAATTCTGCCCTACAGTTGACCACACCGAATGCCAGCCCAGCAGCCTAGAATTGCATTTATGTCTGGCCATGGGCGAAAAATTTACAGGCATAGCCTTAGTGGCCAAGTGGTATGAAGCATTGCTGTAATCCCCGTGGCCCATGGTTTGAATCTTCCAGCTGCTCTGTGAGAGAAGGATGGGTAGTCTCCTCTAGTGCAATTTACTACCTTTAAAATCCTGCTGGAGGGACAGCTCTGGGTTGGTTCTGACTTGGTAACAACACAGTAACACAGGGAAACAGACTAAATCCATATAAAACCTCTGATCCACTGAGTCAGGGATTCAGAAATTTAGTGACCCAGTGAACATACTGCATAGAAGGGGCATCAGGATAGTTAACAAATTCTCCAGCGCCTTTGGTGGGCCTGCTTCCACACAGCCTTCATTGTGGGCCCCTCGTCACACCACACTAGAGCCACTCACACATTCCGTCTAAACAAGGTGCAGCTTATACACCACCTGGCCAGCATTCTCATCCACCATCAACTACTGCCTCTCCCCCACCCACATCATTGCACAGTGAACAGGTAATTACAGCTTGCCTATCAATTGTCACAAACACCAGAAGATTTTAAAAAATCTACAGTGTCCCAGAAGCAGCAGAAAATATCAAATCCTGCAAAAAAATCAAAACAGGATGTTATTTAAAAAAGCAGTGTGAACATACTGATCAGATTCTCTGAGAAGGAATTCAGAAGAATGATACATGTTTTCATAGGAGGGAAGAAAAAGATAAAGGAGGAATTCAAGAGAGAAACTCTAGAAGAACTAAAAAGTTCAAGACAGAGCAAATAAAGCCAATGGAATAGTATAAACTGTACAAAAGAAAGAAACCGGAGTAATAAAACAAACATTTCAAGCGCTGTCAGCATGTTAGAAAGACAAAATAACAGAATTGAAGAAATGGAACTTAGTAAAACAGAAGACAAAGCTCTCAAAACTAATCTGCTGGAAGAAAAATCAGAAACAAGAAGAAAGGAAAATAAAGAAGGCATACCATCAAGAGGAATAACACTTTTAATTGGAATTCCAGAATATGAAGAGGCAAAAAAAAAAAGATACACAGAAAGTTGTGGAACAGTTGTTAGAAGACACCTTTTCAGGTATAATGAAAAACTGAGAAAAATAGGCATTCAGGAAGCAGAATAAACCTTAAAACAGGATAGACCTCAAAAGAAAAAGACCAAGACATAATATAGTCAAATTCTCCCAAATCAAAGACAAGAATAGAATAGGGGAAAGCAGCTTGAAAAAACTGAAGATTTATCTGTAAAAGTCAGTTAAGATTAAGCTCTGATTTCTTAGTAGAAACCATGTGAGCAAGAAAAGAATGGTTTCTGCTGAGAAATTTGAAAGAAACTGCCAACTGAAAATTCTATACCCTGCAAAACTGTCCATCATATATGACAGAAATTTGGACATGCTCAGAAAAGCAGAAACAAAGAGAATTTGTGAAAGTAAGACCAGCTTTGCATTAAATACTAAATTAAGTCCTTCACATAGACAGCACAGAAAAATGGATAGTAGGGTAACCAGCAACCATACAAGAAAGAATCCAATAAAATGGCAGCAGTAAAACCTTGCCTATCAAATATTCACTGAATGTGAATGGTTTAAATGCACAAAAGAAAAAGAAAAAAAAAAGAGTAGCAAAATAGATTCAAACAAACAAAACCCATCAACATGCTGTCTACAAGAGACTTGCCTGAGAAGGAAGAATAAGGATAAACTAAATGAAAGTTTACAAAGACTTAAGATTTCCAGTCATTCATTGTACTTTTCTCCCTCGCCATACCCTCCCCCCCAATTCACTCTTCTTGAAAGTAAAAAACTTTTTCATTGTTATGCACCCCCCCCCCCAAGTCCACTCAATTATGTAGCCTTCTCTCTGGACTTCTGTAATGACAAGAATACCCACTCACATATCTCTTTTAAACAGTTCTCTCCCTCATCTGTTTCAATACAATATACATCATTTCCCCCCTCCTTTTCTATCTTCCCTCAGCCCTGATGTCAGGCCCATTTTACAACAGTGGCCCTATGCAATATTTGTCCTTTTGTGACAGATATTTCACTCAGCATAATGTCCTCCAGGGTCATCCATTTTGCATAATATTTCATGAGTTCCTTGTTTTTCAGTGTTGCATAGTATCCCATTGTGTGAATACACCAGAGCTTCTCTATCTGTTCATTTGTTGAAGGGGAAAAAACACTTTTAAAGAGCTATTAAAAGACAAATCACTTTTACAAAGCAAGAAAAAAATAGAATAAATTTTTAAAACATTATAAATTAGATCTTACCTGTACAGGTTGGTTTGGGATCTCATTTATTCAGAATGATTGTTTATGTTGATTTCTTTTTACACTTAGAACTTACGTTTCTGTAATGATTAAATTGATCTGGTTGTATTTAATGATTAAATTCAGTGTTCTGGTTGGATTTGAAAAAAAAAGGTACCAGTACAAAAATAACTAAGTTTAGGAATTGGATTAGCACTTGCTATGCATCAGAGAGTTGTACAATGACTAGGGAGGATAGCAAGAGAATTGATGCCTTTGAGATGTGGTGCTGGAGAAGAGTGTTGAATATACCATGGACTGCTAGGAGAACAAACAGATTCATCCTGGAAAGGGTTAAACCGGGCTGCTCCTTGGAGGCAAGGATTCTGAGGCTCCGTCTAACATACTTTGGATATGTTGTAAGGAGGGACCAGTCCTTGGCAAGGGACATGGTGCTTGGGAGGGTGGAGGGACGACGCAGGAGGGGAAGGCCCTTTAAGAGGTGGATCGATTTAGTGACTGGGGTAATTGGGATGAGTGTGTCAGAGATAGTGGGATTGGCACAGGACAGCAGAGTTTAGGG
>NW_006399813.1:16185827-16223955 GCF_000299155.1 Elephantulus edwardii | reverse complement strand
ACACAATGAAAAAATATATATTATATATTATACACACACACACACACACATACATTTACATGTATGTGTTGCACCCAGCTCTGAAGAGAAGCACCTCCAGCTGAACAGAAGGTCAGCCTATCACAGTCCTCCCTTGTCCATTTCCAGTACTGGAGGGGCTGGCAGTGCTGCTGTGTTGGCGTCAGAGAGCATGGCCCTTGTGCCTGAGGCAGGGCATATGTAAACCAGACCCTAGGCTGAAGTCCTGCCCTTTTTCTCTGCAGAAATCTGCCCTGATTGTCAAGGGTCCCCGCGAAGTAAAGAAGCGGGAGCTGGTCTTTCTCCAGTTCCGGCTGAACAAGAGTAGTGAGGACTTCAGCGCCATCGATTACCTCCTCTTCTCTTCTTACCAAGAGTTCCTACAGAGGTAATCTTTCAGAGTCCAATGTTAACTAGCCTTGAATTTATGCATTTACCCGGAGGTGGAAGCAGGTCAAGGCAGGGAGATAGGCAGCCTTGGGACCTGGGAACTTGGTGGACCCATTCATCTGCCTCATGGTCTGACAGACACTTCTGCACTAGGGCTGATTGGGTCCTGGAAAGATGGTTAGGTTGAGCTGGCTTCCAAGAAGAGGAAGCTGCCTTCTATTTTGTAACTCTTGAGAGCAAGGCCCACCTTGTGCCCAGGGCCTTGCACTTAGTGCTCAGTGTTTGCTGTGTTTCTGATATTAGGATGTACGTCTGTCCAGGCGTATTTATTTTAAATTTTTTTATTTTTTATTATTATTTTTTGTGCATGTAGCGTCAAATCAGATCTGACTAGTACAGGAGGAAATTGTCCCTCCTTCTCTGGCAGAGCATCTGGTGGATTTGAACCGTGTACCTCTGGGATTGCAGTACAGCTTCTTGCCACTAGGCCACCAGAGCTCCCCTGTATTTATTTTTTAAAAAAAATTTATACTGATTTATTTACAGTTTGTTTTCCACAAAAGATACTTCCCATTTCCTTCACTCCCCCACCCACTGAGTTGTGTAGCCCTATAATTAACACCCTCTCCTCCCCGACCCACCTTGGATCCTCATACTCAATCTCCAATAATGGTTTTATACAGTATTTGTCCTTGTGGGACTGAGTTAGTTCACTCAGCATAATGCTCTCCAGTCCCTCCCAGGTTAGGTAGTAATTTACAAAATCATTGCTCCTGTGTGCTGTGTAGTATTCCATTGTATGAATGTACCATAGCTTCATTTGTGGTTGGACATCTGGGCTATTTTCATGTTCTTGTGATGGTGAATAATGCTGCTATGAACATTGGTGTAGAAGTTGCCGTTTGAGCCTCAGTTCTCATTTTCTTGGGGTATATTCTAAATAGTGGAATAGTTGCTGCCCAGGCTCTTGATCTTCACTTATGGTGAGGGTCCCGTAACTACAATAGAGGATCTTGTCTGTTCCCAAAACTGCCTTGAGAATGCTGGCGCTCCTGTGCTCAGTGTGGATGGAATGGTTTTCTGCATCTTCCTGAGCTGTGCATGACTCAGTCCCTCCCAGTGTTCCCTGCTGAGTCCCTGCTACATTTAAAGGAAGTAGGGAGGCAGTGACTGTGGGAGGAGGGACTGCACTCCCCACCCCACAACACCAGCCCACTTGGAGTCTCTCCTTTGCAGCTCGTGTTTGATGTCTTTTTTGCTGCCCAGAATCCCATCTCCTTTTGCTGCTTCAAGCGGGCCTGGGCCACCCTCCTCCTAAGCCTCCTTTCCAAAGTCCTCTTTCTGAGTTTCCTCATTGTTACGGTGTGGTTTCTGTTTGCTTGTGTGCATTTGATGCTGACATGTCTGCAGTGCCCATAAGAGCAGACAGTGTAAGTACCGTTAGGCTAAGAGCTTCCCAGGGAAACTTCCATAGGGAGGTTTTTGGGTCCAGGAGGGCTCTTCAGGGTTTGCTGATGGCTCTAGGTTCTCTAAGGAGAGTTGACAGCACCATGGTATAGGAAGCCTCTGTATACTTTGTAGGGCCAGCTGCTGTGGATGGAGCCTATAGGAATGATGAAGTGAGAGGGAGGATGAAATCGCCTGTTGAAAGTCTTAAAAATCATGTGTCTTGAGGCCAGTGACAGCTCCTCCTCCTTTTGGTATGCAAGAAATGGAGCTTGGAGAAGCAGCATCTTGGTGGTGTCAGCAAAGAAAGAGATTTGTAGTAAGGGCTGGCGTCTGGATCAGGCTGTGTTTGGATCCAGCATCAAAACTGGATTGACATGCACCTTACTTCTCACTGTCCTCCAAGCCCAGACAAGGTGGATTTCATGCAGTCCTGTGAAAGTGCCTATTCCAGTTGGAAGTTCTCTGGGGGCTTCCGCACCTGGGTCAAGATGTCCCTAGTGGAGACCAAGGAAGAGGATGGACGAGAAGCTGTGGAGTTCCGCCAGGAGGTAAGTGGCTCTGAGTTTGCGTGACTCCTGACTTTTCTGTCTGCTGGTCTGAGGTGGAGAAATGCTTCACAGAGGTGGCATTTGATCAGGAGCTTAGGGAGAAGTAGACCTAGGCCAGGGATGAACAGGACCTGACAGTGTGTGTGTGTGGTAAGGGTATATGTAATAGAACATTTGTCATTTCTATGTTATTCAAATGTACAGTTCACAGATATTAATGTTCACCATATTTTTTAATTTATTATTAATTTCAGTAAAAATTTAGAGATTTTGGATTTCCATTCATTCACTGTTGCACTTTTCTCCCCTCTCAACCTCCCCCCCCTAGTACACTACCCTCTTGTAAAAGTAAAACAAAAATTCTTTCATTGTCTTAAAAACCCTTCCCCAGGTCCAGTCCACCATGTAGCCTTCGCTCTAGACACCTTTCATGCCAAAAATACCTAATCACATACTGTTTTTAAACAGTTTTCTCCCTCATCAATGCAATATACATTATTGAACTCATCTTTCTCAGTCTTTCCCCAACCCCGAGGTCAGTCCTGTTTTACAGCAGTGGTACCATGCAGTATTTTGTCCTTTTGTGACTGAGGTACTTCACTCAGCATCATTTCCTCCAGAGTCACCTATTTTGAATAATATTGCATGAGTTCCTTGTTTTTCAATGCAGCGTAGTATTCCATTGTGTGAATATACCACAGCTTCTCTATCCATTCGTTTGTTGATGGGCACTTAGGTTGTTTCCATCTCCTTGCTATTGTGAACAAAGCCCCGATGAACATGGGTATGCATAATGTTCACCATATTTATTGTTCATTCAACATGTTCATTGGTTCCTGAATTTTACCATTTTCTTTATCAGAAGCTCAGTGTCTTCTAAGCGTAGAATCCCTTTTCCCTCTCCCTACTCTCCCCTGGTACTTATAGTAGTCTTTGGTTTCTGTATACTTTGAGAAGGCTTTATATGCCATCATCCATCACAGCTGGTTTTTTGGCACCCCTGCAAAACAAGGCTCACTGCATTTCTCAGAGAGGTGGGTGAACTTACCAGTTTGGATGCCCCTTATTTCCTTCTGTTGCCTAATTGTCTTAGCTAGGGCTTCCAATATAATACTGAGTAGGAGTGGTGATAGTGGGCATCTTTGCCTGGTACCTGTTCACAAGGGGAATTCTTCACTGAGAATGATATTTATTCTTGGTTTCACATGTATGGTTTTAACTGTGTTGAGGAAATTCCCCTCTGTTCCTGTTAAGTGTTTTAATCAGGAAAAGGGGTGTTGGATTTTGTCAAAGACCTTTTTTGCATCAATTAATAGGATCATATGGTTCTTTCTTTTATTAATGTGATGAATTACAGTAATTGTTTTTCTTAAGTTGAACCCTGCTTGCATACCTGTTAAGGATGTTATGCAGTTATGATGATGATTTTTTTTTTTTTTAAATAAACTGCTTAATTCGCTTGGACAGGATTTTGTTAAGGATTTTTGCATCTATGTTCAAGAGAGGTATTGGTTTACAGTTTTCTTTTTTGGTGATGTCTCTGCCTAGTTGGGGTATTAAAGTATTAGGTTGAAACCATCTGTGCTGAGACTTTTTTGGGGGGGTGGGGGTTGGAAGTCTTTATGACCTGCTTACTCTCTTCTGTGATGAATCTGTTCCTCTTTTGTGATGAATCTCTTCAGGTTTTCTGCTTCTGTCTATGTCAGTTTGGATAGGGTGTGGTTTTCTAGGAATTTGTCCATTTTTTCTAGATTTTCAAATTTGTCAGAGTATGTTGTTGTTATGTACTGGCGAGTTGCCTGTGACTCATAGCGACCCTGTGTACAACAGCCCTAAACCCTGCCCTATCCTTTGCCAATCTCATTGGCTCTGACACACCTACCCCCATTACCCTAGTCACCAAATCAATCCATCTCATCGAGTCTTCCTCTCCTGCGCTGTCCCTCCATCCTCTGAAGCATGATGTCCCTCTCCAAGGATTGGACCCTCCTTGCAACATGTCCAAAGTATGTCAGATGAAGCTTTTGAATCCTTGCCTCCAAGGAGCAGCCTGGTTTAACCTTCTCCAGGACAAACCTGTTTGTTCTCTTAGCAGTCCATGGTAATTCAGTATGCTTCTGCAACCCCACAGCTCAAGGGCATCAATTCTTCTATCTTCCCTAGCATGGCATGGATCAGGCACACCTTAGTCTCCAGACTAGTCGTTGCTCTTCAATACTTTAGAGAGGTCTCTGACAGCAAACTTTCCCACAGTATTATGTCTCTTCATTTTTTGTCTGCTGGCACCAAGAGTGTTGATTGTAGAGCCAAGCAAACTAAAGCTGTAAATAATCTCAATCTCTTCATCATCCTTCATGATGCTTCCAGTTGGACCAGTGGTGAGAATCTTTGTTTTCTTGATATTGAGACTCAATCCATACTGCAGTCCCTGACCTTCTGCAGCAAGCGCTTCAGTTTCAGCAAGCAGGGTTGTTTTATCTGCATAACGCAGATTGTTGATGTATCTTCTTCCAATACTGATGCCACATTTCTCCTCATAGAGCTCAGCCTCCAGGATAATCTGTTCTGCATAAAGATTGCAAAGGTTTGGAGATAGAATACATCCCTGGCGTACGCCCTTCCCAATTTTGAACCATGCCGTATTTCCTTGCTCTGTTCTGATGACTGCCTCCTGGTCCAAGTATAGGTTTCGCATTAGAACGATCAAGTGTTCTGGGATTCCCATTCTTCTCAGAGTTAGCCACAGTTTGTTGTGATCCACACAGTCAAATGCCTTTGCATTATCAATGAGACACAGATAGACATTCATCTGGTACTCCCTGCTTTTAGCCAAAATCCATGTAACATTAGCTGCAATATCATTTGTACCATGATCCCTTCTAAACCCTGCCTGCACTTCTGCTAGTTCTCTGTTGATGTGCTCTTCCAGTTGTTTTTGGATCATCTTCAGCAGAATCTTGCTTGCATGTGATATCAATGATATTGTTCGATAATTCCCACACTCTGTAGGATCACCTTTCTTTGGAATTGGAACAAATAAAGGTCTCTTCCAGTCGGTTGGCCAAGTGGGTGTCCTCCAGATTTCTTGGCAAAGCTTGGTGAGCACATCTAGGGCAGCATCTGTTAGTTGAAATATGTCAATTGGTATACCCTCAATTCCTGGGACCTTATTTTTAGCCAATTCTTTCAAAGCAGTTTGAACTTCTTCCTTTCTCATATGTTGTTTCATGAAATTCTTCTGTGTTTGCCAATTCCTTTTAGTATGACTCTGTATACTCTTTAAAATGACTCTGTACACTCTGTCTTCTTTTAATACTTCCTGGATCATTTAATATTCTGCCCAAAGCATCCTTAAGTATTGCAGCTCGAAGCTTGAATTTCTTCTTCAGTTCCTTGAGCTTAAGAAATCTTGAGCAAGTTTGGCCTCTTTGATTTTCTGACTCCAGCTCTTTGCATATTTCATAATAATACTTTGTCCTGCCTATTGAAATCTCCTGTTCAGCTCCATAATGTCTTGGTATCTTCCCTCTGCTTTGGCTTGTCGGCGCTCTAGTGCAAAATTCAGAGTCTCTTCTGACATCCATTTTGGTCTTTTCTTCCTCCTCTGTCTTAGCAATGACCTTTTGTACTCTTCCTGGATGATAATCTTGGTATCTTCCCATAACTCATCTGGTTTTTGCTCATTGGTGTTCAGTGCCTCAAACCTGTTCCTCAGATGATTCTGAAATTCAGGTGGGATAGACTCAAGGTCATATTTTTGTTCCCGTGGACTTGCTTTCATTTTCCTTAGCTTCAGCTTAACTTGCATATGGTCTCTTCCATAGTCAGAACCTGACCTAGTTTTCACAGCTGATACTGAGCTTCTCCAGCAGTTCTTTTCACAGATGTAATCTCTCTTATTCCTATGCATACCATCAGATGAAATCCATGTGTATAACCTGTGTTTATGTTTCTTATAAAATGTATTTGCAGCAAATAAATCATTGACTGTGCAAAATGCTATCATCCTATCTCCAGCTTCCTTTCTGTCCAGGCTTTCTAACTACTGATCCTTTTTCTCTGTTCCCAACTTTTGCATTCTAGTCTCTCATTATTAATGCAGCTTGATTAAATGTTCAATCAATCTCTGACTACAAAAGTTGGTAGAATTCTTCTGTTTTTTGGCTCTGGTTGTTAGTGCATATATTTGAATGATAATGGTATTCACTGGACTTTCTTATATGCCTGTGGATATTATCCTATCACTCACAATGTTGTATTTCAAGATGCATCTAGAAATGTCAGAATATAGAGTTCCTAATATCCTGTTATTACCATTTTAATCTCAAATGGTTCTGTTGTGACATCACCTTATTAATTTCTTAGTTATTTGTGTGTTTTACTTTTGTGTGTTTGCCAGTGGTTTGTCAATTTTATTGATCCTTTCAAAGAAACAGCTCCTGGTCTTGTTGTTTGAATTGCATTTGTTTTCTATCCCGTTCATTTCAGTCCTTATTATCATTTCCTTTTTTTCTAGAGGATTTTGGGTTAGCTGTTAATTCTATTTATTGGCAAAATTTGCATAAGTAGTTTGTTTTACTCCTTTCTTTATTGCTGTGAACTGACCTTTGAGGACTTCCTTTCCTGTATCCCAGAAGTTTTGATATATTCTGTTCATTTGTTTCAAAAAAGTATTTTTACTTCATTTTTTTCCTATAACCCAGTAGTGATCAAGAAAGGTGTTACTTAGTTCCATATGGGCCCTTTTTATCTTTTTAGTTATATGGCACGATAGTCTTGTTGAGGCTTGCTTTGCACCCTAATATATGGTCAGTTCTGGAGAATGTACTGTGTGCACCTGAGAAGAAAATGGAATTTTTATTGAGTACTCGGAATATGTCTGTGAGGTCAGATTGGCTAATTGTATAGTTTAGTGCTTCTGCATCTTTGTTGAGTTTTAGTGAGAGTGCTGTGCTATTTTAGTACTGTTGTGGTATTCTTTGGATGCCATTTGCTTGTTATAATTTTTTTTCTACCTTTGATTTTTAGTCTGCTGTTCTCCTCATTTCTTAGATGTCTCTTGTAGGCAACATATTGATGGGCTTTGTGTTTTTATATCCAGCCTGCTACTTTTTTTTTCCCTTCTTCCCCCTTAATTGATGTATTTAAGCCATTCACATTCAGTGTGATTATCAACAGACCAGGCTTTATTGTTGACATTTTGTTGAGTTCATTTATTTTGTTACTGCTGGCTACTTTAGTTCATCCACTTTTCTTTGCTGTCTCTGTGAAGGACTTACATATAATTTCTTGTAGATTTGGTCTGTTTTCACAAATTCTTTTAGTTCCTGCTTTACTGGGATGACTTAATTTCTCCTTCAAAGTTGATGGACAGTTTTACCAGGTATAGGACCCTCATCTGGCAGTTCGTTTCTTTCAGTTTTTTATTTAGTGCCATCTCATTGTCTTCTTGCTCACATGGTTTCTGCTGTGAAGTTGGAACTTAATAGCTTCTCTTTTATAGGTGACGCTCTTGTTTTTCTCAAGCTGTATTTTATCCTTGTCTTGAGTTTGGAGACATTGATAAGATATGTGTAACTAGGCACTTCCTGGAGACAAAGCTGGTGAAACTCCATCTCACATACTTTGGGCATGTCGTAAGGAGGGGCCAATTCTTGGTGAAGGATATTGTGTTTGTACCAGAACTGGCAGTGAGTTTTTTTGAGTGAAGTATTTTGCCTTCTCTTAGGCAGTGGGCACAGCTACCATCTATACAGTGAGTAATAGAGAAGTTACTGTAGTGCCTGCTCACTCCGTTTCCTGAAGGAAGTCTTCTCGACCAGTCATTTGTGGGTGGCGTGTCTGTTGTTCTGCATGAATGTGTCCTAGCAGTTGCAGGCTTGTTCTTCTGTGGCTCTTTCAGCAGAGATGGTTCATTTCCCTGCTCTAGTGGCAATCTTCTTGTTGAGTAGTCTGGTCTGTGGTTAAGATGGATATGAGGTCCCTCCCTCAGCTGTGGTGAGCTAGTCCTCTCTGGGTCCATTGAACTAGAAGCTCCAAGTTTCAGCAGTGGTCCCTTTGTGGGGCGGGGTCCCACAGAGAGGCAGGTTCCCTGGGGGAGAGCTGGGTCTCTTGGGGTACTATGGGGGTGGAAGGTTGGACATGGCTGGATACACTTTACTTTTTTTTTAAATTCATTTTAATGCTAGTTTACAGACTTAGGGTTTCCAGTCATTCCTTGTTACACTTTTCTCTGTGCCCGCCCCCCCCCCCAATTCACTCTTCTTGAAAAGTGAAAGAAAAACTCTTTCATTGTTATGCAATACCTACCCCCAAGTCCACTCCACTGTGCAGCCTTCACTCTGGACTTCTGTAATGACAAGAATGCCCAATCATATATCTCTTTTAAACAGTTCTCGTCCTCATCTGTGTATACATCATTTCTCCCCTCCATTTCTGTCTTCCCTCAACCCTGATGTCAATCCGTTTCACAGCAGTGGCTCTAGGCAATATTTGACCTTTGTGATTGAGATATTTCGCTCAGCATAATGTCCTCCAGGGTCATCCATTTTGCATACTATTTCTTGATTTTCATGCTTTTCAATGTTGCATAGTATTCCATTGTGTTAATATACCAGAGCTTCTCTATCCATTGGGTTGTTTCCAGCTCTTTACTATTGTGAACAAAGCCACAATAAACATGGATGTGCATTCAGCAGTTTTATTTTTGGATGTTTTTAAATGTACACCAAAGTAGAACAGTATATCACTTGCTAAGTTAGAAATATATACTGGTGAATGTATGCAGGGTGGGAAAACCTACAAATGTCTGGAATCCTTTCAAGGACTCCTGAAGAAATGCAGTGTAGAGCAGCCCTGAACAAAAAGGCTGTCGGCAAGCCTTCCTTCATTCCTAGAGCCGCCTTGTACATACACCTGTAGCCTCCTTATGCACCCAAGAAAACATGAGGTAAACACTTGTGAGTTAAAGAAATGAGAAAGCCTTCAGATTTAACAGTCCTTACCTTATACACGTAAATGCTGAAGAAGGAAACCTTGTCATTACTACACATACAATACTGCCATTTTAAGGAACTCATTCTTCACACAATTCTATCACATATTGTTCTAGTTTGTTTTTTTAAGGTAAACATCTAAGAGACTGTCCCTTTATATCCTTGAGTGGCATAAATGATTGAGTACTAAACTTTCTGAAAGTCTGGTGACCCCAGGCCACTCATAGGTGCCTATGAATAGACTTCTCATTTCTAGGTTTTACTTTCAAAAACCCAGTCATTGAAGACCCTGTGCGGTGCGGTTCTATTCTATTCTGGAACACACTGAGCACTGTGAAATGGCATCTACCTTTTCACTTTCATGTTCACTCAGCTGTGCCACATACATTTTATTAAATGAAATTTTAAATAACTGTTGTTAAATAAATTGGAAGCAGGAGTGGCATCCACTTCCTAAACAACATGACTCCGGGAACTCTGTAAACTTTAATAAATGTCGATAATTGTAGAGGGGCTTCAGGGCTTTTGTTCATAGGGTCGCTAGGAAGACAACAACAACATGTTAAAAAAAAATAATCCCCCCCCCCATGGAGAAGTGTGACCCACTGGCCTTGAGGCCAAAGGATCAGTTCGCTGTGATTCAAGTGAAAAGAGCTGGAAAAAGCATGTCAGTGGGGATTTAGTCACCTCCATAAACAGAGTCCCTGCCTGTAGGGCATCCACCTGGGCAGTGGACCTACTTCCTCTTGCACGGTAAGAGCCAGGCTGTGCTGTATGAGGCTGTGAAGGGAGTCGAGTCTGTTACTTTGCTCTCTATTCCTCATTGGAGGTGTCCCATCTGACATGGATTTTAAGACATAGTTAGGAGAGGTTGGGTCTAGAACACTTCAGTCATCTGGCTGCCATTGGTGGTTGGCTGCCAAGGGGTAGACAGACTTGAAACTCAAACTCAGGATGGTTTCTAGGACTGTCCTGGGTAGGACTGTCCCAAGTTGGGTCTTTTTTGGAGAAGCTCATACTCAGTTTCTGTAAGGAGACAGGTTGTTTTTCTTGCTTTAGGGAGTTGTGGCAACAACTCAGAATTCTTAAAATTGTCCCATTTTGTAGTGTAACTGTCATCTCCTGCATTTTACTCCACACTTTTCTCCAAGAACTCCAAGTCCTTCCTCACTTGGCTCCTCACAGCTCTGAGAAGAGAGACTTGAATTACTCTCACTTAGGCTTTCTTGTTAGCTGAAACTGTGATTTAAACCAAAGCAACAGGAACCTCAGCAAACCAATAAACTGGATTATTTTTGTGTGTCGTTGAAATAATTTTTTTAAAAATTTATTAATTTTTTGTGTGTGTGTATCATCAAGTCAGATCTTACTGGTACAGGAGGAGATTGTCCTTCCTTTTCTGGCAGAGCGTCTGATGGATTTGAACCATGTGCCTCTGGGATTGCAGTGCAGCTTCTTGCCACTAGGCCACCAGAGCCCCCTTGTTTAAATAATTTTTAAAGTGTACAGTCTAAGCAGGTAATTCAGTGACGCGAACTACATCCATCCTAATATGCTACAATCACCACTGTTCATTTCTAAATGGTTTTCATCATTCCCCCGAAAATTCAGTGCCCTTTAAGCAGTAAGTCTTTCTTTCTTCCTCTCCAGCCCTTGGTAACCACTATCCACTTCTGTCTCCGGGGTGTGTGTATGTGGGTCACACAGTTTATCAGTTTGTGTCCAACTTATTCCACTCAGCATAATCCTTTCAAAGTTTATCCATGCCATCATATTTATCAGGATTTCATTTCTCTTTATGAATAACAATCCACTGTGTGTGCTCCATTTTGTTTATCCTTTCATCTGTTGATCAGTCCTTAAGTCATTTATACCTTTTGGCTATAGTGACTAGGCCTGAGGTGAACACTGGTATACAATTATGTGCATGGGTTTCTGCTTTAACCTCTTTAGTATCTACACCTAGGAGTGGAATTGCTGTCACTTGGTATTATGAGTTTACCCCCAAAATATCTTGTAAATCCTCACCTCTTTCTTTGCCTGGGGTTATTGTCCTATTTGAGAATGATGTCTTTGTTAATGAGACACGGCTTTTTTGTGGTTTGAGTCATCTCTTATATAGAAAGAGCAGATTAAGGCAAGCAGGCAAGCGGAGATGGGGAGAGATGCCAAGTTTAGGAGCAGATACTTGGACAAGGACTTTCCTCCAGCATAGAGAGAAAGCCTCCTTTTTTTTTTATTTTATTGTTATTATTTTTGTGTGAGTGTACCGTCAAATCAGATCTGACTGGTACAGGAGATTGTCCCTCCTTCCTCGGCAGAGCATCTGGTGGATTCGAACCGTGTGCCTCTGGGATTGTAGTTGCAGTTCCTTGCCACTAGGCCACCAGAGCTCCCCTAGAAAGCCTCCTTTTAAACTGGGCTCTCTGAAGTTGGACTTCTAGCCTTTTCAGTTGTGAGAAAACAAGTTTTTGCTTGTTAAAGTATTTGTTATAGCATCACTAGATGATCCTGACATAAGGTCAGTCTATATATAACTTTTTGTAGAATTGCTGAATTGAGGTCCATGTGGTTGTGCCATTCTACAATCTTACCAACTATGTAATTTCTCCACATCCTTGTCAACACTTCCTAGGTTTATTTTCCTGTTAACACAGTGTATGGTGACTAGGAAAGTTTTATGTGCCTTTTAAATTATCTGAATTAAATGTGTTTAAATTAAGTCTCCTAGGGGAGCTCTGGTGGCCTAGTGGCAAGAAGCTGCAACTACAATCCCAGAGGTGCACGGTTCGAATCCACCAGATGCTCTGCTGGGGAAGGAAGGGCAATCTCCTCCTGTACCAATCAGATCTGATTTGACGGTACACACACAAAAATAATAAAATAAAAAAAAATTTTTTAAAAAAAGTCTCCTAATGGAGGATATCAGACCTCTTCTGAACCAAAACTAAAAAATGTTTCTATACAAGGCTGTAGAATTCAAGATATTTTCATATTGATCCTTACCATTCCTCAGTGAGGCGGGCATTTTGTTCCATTTTGTAGGTGGCAGAGTTGAGGCTCAGCCGAGGTGACAGTCCCCAAACCCCTGTGGGCGAGGGCTGAGCCCTCACCTGCTGTGAAGTGAAAATCCAATATTAACATACACCCCTAACCATTTACAGGAATTCTCAGTTCTGTAGATCTATTAAGTTGCTTGTTCTTTGTCCCTATTGACTTGAAACACTTGGATCTTAAGATAAAATATTTTATAATTTGGGCTTTTTATGTGCCTTTCATATTTATACTGTCTAATTGTGCTTATTCTAAATACCTAAGGGTTGCCACCTACACTGAATATTGTGCATCCCAGCTCCTTTCCACTTCCCAAAAAACTATGGGAACAAAGGGTGTGCCTTTGCCCTGGTACCACATTCAGTTTACCTGTTCATCTGCTGATGATCCAGTCTTCTGAGTGTTGCTTTAACTGGTCCTGGTTCCTGGCCTGCCTGAGGAGAGGCCCACAAATGGGGTGATACTACTTTCTCTCTCTCTCTCTAGACGAGTGTGGTTAACTACATCGACCAGAGGCCAGCTGCTGAAAAAAGTGCTCAGTTGTTTTTTGTGGTCTTTGAATGGAAAGATCCTTTCATCCAGAAAGTCCAAGATGTGAGTATGTCAAGTTTATGAGAACCAATTCCTTGCCTTGATGTATTCTGACTCCTCCTTATCGCTGAAGAACTCTTAGCTTTGCTTGCTCTCTTTTTCAGAGTCTGTAAGTTGTTATTTATGTTAAGAGATAATCTATGACAGTAGATCTCTTCATCATGTGACTGCTGTGGTGCCTGGGACTGTGCCTTTTGTTCACCACTTCAGTGTCCAGCAGTGTTTTACACAGAGGAGCTGTAATAACATACTGAAGGAAGGAAGTCAGAGTAGTAAACTAGTATCTAGACTGTGGCTGTTGGTTCTTTTAACTATTCTCTGCAGCATAGGTTCTTAGTGCTATCACAAGTCAGAGTGGAAAGGCACACATAAAAAATTGAGAGCGTCAGTTAATGCCAGATTCTCAGCCTCACAGTCCTGGAAGGGGAGGAGCGGCGAGACAGCTTTCCTAAAGGAACATCACAATACTCCACCCACAGGAGCCAGTCCCAGCTCTAATGACTGACATTTCAAAATGTCCTGATGTGGCTACAGTTATGCCTAGAGGCTTACTAAACCAAAAGCTCTGTCCTACAGGTAAAACATGAGATCACCCATTTTTAATCTGTTATATTCATGGAAATGTACTCGTTACAGGCCAAGTCAAGTCTCATACCAGAGGCGAGCTTCTGCTCAGTGTTAACAAACCTGTCTGCTTAGAAATGCTGGTGGAACCATCTCGCATATACGACAGTGGAGCTCCATAATCCCCCAAGGTCACGCTCCTAAGCTAGGACTTAAAAATACACTGTGGAAGAATTGAGAAATCCAAGAGATGACCTCTTCCTTACAGAGTAATTAATATTAAGTGAGGAAGCACTTTATGGCTGTAATGTTGCTGGGTCTGGACAGTGACTGCAAGAGTAATCTGTAGGTTAAACATCTCTTCTAAAATCTAGACATTGTGTTAGTGGTTTGAGAAAGCTTTGAGAGGACTTTGAAGGATCTCTAAATTAGAAGAAATGTATCGTAGGCAGAGAAGAAACAAGGCTTGGAGGGAGGCAGGGATCTGTAAGGTAAGTTTTGGGGGAAAGGCAGTCATTGGAATAGAAGGGGGCAAAGTTTGAAACTAATTGACAGGGGAAAAGAACAGGAGGAACTGATGACCTTGTCAGGTTGATGTTTGTAACTTTTAAAAAATAATTATGTTTGTTTACAGTTTGGTTTTCTGTTCCATCATTCACACATATTTTATGACATTAAAATATTCTCTCTTAAGGGATCTCTGGTGGCGTAGTGGCCAGAAGCTGTGCTGCAATCCCTAAGGCGCATGGTTTGAATGCACCAGATGCTCCACTGGAGAAGGAGGGGCAATCTCCTCCTGTGCCATTCAGAGGCGATTCAGTGGTACACAGCAAGAAAAAAAAAAAAACAATCCCGCCTTCCCTTACTATAGTGATCCGTGCTGGTAATCCACTTTTATATTGCAGAAACCATGGCTAGACACCACAAAGTACGTGGCAGTGCCTTAGCCGTGTGTGTGCTGTACAGTCCACTGATCTCTTTTATCCTTGTCAAAGAGAGTGCAAACCTTCCTTCCTTTCATAAAACAGTTTGGTATGGTTCTAGGACATTTGTAGTAAGGTCATTCATTTTTTGGATTAAGTAAAAAAAATATGCTCAGTACTAAGTAACTTATTTGTATACAGCTTCTTTGAAAATACTTTTTTCAGAATTACTGTATTGATAAAGGGAGGAGCTAGTAATTTCTTCTTAAATTGAGCTGCGAATTTTAAAGATTGAGGCAGAAATACAGAATAATGCCAACTGTAGAGCTCCTGTGTTTTTCTTGTGGTCTCAGTAAGGGGCTCTGGGAACTAGCACCGGCATGACTTAAGAATCAAAATGGAGCAACTAAAGTAAATGTCTATTTGTTTTACAGATCATCACTGCTAATCCCTGGAACACAATTGCTCTGCTCTGTGGGGCCTTCTTGGCATTATTTAAAGCAGCAGAGTTTGCCAAACTGAGTGTGAAATGGATGATCAAAATTAGGAGGAGATACCATAAAAGAGGAGGTCAGGCAACAAACCACATAAGCTGAGGTCCTCTGCGTTGCTTGTAGAACTGTCTGTTTGGGTGTTCTCAGCAGCTCTGGTTTGATTACCAACATCTGCACTCCTGAATTCACTTGAAGAAATGGCACTTTGCTGGGAGTAACCTGTCAAACTGGAACTTCTCCCTTGGCCCAAAAGGGAGCTCTGTAGAGCCTTAAGGGACAGATTCAGTCAGTATCCTCAAAGTTATGTAAGTATTTAAATTATTAATGAACATTTTAAAAAGTTGTCTAGTGACACACGTATGGTGTTTCTAGAGGATGGAATGGATCTGTATAGGTACCTGCAAGTTACTCACCTGTGGAAGATGTCTTTATTCCTGTTTGGTTTGGTGTATACATTCCACATTGGGTTTCTCACTGTTTTTTAAAAGTGGACGAGTGTTGTTTTCTTTTCGCAAAACTGTCCAATCGAGGTATGTGTGGGTCATGTTTTGAAACCTATGCACTGTCAACAAAAAGGGAAGTCCTCATGTCTTCAGCAGCAAACGCCATCCCCATTGTCTGGCCTCTGACAAGTTCTCTCAGGTGATGAGACTTTTTAAAAAGCTACGGTTGCTGTTCGGTGCCATCAAATTGGCCGGGATACATAGTGACCCTGTGAACAGACCTGAATCTTGCACTATCCTATGGCATCTTCACGATCCTGGATATGCTTGAGTCCGTTACTAGAATCTCTGTCTCAGTCCATCTTGTTGAGTTTTCCTCTCTTTCTCTGACCCTTCATCTTACCATCTCTTTGGCTAGCGCAGAGTGATAAAAATTCAGAAAATTGGTGATTACATAAAAGAATTGAGTGTGCTGTCATAAATATCCACTGAGTCGCTGGGCACCAGTGCTTTCATTCTGTGACCTCCTGTATACAAGGCTCCTGAGATGGACCCACTTTATGGTACAGCCGCTTACGGTCAAGTCCATGAGGCAGTGACGGATGGATGCAGGGGCCCATCAAGCTCCACAGGGAAATGGTGCTGATCCTCCCTATTCCTACACAGCTCCCTGTGGGAGAAATGGGCTTCCAGCCAGCATTGGACACGATGAATGCTTATTAAAAAACTACTTAGTTATTTTTCACATGGTAGCCACTGGCTGATTTAACATTTCATTTACATGCCTTTGGTATCCAAGAGGTCTTGGTAGAACTTCTTGATCTTCTTAATCTGTCCTTAGATAATTCAAAGAAACATAAAGTTCAAATGTAATTAAGGCATTGTTTGCCTCGTGTCTAATATAGCAAGAAATTGTGTTTTTTATGTTGTTCAACTATTAATTTAAAAGTTAACTGTGTAAAAAAATATTCCCTGCTTTTCTGTTGTACAGAAGCATGAGCAATCAAATGTTGGTCAGCGTTCCTTCTCTATACAGTCTTGCCCATAGGGCCGATACCGTGCCTGACAAAACATATTTATAAACACCCATAAGCAGGTACATTAACAGTATTAAAAAATAAATTTGTAGGTTTTTAAAAAATACCATTGTTTCCAATTTATAATGCATTTTAAGTTACTTTTTGCACACCTTATCCTTAGTAATGTATATTTTACCTGTAGTATTGTAGCATGTAATGTGTTGATGTTATTTTCTAAGATGTTCACTGTTACTGTTTACTGTTGAAAACACTGCTGTGTGAGGACTATCCAAGCAGAACTGAGTCACTGGAATGGAACCCTGTCCTAACTTTAGGACTTTCTGTCTGTAAGAAAGACTTGTCACACTTTGGTATTACTTAAAAATTTAAAAAAAATATTTGCATGGAAAGTTGAGTGAGCTCTTAAATAGGTTTTCGGATAACTTTTTGTTATGTGCTCTCGAGTCAGACTTAGAGGTAACCCGCTAGTGGGTTTTTCAGAGGCTGAAGAAAGCACACAGGAGCTTGTTCATCATGAAGCTAGTGGATTCCAGTGCATGCCTTTGGGCTGGCAGTAGGGCCTGACCACTAGGCCATCAGAGCTCCCTTAGAATAACTTAGATAACTGCAAAGTGAACATTTTTTTAGCTATCCAAACAAAACCATTAATGTTATCTATATGCCTATACCAGCCACAGACTAAAACTCAAAACCAACCTTCACTTTCTGGAAAAGCCTGCCTTCTGCTATCTGTGTTTCTTTTAGGATTATCCTTTCCTTAAAACTTCCCTCAGCTACCAGTGTTAGTGGTTGGGGTGGGGGACTCTGGTGGGCTCCTCACTGGGGTTGCTCTATCACACCTGTTACTTGAAAAGACTATAAACAAGTGTTTCTTCAATGACTATGAAGAGTGAAAGGAGCTGTGGCCCTCATATTAACCTGGACATGTTTTGACCCTGTGCTAGAGATTCATTCATAATGGATGTTAAAAAGGCTGAGTTAAACATCAGTAGTTGAAAACAGTTCATAATATCTTCTGATGCTGTCATAGTCCTATTCCCAACAACATAATGCTATTAAAGTTAAGATTTCTTTTCCTTGTTTTAAATAAGCTGTACCAAAAAGGATTGGCTGACACTGAACCATTATAGGAAGCAGCATAAGATCAAGAACTAATGGCAATAAGAAATTTAAGCCGCTCAGAAGGCATTGGCTAAAAATAAAGCACTAGAAATTGACGGAACACAAATTGGTATATTTCAGCAAACAGATGCAGCCCTGGAGGTGCTTACTAGGATGTACCTAGGAGTCTGGCAGACAGCTAGCTGGCCAACTGACGGGAAGACATCTAGATTTATTCCCATTCCCAAAAAGTAATCCAGCAGAATGGAAATTACCAAACAAGATCATTAACCTCACATTCAATCAAAATCCTGCTGAAGGTTATCAAAAAATGACAGAAATACAGACTTATTTTAGAAGAAGCCATGACACTAGGGATATCATTACTGATGTCAGATAGATCTTGGCTGAAAGCAGAAGAGTACCAGAAGGATCTTGTGTTTTATCAGCTATGCAAAGGCATTTTATTGTATGACAAATGGTGGCTAACGTTGAGAAGGGGAATTCCAGAACACTTGATTGTGCTCACATGAAACCTATATCTAGACCAAGAAGCTGTTATCCAGACAGAGCAAGGGAACACCGCATGGTTCAAAATCAAGAAAGGAATGTGTCAGAGCTGCATCTTTTCTGCGTACCTTTTCAATCTATACACAGGAAAGATCATTTGGGAGGTTGAACTTTATGAGGAGGAAATGTGGCATCATGTTTGAAGGAAGACTCATCAGGTACCTGCATAATGCAGATAACAACTTGACATACTTGCTTCAGATCAAGGACTGCAGCCTTTAATATGGATTGCATTTCTTAATAGCAAGAAAACAAAAATCCTCAGTACCAGGCCAATAGACAGCATCATGATAGATGAAGAAAGGATTGGAGTTAATGATTTCATCTTGCTCAGATCCACTGTCAACACCCTTGGCGCCAGCAGTAAGGAAATCAAAAGACAAGTTGCATTGGAAAAAAAATCTGCTTTTAAGGATCTCTATAGAGTGCTGAAGAGCAACAATGTCAGTCTGAAGAATTAAGGTATATGTGATCCAAGCCATGGTCTTCTCAGTTGCTTGCTATGGATCTGAGAACTTGACAAAAGAAGACTCAATGCCTCTGAGTTGTGGGGAACTGTTAAAAGAACAAACAGGCCTGTCCTGGAGAGGATGAAAACAGGCTGTTCCCAGAAAGAAAGGATTTTGAAACTCTGTGTCATATACTTTGGACATTTGTCAGGAGGGGCCAGTCACTGGAGACGGACATCATGATTAGAAGGGTAGAAAACTGGCGAAAAGAGAGAACCCTAGATGAGAGGGATTGACACAGCGACTTTGGCAGTGGGGTTAGGTGTCAGAGATGGTGAGCCATTGTTCATAGGGGTTGCTATAAGTCATAGTCGCCTTGGTGGCATGTAAGGGAAGATGGAAGGAGATCCTTGAATGTAGAATTTCAGAATATGCCTCACAATTTATCGTAACAATGTCTATTTGTATACCTATGTATGGTGTGTTTAAAGGGAGGGTAGTTTTCTGAAAGCTTTACCTTGGGGCTGAAAAAGCAAAGACAAACTAAGGCAAAATACAAACGTAGACTTTTATTAAAGGCTGCTCAATCCCCCAATGAAGATCTTTTGTTACAAAACAGTTTCCCACACAACTGCAAGTTAAGCGATTGGAATGGTACTCTGAAAACAAAATATGTGAGAAATACTAGACCAAGTAAAAACATACAAGACCCCTATAATCAACTTTTCCAGAACTCTAGATCAGGCTACTGCACTGCACTTAACAAGCCAGGCAGTGACAGCTAGAGCGCTGCATCAGCACACTGGGGGACTCAGCCTCCGTCCCTGGGTCAGGAGACACTGGGGGAGCCATGTAAGGACTGGAAAGGCCCTGCCTTCAGCTTTGACAGAGGAAGAGGAATGAATGGAGAAGGCACGCTTTGTGCCTCTACTCATCTGTGTTCATCACTTGGCAGTTGCAGATGAAGGGAGATATTCAAGAGGAACAATCTAAAGAATTTTGGTTTACTTTCCCAGCTTTTATTTCTGTTTTGTGCTTTAAAAAGCCTGGAAATTTGAGTTTTCTGCTCAAATTCCAGAGTGCAGGTAATTCCCTCCATCATTTCTGGGAGAGACAAAGGGAAGGGGAAGGATTATACCTTAGTTTTTTTAAAAGGAAACACTCCCTAGAATGTAACTAAGGTCTGCAGCAGTGTGAAAAGCACATTATAAAAGGGAAAATATACAGAGCAGATTACTTACTACCTATGTGCAACACAATCAAAATAATTCAAGTCATAATTCTCACCACTCCCAGAATTATCTCACTCATGTCATAAAATTCATTCTGTGAAACTTCAGAAGTGACACAATAAATCTGATTAGACAAAAGTTACAATATACTGTGGCCATGATATATAACACAGGGCTAAGTTTAGTCCATCTTTTTTTCATTTACAGTTTCCAAGGGGAAAAAAAATTGGCCTTATTATACTGATGAGGTTTTCCCTCCAATTTTTACATTTTTTTTTTTCAAAAAAGTTTACAAAACTGCCCATTCCACAAAGATGGTAGGTATTTTTATTTAATCAGCACTTGAATTGCTGAGAATATTGTTTATATTGTAAGGGCTGTTCTGCTTTTCTAGAGCACTGTTCTGCTTTTCTAGAGCTTTCTTTAACTTTAGCTCGTCTAACTTTCTCCATAATTCTTCACGTTCCAATTCCTTCTTTTTCTCTCTGTAAACAAATAAAAAATTTTTAAATCAGAAATTCTGAGTCCAGAAGCTAAAGAAAGGCGCTATATTTGGAAGTTTACTAGGAAACACATTTGTCACACACAACTCACCCATGTCCTCCCACTGAAGTGTTTGAGTTCAGTTACCTGCAGCACTCATTTCTTCCTGTCACTCTTACGAGTATGAAATCTTTGCTCTTCCTGTACCTGACAGTATATCCCACTCCCTACACACTGCTGCTGTTTACTGTAGAGTTGGAACTGACCCATAGCTGATTCTCCAGGCAGTTCTGAGAGGCACTAAGTAAATCGCACTGGAGGAGACTTCTCCTTTGGAGCAACTGGTGGAATCAAACTGCAAGCCTTGAGGACTGCGGCGCAGATTCTTAACCACTAGGCAACCAGAGCTCCCTACATACCAGCATCATATTTTTGTGCTTTCTAGTTTACAAAGTACTTTTACATAAATTGGTCAGTGGGTTAGCCCAGAGCCTTTCTTATTCAACATCCCTTGCAGAACACATCTCCTTACACTAACCAAAATGTATCTTAGCTCTTACCTCTTACGTGTCAGACAAATTTACAGGACCTTATGTGAGGCTGATGTTGTGAGAACGCAGGCAGTCTCTACATTACGAACAAATTCCCTTCCTGTCTTTAACTCATTTGTATGTAAGATGGAACTATAAGGTACAGTTTGTTTTTGATACCAGTTTAGTAGAATGTTAATTAGCAATATCAATATATTAGGAAGATTATTTTATAACAGTATATCAGATTCTCAAAAAGAAAATCACTAAACCAATTTCTCAAAGGTTGATGTATGCTATCATTTTTATTACAAGAAACACAATGTTAAACTCTTGAATCAAAGTCACAACATGGTCCAGGTACCCTCTTCTCAAGAAAGTACTAGGCTGACTTAAAAAACCCATCTTGTGAAAATCTGTATCTTAAAAAACTAAGAAAAGATTGTGCAGGATCAGGTTAGCAAAGCTCATTTATATAAAAAAAAAGCTCTTGAGGACAATACTTTTCTTATGAAGTCTGTGCACATTAACATTTAAAATTCAACATGAGTTACATTTTACAGTGCAAATATTACCAGACTGATTAAGTCCTTAAGGCTCAGAAGATAAAATTTATGACCCACATTATAGCCTAACCTTAAAGGAAATAAATTAGAACAATTTTAAATGAATGTTACTTCTGTTTAACAAATTATAAAACTTTTGGGGCTTGTTTATCCAGAAATGACCTAAAGAGTTTGGAGACTTTGATTGGTGATGCTTTTATGTAACTGACATTGCACTTAGTATCTGAGTAGATACCTTACTGAACTGAATCACATTAACCTAACATGTAATTTAGTAATTCAAAACATCAAATACCTCTGTCTTTCAGCTTTGTATGAGCTAGTAAGGTCATCAAAAAGCTTGCCATTCATTTCCATTAGCGTTTTCAGCACGTTATATACCAGTGCTACAATTGTCCTAAAATGAAAGTAAGCCCCGAGTTTAATCTTTTAAAATGAACATTTTTTTGATTGAATTGAAAGTTTACAGAGCAAACTGGTTTTCCATTCAACATTTCAGACACTCAGTTTCATAACATTATGCAGGTTTTAGACCCATCAAACAGAAACGTAACACTATCACCTCAATGGACCAAATGAATGCTGGCTGAGGCAGTTAACCCATTTTAACAATAAAGCGGAGGTTCAGTCATTTGCTCAAGGTCATGCCATCAGTGGTAACAGCTAAAAATGGCTGATTATCTTCATTTCTGCTCTAGGCTCTCATCTCTAAAACTGTCTGACTATTAAAATGTGAATAAGATCAAACTATAAATCAGAAGTAGCATGGAGAAGGGTGCCATAGATGTTGGACTGCATGTCACTTCTATCCCCTTTAAGCATTTCAGCGTTCCACCAGGATGGTGCTCTCTGCAGAGGTGAAACAACCCAACGCTGCATTAACACCAGTGACTGGTGCATCCACTCTCCAGCTGGGCTTGACCACATAGTGCAGAATGTTCCAACAGGTAAATGATACCTTCAAGGAGATTTGCAGTGAGGAACCATATTCCTCTATAATTGCAACTTTGTTATTTACAGGAAACACAGGAATAAAGTAAAGTGTTGTTAATCTCTGAGTAAGTTCCAAATCCGTGTGTTGTTAATCTCTGAATAAGTTCCAAATCCGTATAGATTTTATGTATGAATTACAAGACCAACTGACAAAAATGTTCACACACACACAAGAAAACATGACCAGCATAAAAGATACTTACGGGTTCCAGTGTTCTTTGGAGATTTTGTACAAACTGCCAAACATAATTGGCAGAATTTTGTCTATGTTCTCCTCAATCAAACTAAGAATATACTCATTATTCCAGAAGTATAATGCCCTTTCTGCAACCTAAAAAGACATTCAGAATGTCAAAAGGGGAAAGGACAGGATAGTATAAAACAAAAATGGCATCACTGAAAATACTGTACCTGAAAATGAGAACTGGACACACACTTGGATATTTGTTTAAAAAGTGGCTCTTCAATTTTTTTGAACTGTGTTGGTTCAATGACATCTAAGATTTCTTCAATTTCTCCTAAAAACATCACCTAGGTTAAAAAAATTTTAAGAAATGTAATGATGAAATAACAATATGAACGATACAGTGGCACAAAGATCTGGATGGCATATGCAATTTAGTGCAATTCAGGGTATTTGCCAATCCTTACACAAAGACTGCTGCACAACAGCTTGCCCCAAAGAGTCAAAGCTTTCAGCTGTGGATTTGAGAAGTTCTAATAAAATGCACTACATTTAATGAACAAAACCTACCTCTTTCTGACTGCATGTTTTTGGCCAAAATTTTAGCAATCCTCTGATCACCTGCAAAAAAGGAAAAGGTTAACATACATTAAATAATCTAAATTTTGAGGTTATTATAACAGATTAATCCTAATGCAGATCAGAATATGTAGATTTTGTTCAGCTTCAGAGACTAGTTCAATAAAGAGGGCTTATTATGGACCAGACACTATGCCAACAGCAGTGAATGAAGTTCATGAATATTCTTCAAACCAATATAAATCACAAAAAACCCAAAAGATTTTCCATCTCACACCTGGATCACCAGTAAAACACAAGAAAGGGACCAGGGATTTGAATTGACATTAAGTTATAAAATCCTGTATTAAATAAAATCCAACAGTTATTAGTAGAATAGTGTTATACATTAAAATAAGATCTATTTTAGAAATACTAAGATGGTTCAAATCATACATAAAAGTTCCTAAAATAATCTTTTATTTACTGTATGTCCTGATTAAATTAATTAAGCTAGAACCACCATTTTTATCTGAAACCACCATAGTTTGTAAAATCATGGCCCTGCTGATTTGGGGCAAATATATCTTTGATCTCTAGTAAAAAAGAACACTCACTCAAAATTGTGAAGAACACTGATCTGGAGCCAATCCAGCAAGAAAATTTAAAAGAAATGCTTTAGCTATATGATGGAAAGAAAAATTATTGAAGGTCATGAAAGATTACAAATAGACCATTCAGTGTAAAATGGTGCAACCCCTGTGGAAAGCAGTATGGCGCTTTCTCAAAAAGTTGCAAATAGAGATACCATTTGACCCAGCAATTCCACTACTGGGAATATACCCTGAAGAGACCATAGCTGACATCCAAGCAGATATATGCACACCCATGTTTATTGCAGCTTTGTTCACAATAGCAAGGATTTGTAAACAACCTAAGTGCCCATCAACAAACGAATGGCTAGAGAAGCTGTGGTATATTTGCACAATGGAATACTATGCTTCATTGAAAAACAAGGAACTCATGCAATATTATTCAAAATGGTTGACTCTGGAGAACATTATGCTGAGTGAAATATCCCAGTCACAAAAGGACAAATATTACATGATGCCACTGTTGTAGAATGGGACTGTCCTTGGGGTTGGGGAGAGACTGAGTAAGATGGGTTCAATAATGTATACTGCACTGAAACAGAGGAGGGAGAGAACCGTCTAAAAGAGAGATGTAACTGGGTATTTCTGTCATCACAGGAGACTAGAGCGAGGGCTGCATGGTGGAGGGGACCTGGGGGAGTGTTTGTAAAACAATGAAAGAATCTTTTCTTTTACTTTTCCATAATTTTTGGACTCATGTACTTGTGACTTGTTAGTCAAATTTGTGTCTTCTAGGTTGCAACACCCCCATGATACATCTTGAAGGATATGTACATGTACAGCCAAGCACAATCAATAAGAGTGCATCTAAATTCCAAAATCAATCTCCATAATAGTCTATGTGTTTCCTACTGCCAAAGGGGCCCTTTAGAGTAGTGAGAGAAGATCTTCACCCTGAAGCCCACAGCGTCCCTTTTCAGCAGGAAGTAGCTAAGAGAATACGCCGTCCCCTTTTCCTTATGACTCAGGGTGAAGTCTCTCTCAGGGAGGAGTGATAGGGAATGGCAAAGGATACACTGACAAAGAAGATTAATCAGAACTGGCTTTGACAAGCACTGTGGTATTTGGACAAGAACAAACTGGGAGGAGGGTGGAGAGAGTGGTGCAGCAATGAATGAGTGGAAGCCCAGAATCTCTGTAAATGTTTATGAAAATTAATAAAATATAATTATAGAAAAAAAAAACAAAAAAAAACCCAACAAATAGACCATTCAAAACTGAATGGACATTATCCCAATATAATACAAATGGAGTATCTTTTAAAGATCAGCACATCGCATCAAATAGTCAAGAGCTTTTTGGTTCAGGTGGGAGAGAATGAATGGAATGGAACCTGCACTACTGACATAAACAACTAAAACAAGGTAGCATTAGCATGGACACGGACGGAAATGATACATGAAGGAGAAGAGTATCTAGACAAACTGATGTGTTAAATATATGATAACGGTGACATTTTAATTTCAGAGAAAATGGCTAAATGAGTCAATGAAATGGTGATACTGGAACTAGTGCCTTACCCATTAGGTATACAGACTCCTAAGATGATCCTCTATGCTCCCTATTTCCTGATATTCACCCTCTTATATACTCAATCCCCTCCACTCAGGTGTGCGCTGGTCTAGTGACTTGCTTGTCGGAATGCCACTTCCATTGTTGCTGCTGTGTTTTAGTGAGTTTCCAGAGGTGGTAAATTGCACAGGAAGAGGTGCCCCATCTTTCTCCTTCGGAGCAGATGGTGAATTTGAACCACTTGCCGTTGGGTTGACACCACAGCAGTGATGCAGCAACAAGCCAACAGAGCTGGGAAAGGCAGCCGCCAGAACTACCTGAGAGCTGTGGTGGCAGGGAGCACATCTAAATCCTTCACTAAGGTTTCTTGCATACAGAATTGAGGGAAGAAATTGCACGTTTTTATTAAACTACTGTTTATTGTAATTCATTAGAGCAGCCCAGGTTGTTGATACAAAGGAAATATTAGATAATGGATAATATTTTTATAATCTCAGGAGTACAAAGATTTTTCTTAGGATGACATAATGAAGCAACCAGCTAGGTACTCAAGGCCTTATTTAAAGTAAAAAAAAAAAATTCAAGAAAATTCTGAATGGCAAAGATTTAAAAACAATGTACTCAAGTTTAATGAGGAAAAAAAAGTAGTTGGAAACTACAACAGGGAAAGGGTTAAAAGCAGGCAAAGGGTCCATCATGATGTTGTCTATAGGTCCAGGGGTGAGGATTTTTGTTTTCTAGATTCTGAAGTGCAATACATATTGGTACCAGACTGCAGTCTTTGATGTTCTCCAGCAGGTGCTTCATGTCCTCACTTGGTGTGAGCAAGGCTGTGTCATCTGCTAACAAAGGTTACTCATCTGTCTTCCTCTAATCCTAATACCACGTTCTTCATAATATCCAGTTCCTCTAATTAACTTGCTCAGCATATAGATTAAATAGGTATGGAGGATGACTACAACCCTGATGCACACCTTTCCTAAGGGGGCTCTGATGGGCTAGAAGAAAGAAGCTGTGCTGCAATCCCAAAGGGACACAGTTTGATTCCACCAGTTGCTCTGCAGGAGAAAGATGGGCAACCTCCTCCCATGTTTCTGCTTGCTGTCCACCCGAGGTGAGGACTCCACTTAGCCTGCACTCACCAATATCCACCCTGGGCAGAACTCCACTTGTTCTCTGTCCACCCTAGTTCCACAGCCCCACAAGCCTTTTGTTGGAAGTCCTCTCCATTCTTGCTTCCCCTTCCAACTACCATACCTTCAGGCCCTCCTCAGTCTCCTCCTGCCCATGTGAAACCTCACATCACTGTCATGCTGTGTGCTCTGGTCAGAGACACCTGTTTCTTAATGTTATTGCTATCACTGGGGCCTGGACCACTGAAGGCACTACTTAAGAATTTTTTAAGTTTTCTGAAACACTAAATGCCAGAAAATATTGTGACGAATAGGTTTAATTTGTAGGGAGCTATATAAAACGTACCACATGACAGCAACTGAATTATGTCTCCTTAAAAGATGGGGTAGGGGTAAATTCTAACAGGTATATTTAGGAGAAAGTATAGCCAGAGTGCACCTTATAGGCAAGTATGATGAACTTTTTTCTCATACACTTTGAACATGTTGTTGCAAGGGGTTAGTCTATGGTAAAAGGGACATTGTACTTGGAAAAGTGCTTGTCTGTGAAGGAGAAGATAATCCTCAACAAGATAAACTTTAACAGTGATTGTAACAGTGGCCTCTAGTAAGTCAGATGAGGATGATGCAGGACAGCACAGGGTTCAGAGCTGTTGTGCACATAGTAACAACAGGCAAAACGCCAAAAAAAGCTGACTATCTGGAGATCTTTGTTATGCTGTTGTTAGGTGCTATCAAACGGAGAACACAAGAGGACCCTGTGACCATATCTGAACCCTGTCCTATTTGGTGTCACCCTCACACTCTGACACACTCGAGCCCATGACAGCAGTCACTGTCAATCCAACTGCCTTGAGGGTCTTCCTCCCTTCATCAACCCCTTCCACCTTTCCAAGCATGATGTCAAGGAATAATCTCTAATAGCAACATGTCCAAAGTTTGTGAGATGAAGCTTCATCATCTTTGTCTCAAAGGATCACTCTGGCTGTATGTTATAGAAGACATATTTTGGGTTTTTTTGGCAGCCTATAGGATACTCAGTACTGTAGTCCAGCACCACAACTTAGAAGCATCAGTTCTTTTTCTGTCATTCTTATTCATTGTCCAGTCTCTGATTCATAGCAAGTGACTGAAAAGACCATGCCCTGAATCATGCACACCTTTGTCCTCAAACTGACATTGCTCCTCAATAATTGAAGAGAGGTCCTTGGCTGCAGACTTTCCCACTGCAATACATCTCTCCTGACTGCTTGTACCACAGTTGTTGATTGTGGATCCAAGCAGGATGAAATACTTGACAGTTTCAATCTTTACTCCCTCTATTTGCCAGTGGTGAGTAATTTTATTTTCTTGACTGAAATGCAATCATATTGAAGTCTGTATTCTTTGCTTTCTGCAAAAGTGTTTCAAGTCCTCCTCACTTTCAACAAGCAATGTTGTGTCATCTGCATAATATAGGTTATTGATGAGTCTTCCTCCAATTGTGATGCTACATCCTCCTTCAGAGTTCACCTTCTTATATAATTTGCTCATCATAGATTCAGTAGGTATGGAGAGAAGATATAACCCTGACACACTGCTTCCTTGATTTTAAAAACCCTGTAATGTTCCCATGCTCTGTGATTCCCATCGCTTCTCAATGTTGGCCATAATTTGTTATGATCCCCATAATCAAATGTCTCTCCATAATAATAAAGCATAAATAGACATTCCTCCAGTATTCTTTACTTTACCCTGGATCCATCTAACATCAGCAGTGATATCATATCCCTGGTGCCATGGCCTCTTAATTCTGCCTGTACTTCTGGCAGTTCCTATCTGTATACTATTTAGCCATTTTTTAATAATCTTCACCAGTATTTTGCTTACATGTAACATGTGATATTAATGATACTATTCGATAATTTTCACATTCTGTTGTGTAATATTTCTTGGAAATGGGAATAAATATGGATCTCTTTCAATCAGTGAGCCGGACAGCAGTCCTCCAAACTTCTTGGCATAGACTGGTGAGAACGTTCAGGGACACATCTGTTAGTTGAAAACTGTCAGTCTTATTGGTACCCCATTAACATGTTGCCACAAATGATGGTAATACATTGAGAGAGAGAAAAAAAAGTGTTTCTAAGCATGGTTGTCAATTTAAAAGTGTATGGCAACGTATTAACTTCTTCCTTCCTCACCATTAGCTCCTGTTCTTATGGTACTACCTGAAATTTTTCAGTGTCAGTCAATTCTTTTTTGTACAATGATTCTGTGTGTCCCCTCCATCTTCTTTTGATGCTTTGTGGATCATTCAACGTATTGACCATATCATCTTTCACTGTTGCAACTTGAGTCTTAAAATATGTTTCTGAGTTCTCTCAGCTTCAGAAATGCCAAGTGAGTGCTCCTCTTTTTATTCTCCTATTCCATATTTCTGCACATACCATTATAATACTTTGCTTTGTCTTCTTATGCTGTTCTTTGAAATCTGTTCAGGTCTTTAGCTTCTTTCCCCTTTTGTTTTGGCTTCTCAATTCTCTAGACCAATTTTCAACGTCTCTTCTGATACCCATTTTGGTTTTTTTCTTTCTCTTCTGTCTTTGTAATGACCTTTTGCTCTCTTCATGGATATCCTTGATGTCATCCCACAACTCATCTGATTTTTGATCACTGGAGTTTGAAATCTAAAGATGATTTTTTAAAATTCAGGGGGATATTTTGGTTCTTGTGGACATCTTCAGTCTCAGTTTGAACCTGCACATGAGTAACTGATGATCTTTCCACAGTCAGCACCTGACCTTGTTTTGACTCCTTGATATTGAGCTTCTCCACTGAGTCCTCAATCTGATTCCTAAGCCATTCATCAGGTGAGGCCCATGTGTAAAGTCACTGTTTGTGTTTTTTCTAAAAGATATTTATGATGAATAAATCACCGAACATAAAAAATTCCATCCTTCTATTTCCAGCCTCATTCCTGTCACCAAGTCTGTACTGACAACTGTTTTTTATCCTTTGTTTTCAACTTTTGCATTCCAGTCACCAATTATCAATAATGCATCTTGACTGATTTGATCAATCTCAGACTGCAAAATTGAATCAAAATTTTCAATTTCCTCCTCTTTAGCTGTAGGAGCTTATATTTGAATAATTGTCGTATTAACAGGTCTTCCTTGTATGTGTATGGATTACATCCTGTCACTCACAACACTGTGTTTCAGAACAACATGAAATTATCTTTTTAACTATGAATTCAACATCATTCATTCTTCCTCTATTTTTCATTCCCAGCATAGTATACCATGTGACTGTCTAAGTCAAAGTGGCCAAAGCTAGTCCATCTCATCTCATCGCCTAGAATGTCGATATTCATTCATTCTACTTATTTTTTCTCACCTTCTAGCTTTCAAACATTCATACTTAATACATCCCATGTTCTAATTATTAAAGAATGTTTGCCACTATTTTCCTCATTTTGATTGACTTCTAATCTGGGTTCTAACTCTGATACTGTAATAGAGTTGTCAGAAGGCTGCTATTTAAGAAGCAGATGATCAATTCTGCTTCCTAGTCTGTCTTAATTTTGGAGCTCTACTAAAACCTGTCTACCATGGGTGACCCTTGTGACATCTAACACACTGGTTTCATAGCTTTAAGCATCACAGCAACCCACAAGTTACTTCAGTTCACACAGCAACCCACAAGTTACCTTAGTACAACAAGCTGACAGACAAGTGCTGTACTAATTATAACCATGAATTCTCCCAATAAATACAATAAAATGACAAATTAATGTTGTACAGCTAATAACAAATCAGGCATATGCATGGCATGTTACCAGATGCAGAAGAAGCCTATATAGTTGTGGCAGGATGTGCCTCTGGGAGGGTGCCGAAGTATTCTGGCTGAGATTCATGCTAGGGACATGGGTGTAAGATCCCAGATGTGGATATTAAGATAACATGGAAGTCTCTGCTGAATCTTTTGTAGTGCACAGAAGGCCCAAGGGCCCCAAGACCCAAAGGGATATTGATTTTAAAAGGTCTGACTTCCATACCTAAGAAGCCCAGCCACCAAAGGGCTGTTGGTGTAAAAAAAAAAAAAACACCACCAAGAAACAAACAAAAAAAACACCCACCCTTTCATCCTCAAAAAAGTCAGGCCTTTTTTGATCAACAACCTTTGTTGGCTGGGGACTCTTAGTTATGTTAATGACACAGAATTAAGTAAATCTCTTTGAAGATATAAAAGATCAAGCAAGCAAGCATTTTATTGGATCCACAATCAGCATCCACAGTAGCAGCTGTCAAGAACTTAAAAGACCTACTGCACTGGGGAAATGTGCTTTCAAGGACTTCTCCAAAGTTCTAAAGAATAAGGCAGTCAGTTTAAAGTCTTAAGAGGCACCTGATTCAAGTCATGGTATTTTCAATTGCTTCCTATGCATCTAAATCAGAAAATGAGTAAGGGTCACTGAATTTATAACTCTGAATTGTGGTGTTGGTAAAGAGTTCTTGAACGTCCCATGGACTGCCAAAAGAGAGAGAGAGAGAAAGAAAAAAAAAAAAAGCAGCAGTCTGTCTTGAAACCAGAGGGTTCTTCAGAGACAAGGATGGTGAAACTGTCACACTACGTAGGGCATATTTTCAGGAGGAATCAGTCCTTGGAGAAAGACAAGCTGATAAATGTAGAAGTAAGTGAGAGAGGAAGACCCAACTTTTCTCAACACTGCAATAGACTATGCACTACGCCTGGTGGTAGAGTGGCAAGAAGCTGCGCTGCAATCCTGAAGGCATGTGGTTCAAATCCACCACCTGATCCCCGGGAGTAGGATGGGCAGTCTGCTCCGATGTGATTAAGTGACTCTGAAAATGGAGGATCAGCTATGGGTCAGTTCTGCCCTGACAGCACATAACAACATGCCCCCAGTACTATGCACATACAGAGCTCTCTGGTGGCCAGTGGGGAAAGAGGTGCACTGCCAACCCAAAGGTCAATGGTTTGAATCCACCAGCTGCTACACAGGACAAAAGACAAAGATGGGCAATCTCCTCCTGTGCAATTTACATACTCGGCAGACCTACTTCGGGTCATCTATGGGTTAGTTCTGACTTGATGGCAAAGAGATTGGTTTTTTCCCTGAGTTTTTACCAGTGCTCCTTGTTTTTCTTATAAGCCTACCTATTGTTTGGGTGAAAGTTGAGACACAAGCCTTCAGAAGACTCAATATAAAAAGAAAACACCTTACAAATTTGTTATTTTAAATTCTTTATCACTAGGAATGTTAGAAGCTATTTCGTTTTAAAAAGGCCAAGGAAGTGTTCTCTCAAAATATTTATTTTTCCAAGGTTAATATTTCACTTTACTGCATGTTTGCTATTCTTAAATCTTCAGTGAATTTTCATAACAAGTAGTTATCCTTTTACTCTTTTTTTCCCCTTTTACTCTCTTAAACCTTTATTTTACAGATAACAAGCAAAATGCAAAACTGAAATGCTAATTTATTAAACAACCTATATTCCAAGATGATATTTCTTATCAAAGCCAAGAAATGTTTTCAATTTTTACCATGTGGCTTATCACTAATTAAGGAAAAGTTATATTTCTTTTAAAAAAGGAGAAAAACCTCAAGAGAATAGTTCTGGGATCCTCACAATAGGTTTTAATTTTAAAAGAGTAATGGAAATCAAAGCGATTATCAGTGAATCGATTATTTATATGAAATTTCAATTGTTATTTGAGGTCATCATCATATATATCAATTAAATATCTGAGTTATTTAAGGCACATAACTTATGACAATTCCCTTTCCCCCAACCTGGTTCTTTGAATGCAAATTAACTTCACATTCTTTGACCAAATGACTTTACCTTGAAGTATATGACTACTACTCTTTAAAGTCTACATTAGCTATAAAGAAAGCTATAAATTGACTAAAAAATAAAATCATAAAAAAATAATAAATAAATGAAGCACTTACTGGTTCTGTTAATGTTGTATCTTTTTCCAGGAACTGTACAACACAATAGGCTAGCTAAAATGTAAAGGAAAATTTTCAAATGTTACTGAGTGAAATCACATTCAGATGCAAGTTTAAAAATACTTAGCAAAAAAGACTACTTCATTTTCACAAACTGCTGTAGTTTATATCAACATATAAAAATAAATTATGCACTCAAAATTGTATACCCTTTTCACCTTGAAAGTAACTTCTAGTTCAAAAAAGGTATGTTCTTTTGTCAATACTTTTTCAATATAAAATTAACTAGGACTAAATCTAGTATTTTAGTCTATTAGCCATGTTTCTACAAATGAACCTATACGTAGCCCATCTATTACATATTAGCCCATAAGCTGCTAATATAATATGACAGGTGTCCCTGTCTTATGACACACAGCATTATGATAAACCACACTTAGGAACATTCTATTTCTGTGTGATGCATCATCTCATTAGTAACAGGCATTATGTATAAAGTTGTAGTACTGCTACTTTGTCATTCTCACGCCAACTCAGGGAAAAATAATGACAGAATTTATAAAGATAATAAAGGCAATAATCTACCAGAAAAAGAAAGGGAGGTACTTGACTTACATCAGAAGTCTGATGGGAGTCATTGAAATGGAAATCTGTTTGTAAATCAGAGACAACCTGTATTCTCATCTTTAAATGTTAAGAGAGATTAAAATTGATCTCTAACTAGGGTGTCAGAACTATAAAGAACATTCTGCAGATATGTGGCATTTACTCAAAATCATTTAGTCAATTCTGTCAGGCAGGACCTAGATTAGAAAGGAAGGGAATCTGATATTACTTTTACTATACTTCTTATGTGCCGTCAAGATGGAACCTTCTTATGGTTGACCTTTCAGCGGGTTTTTAGAGGAAGATAATCACATGGGTGGAGACTACCCATCCTCCTGGATGGTGGATTTGAACTATGTGCCTTTGGGTTTGCAGAAAATTCTTACCAGTAGGCCACCAGAGCTCCCCAAATATCTATACTTATTATATAACAAGACTAAATGTCTTATTACTTTATTATTATGAAGTGTGGTTTCAGTAATTTACAAAACAAATTGCTTAATTATATTTAAAACTGTTGTTCTGATACTTATAAATTTCTCTGTTCTATATGTTAATCTTTCAGAGTATTTCACTAGAGCTCTGGTAGCCAAGTGGGTCAAGAGCTGCACTGCCAACCCAAAGATAGGCAGTTCCAATCCACTAGCTGTTCCGAGAGAGAAAGATGAAAGAGTATTTCATTTGAAATTTTTAAGAAACTTACCTGAGCATGAAACAAAGCTAATCCTTTTGCAGTATGCATAGGAATAAGAACCTTCATTAGAAACTGTTTATGTTCTGCTTTCAGTGGCAATGCAAAGCCATTGATAATACTGGAGAGAAAAAGACAGGGGAAGAGTTAAGTAGTTACTACTTTCTAAAAGTTATCTCATCCACAAGTACATTTAGGTTTCAACTTTGAGGCTGTATGACTTAACTCATCTGTGATAAACCTGATAAAGCATTTATGATCAGGTCTGTCCTCTAAGTCATTCAATTATACCAAAAGAAAATTAGGACTGTCAATTTATGACACAATAGGCAATGTCTACCTTTGTTTTCTATAATGCCTGTTACTCTGTTAATGCCTGGTTGCCTTCATTTTCCCTTTCTGAAGCTGCAGCAAGACATCTTATTATCACAATATCATCTTATTAGTATTCTCAGTATTTTTGGAAGGAAATGGTAGTTCCTCTTACTTTGTTTGAAGATCTAAAACAAGCATTCTTCATTCTATAAAGAATTTATTCTCAAAACAGTAGTATCATCATCCCCTTTAGAGCGGTCCTGTGAGAACCAACTTATGGCTGATCCTCCAGAGGCTGTTAATCACATGAGCCAAGCGAGACCGTTCTCTCCTGGAGCTGCAGGTGGATCGAACCATCCACTTTTGCTCTGGCACAACTCCCTACATACTACATCACCAGGGCTCTCCTACTCTAACCAGCAATAAGGAAAGAAGAAATTTTCTCGGCTACTACTATTCTGAGGTAAATAAGGAAGACAAAATATTTATGTGATCTAAAACCAGAGATTTCAGATTCTTCTAAAACAACAGATGGACTGGGAGTTGTTTATCAGTATCTGAAGAAAAATGCTTGTTGTAAACTCCTCAGAGATTCACTGTAGCGTATTTGTTCTCTTCCTTATGAGATTATATACATTTTGGTGGCAGTCTGGCAGTTTGAGGAGGTAAGACAAAAAACATGCTACTCCTTCAAGTACAGGAAGTCTGTCTTGCATGACAGTACTTTAATATGCTGACCCTCTAAAAGAACTGTGATAAGAATTCAATTAAGAAACTATGGCTTGTGTTTCATGTACAGGTCCTAAAATATAAAATCGTTTTTTCCACCCCAGCTAAGCTTTTAATATACAAAATAAAAAGTTAATTCTAAAAAATAAGGATAAAAAAAATTGACCAACCTTCCTAATATTTCTAGGAGTTCAGCAACACCATTGAAATGTTCTGTTTCATATATAAACCTAGTTAAAGAAAGATGTAATAGGAATCAAACATCAAAATATACATTAATAGAATGGGAAAGTAGATTATAGTATTTTATTATAGTAAGATTATTATATTATTGCTATAGTTGTTCCTTAGAAGAATACTTAACCTATGGGACAACTATAACACACAAGCAAGCATGCTTTAGATTTCCTTTTAAATAGTTTTGTCACAAAGCGGTTACTTTATAGGAATCTTTCAAAAGAAGGTATTTATCTTATTCAACAATATATGCTGTTAAGACTTGAGATTCATGGATTTTATCAAAGAAGTAGCTTACAAAATAGAAAAATTCTCTACTCTTTGCCTAGTGTTCCAGATTGTCAATTAAATAAACAAAGCACACCTGGAACAGGAATGTTAATATTAACATCCTGATCTACAATAACTAGTTAATAAATCAACATTTACAAAGTAGTTCAGAGATAAGCTTCTTATAAATTTAATCAAATGAAAGTACCTGTAAGAGTTACTGGCTAAATATATCTATACAATTTTAAAGGGAAAACTATTTGAAAGCTATAGATGATAAAACATAATTTGATTTTAAATATATCCTCATTACAGGAAATTTTTCCTTCATTTAAAAATTCTAAAAAAATGAGCCCAAGACACTCTTGTGGATTAACTTTTAGCCAAACATTAGACCTTCATATAAGTGGAACAATTAATACCACGCAGGCAATTCACTTAGAAAAATGAATCACACAAGATCAAAAGGGTAGTATTTGCCAAGGGACAAAGTTCAGAAGGCAGGAAAGGAAAGGATACAAAGCTCAATGGAAGTGACAATCACAAGGAAGAAGCAGGAAAAGTTCTGTCACAATGTGGAAACTGTAATTTAATGCCATAAAACAAAAGCTGTATGAACTACTGGATGTAAAAGCAGTCTGCTCTGTAAACTTTCACTCAAAGCAATACACATAAACATATTAGTAAAAATCTAAAATTGCAATATTACAAAGAAAAGTTCAGTTTATTCTCATCTTCTACTTACCCTATTATTTTAGCCAAGAAACATAATTTTTGATAAATGACACTCTTTTTCTAACTTGTAATAGTGCTTTAAGATGAAAATAAACTAGGCTTAAAAGGGTAATTAATGTCCTTCTTTAGAATAATACATAAAATTCAAAGAGTGAGTTGATGCAATCTCTAGAAGGCGGTGCAATTATTTAATAAGAAACTTCAAAGAAACATAACTAGATCAGTTCTATTCTCAATTCATTTTTAAACTCTTAAATGGATATAATACTGATATTAAAAATTGTCTTAATTACTACAATCCCCTTAGATAAGCAGTAGGTCTTAAATTTCTAGACAGAACTGCATGATGACTACAAAATAAGCCAAACACGGCTCAGAGAGGAACAGTAACAGCGTTCAGACAAAAAGGAGGGGCAGTAAAAGTGCTACAAATAATTTACCTGAGGAAAATGTTATTAATTTGTTTTCTGATGAATGCTCTTAATCCAAGAAATTTCCCATAAATTCGATGTAGAACAGTCTTCAGAAAGTCACGTTCTCTGGGATCTTCACTATCAAAAAGCTCCAGGAGCTTTAAAAAAAACCTGAGAAATTACTTTTAAAAAATAACCGAGCTAAAACTTAATTCTGATTTTAAGATTACTCATGGACATATTTTTTAAAACCCCAATAAATACTCTGCTTTCTGGTAAATAATGAAGCTAAAGAAATGCTTAAGGAGTTCCCGCTCACTCAGTTAAAAAAAGTTATAAAAACCTACTAACACATTTTAAGTAAACAGCATATAATAAAAATTTTACTTAAAAAACCCCAACAAAACCAAAAAACCTAGTAACACAAGTATTTCAAAATGTGTTAACACTTTTTTGCCTTGCTTTTTGACATTAAAATTCTTCTGATTACTAAACATGATAATAAAGACATGCAACATTTAAGCTTTAAGACTACATATCATTCAACAAAGTTAAAAAAAAATATGCACCTGTAAATGTTTATTTGTAGTTCACCATGTTGTTGTTATGTGCCGCTGGATCAGAAGTGGGTTTTAGTATGTATATATGTATGTATGATTTCACACTTAAAAGAAACTGTTGAATTGCATCTAATTGTTTATATGTCCATTTCATATAAAAGACTGAATGTTTTTAGGGACAGTTATGAGTTACCAAAGAATTAATTCCAACTCATGACAATTCCATGTATCAGAATCAGATTGTTCCATGGAGTTTTCAACAGTTGATATTTTGAAACGCGATCATCAAGCTTTTTAAATAGGTATGCACATAATTATTCATATATATAGTGTTTCATTCATGCACACTGTGAGGCTTTTGTGTTTCATACTTTCCTTCACTGACATTGTCTCATACATTCCCATATATTGTGTTTTATAAAATTAATCACCATTATCCTGGTCTTAACAGGTCCCTGCTGGATGTTTCCTATTTCCTTTACACCCCTTCTCCACCAAACTGTGACACTATTTTACTTCCTCTGTTCACTCTCACCTCTCAGCTCCCATCCTTTGCCCCCCTTAGATCCCCCTACATGTTTTATTAGTTATCCTTCCATTCTGAGGTACTTCTAGGTAGAGTCAAATCCCTAAACTTTCAGTTAGCAGTCTGACCTCTTGCAACCAAACTCGATGCCAGCGAGTTGGTTGTGAATCACAGCAATAAGGGTTAGGATGCAATTCTTAACAGAAACAGACGGTCTCATCTCTCTTCTGTGGAGCTGCTAACAGACTGATGTCAGGCCCAGACCAAGGTCAAGGGAGAATAAAGGATTCAAAGAACAGAACATGTCAACAAGTGGAGTGAATGCCCTCGCCCACCTGGCTAAAGCACAATGGAATGTCCCTCCTTTCCCTCCCTAATGACCTTCCCATAAAAACCCTCCCAAGAACTTCCTAAGGGTCACTTCCTTGTTCTCCATTTTGAGACCAAGGAATGTCCCCAGGGAATTCCCTTAATAAAGCTGCTTTAGGCTTTCCCTCTTGCTCTTCTCTCTTCCTTGAGTCCTTGGCCTTAAGTCCTGTCTGAAGGCCTAAGCTGCACAATGACTAGGGAGGATAGGAGAATTGATGCCTTTGAGCTGTGGTGCTGGAGAA
>NW_006399813.1:16184130-16185642 GCF_000299155.1 Elephantulus edwardii | reverse complement strand
GACTGGGGTAATCGGGATGGGAGTGTCAGAAACAGTGCGATTGGCACAGGACAGAGCGGAATTTAGGGCTGTTGTACATAGGGTCGCTATGAGTCACAAACGAATAAGCAGCTCTACTCTGTACACACTTTCTCTCTTTCACTGACCCACCACCATCCCAATCATGATATCCCTCTCCAAGGAATAGATTTTCCTGGCAATGGCCAAAGTATGTGAAAGGAAGTTTTACTATCTCTGCCTCCAAGATGGACTCTGGCTGCATCTTCTCCAAGACATATCTGCTTTTTTCTTTTGGCAGTCCATGGGATATCAAGTACTCTTCAACAGTATCACAGTTGCATAGCAAGTGAACAGAAAGAACATAGCATGGATCAAGTGCACTTTAATTCTCAGACTAACATCAATGCTTCTTAATAATCTGGAGAGGTTCCTGACTATAGACTTTCCTAGTGCAATACATCTCCTGACTGCTGGTACCACGTATACTGATAGTGAATCCAAGCAAGACAACATTGTTGACAGTTTCTGTCTTTTCTCATTCTATCACAATGCTGTCTATTGGTCCAGTGGTCAGAAATTTTGTTTTTAGACATTGTAATGAAATCCATATTGAAGGCTGTAGTCTTTGATCTTCTGCTGCAAGTGTTTTAAGTCCTTCTCATGTTCAGCAAGCAAGGTTGTGCCATCTGCACAATGAAGGCTTCTGATGAGTCTTCCTCTAATCCTGTTGCCATATTCTTCTTCAGTATCCAGCTTCTCAGTTTGCTCAGGATACAGGGGAGCTCTGGTGGCCTAGTGGTAAGAAGCTGTGCTGCATTCCTGAAGGTATGCAGTTCGAATCCTCCAGATGCTCTGTGAGAGAAGGATGGGCAATCTCCCGCAATTTAACTGCCTCTTTAGCCCACTGGAGTGTCAGTTCCAACTTGATGTTATAAAAACATACAGATTGAATAGGTATGGAAAAAGAATACAACCCTCACGCACACCTGTCTTAATTTTAAACCATGCATTGTTCCTTTATTTTGTTTGGACAACAGCCTCTTGGTAAGGTTTCCCATGAGCACAATTAAGTATTCTGGGATTCCCATTCTTCTCAAGGTTAACCATAATTTGTTATGATCAACAGTCAAATGTCGCTCTCTCCAGTCAATAAAGCACAAATAGACATTCTTCTGGTATTGTTTGCTTTCATGTGACACTGGCAATGACCTCTTCTAAATCTAGCTTGTAATTCTGGTTGTTTTCTGTTTATGTACTGTTCTACCCATTTTAAGACACTTGTTGTCATGTGCCATCGAGTTGCTTGCGACTCATAGGATGTACAACATCCCTGAACTCTGCTCTGTCCTGTGCCAATCGCACAGTCTCCGACACAGCCACCCCAATTACCCCAGTCCCTGAATCAATCCACCTCACAGGGGGCCTTCCCCTTCTGCGCTGTCCCTCCAGCTTACCAAGCATGATGTCCCTCTCCAAGGACCTGTCCCTCCTTGTAACATGTCCAAAGTATGT
>NW_006399813.1:16155477-16181996 GCF_000299155.1 Elephantulus edwardii | reverse complement strand
ACTGCACTGAAACAGATGAGAGAACGGTTTAAAAGGGATATATGATTAGGTATTAATTGTCATGACAGGAGTCCAGAATGAAGGCTGCACAGTGGAATGGACTTGGTGGGAAAGACTGTATAACAATCGAAGAGTTTTTCTTTTACTTTTCAAAGAAAAGAGCAAATTGAGGGGGGAGGGGAGAAAAGGGAAACAATGAATGAATGGAAACCCTAAGTCTCTGTAACCTTTCATTAAAATGAATACTAAAAAAAATAACAATCTTAACAAAAGACTTTATTTTGAAATAGCATAATCATACAATGAAACACACATCAAAAAGAATCAAGGAACTTTTAAACCTTATTCCTTATATAAGTGTCTAATTGTGCTTCTGAGGAAGAAAAGAATTTTCTTCTTGAGAAAAGTTATTATTAAGTCAGTGGGCTTAATTTAAATCTGCTGGCTATGTGCACACAGATAGGGTCACCTCTTGATATACATAAAAGCATTTAAGAACAGCATCTAGTACCTAAAAACTAATCACTAGTCCTCTGCATTCAAAGTAGTGCTGAGTTACAGCCACCCTCTATTTGGTTTCTGATTTTTCTGCAACTGTTTTATTTTTTAATATATAATAAAGGTCCAATATATACTTTTTAAATGTCTTCTGTATTTCTAAGTCTTAAAATCTTACCAAACAATTTATTTCAAGATGCAGAAACTGAAAATTACCACACAGTGTATATTTACTAAAGCAACACTTTGTACACCTCAGAGAATGGATACAAAAGCATAGTCATACAAATGGCTAAATGCAAATTAAGTCATGCCTTCTCAGATAATCAGGCATCTGGAGTAGAAGATGGAACATGGGTTACTACCCTAATTTTTGTTTGTGTCCTTCAAACCTACTGAATGTAATCTAGTATCTTCAATACTCCAACCTCTTTAGAGAAAGAGACTATTTAGGTAATTTTTCCTCTCAACCTATTATCATGAACATATTTAATACTGCAATACTAGACTTCATTGAGAACTATGAAAGGAAGTAATTGTGTACTCATTTCAGTTTCCAAAATAGAATGCCATTTAATCTGACTTTCCTTCATGACTGAAATATTCTTTATTCTGTTAGCATATAGCTAGTTATTCAGTATGAAGAGCTACTTCAGTGGCTGAAGGACATTTTTTAGACTGGTAGTGGTCTTTTAAATCCCTAATGTAATATGTGCATTGATACCTATCTCAAACAAGAGAAATTAGATCTACAAAAGTTTGGCCTATTTCATAATTTTGTCTAGGGCCAGTCAATTCCACACAGTTAGCAGGCATCATGTAAGTTTCATTCTTCTTCCTTTTCTTCTTAAAGATACCATTTTCTCTGTGGGTTAGAAAAAGGTAGCTAGACTGCCTATGATGGGAAGGGAAAAGTAAATGATATTTGATAACAGGAACTACAAACTTGCAACAATGCTTCTAATTCTGCTCCCTCCCCGGTTTATCATTTCATTATCACAATGCTTAAAACAAACATATGTAAGTTCAAAGACATTTTAAAAATTTTATACTTAATGGATTATATTAAATTTTCTCTTTGGTATTGCAGAAAGGCTTGCTTTAAAAGATAATTTTGCAGATTCAGGATTTCATTGGATTGACTTCATTGGATGTTTGCCCCAAACTATTTAATTTTAATTTTACTTGCAAGAATATTAATAAGTGCTGTCAAACAGAAATAAACAAGTTTTTAAAAGACTAAAGTGACAAAAAGAAATTCCTTACCTGCTGTACAAACTTCTGATCAATATATCTCTTTGCAATGCTAGGCTGGAAATCAGGACTCTCCAAAAACCTCAAGAAGAATTCATACACCAACTGTGAGAGAAAGAATCAAATAAAAATTGGTATCTATAAAATTCTACCTTAAAAATCCATCTTTCAAAGTAAAAACTTGGTATGGGTGATAGAGGGATCAATTAGGTAAGTTTTAAAACAGTTCTGTTGGTGTGTTTTGTTGTTGTTGTTGTTTTTTAATTGTGTCTGTCTCTCTGTGTATAAAAAAACCCCACAGTTTGATCTCCTAAAGTGGTAGATTTCTGGATCTCTTACTTTGGATCACCACCTGAAACATGTTTACTACAAGGGTTAGAAAACAATGTCATGCAGAAGACACTTAAGACTACTACACTGCCACTCATATTCACCAGTAATATATTCCTTCTGCAGCCTTTCATAGAAAAGTAAAATGGATTTTAAGAAGCAGTATGTTGGAGAAGAGTATGATTGCTAGAAGAACGAACAAGTTCGTCCTGGAGACGGTAAAATCAGGCTGCTTCTTGGAGGAAGGATGCTGAAGCTTTGTCTGACATACGTTGGCAATGTTGCCAGGAGGGACCAGTCCTTCAAGAGGGGCGTCATGCTTGGAAGGTTGGAGGGACAAGACTCTGGGTAAGATAGATGGACTGACTCAGTGACTGGGATAATGGGGGTGGTGTGTTGGAGATGATGAGGTTAGCTCAGAATAGAGCAGGATTCGAAGCTGTTGTACATAGGGTCTCGGTAAGCTGTAAGCAACTCAATGGCATAACAATAGCAGCATACCAATAACAAATAAATTTAAAAACCTCAAACGTTTCTAAAGAAACTAAAGTAAAAACATAAATAAAATAAAAAGCAGCTTCTATACACACTTAGGAAACAATGAACCAAATTATGTAAGTAAAGGGTTAGGGAATAAATGTTGGTATACCACAGCAGATGCAAAGTCACAGCACACAGCCTACTTTAAAAGTGCCAAACATCATAAAAATGACAGCAGAATCACATTTGCTGCCACCAATTATATTTAAGACAGTTACTTGTTTTAGGCTACAACATAGCTCCATGTACTTCAAAGAGAAAGGCAAAGAGTAGTTTTAAAATTTTTAACTTGGTACGTATCAAAGGCCGATTTTTAGTCCTAGATATACATTGCTTTTGTTAAATTGTTATTTTTCACAACACTGAGTCTTCCTATCCATGAACAGGGCACATTTTTCCATTTCTTTAGGATTTTTGTGTCTTGTAGAAATGCTCTTTAGTTTTCTTTATATAGGTCTTTTTTATCTCTAGTTAGGTTCACTCCCAAGTATCTCAATTTCTTGTTGACTACTGTAAATGGGGCTATCTATGGTCATCTGATATTCCACAAGGAAATCAAAGCTATCAAATGGGGAAATGACAACCTCTTGAACAAATGGTTCTGGTAAAACTGGACTGCTACTTGCAGAAAGCGGAAACAGAATCCACATCTCACACCATACACAAAAATCAATTCAAGGTGGATCAGACATCTGGCAGTCCAAGGTATAAAGAAACTGCCAAATACAGCCAGAAATGCACAATCTGAAGGGGATAAAATTGATGAATGGGACCTTCTTAAGGTTAAATCCATGTGTGCATCAAAACCTTTTTCCAACAGGGTCAAAAGAAAACCTACAGACTGGGAAAAAACATTTGGTAATACCATCTCAGACAAAAAAGTCTTAAAAGTTTACAGAATACTCCTAGGCCTCCACACAAAAAAGGACCGATTACCCATTATTAAATGGGCACAAGACATAGAATTTTCAGAGGAAAATAATCTGAATGGCAAGCACACATGAAGAAATGCTCCAAATCACTGGCAACAAAAGAGATGCAAATAAAAACCACAATGAAGTACCATCTCATTCCAGTAACAGTGGCAAAGTTTAACAGGGAAGCAAGTAATAAATGCTGGAGAGGACGTGGTGAGAAAGGAACTCACATTGTTGGTGGGATTGTGAAATGGTACAACCAATCTGGAAGGCAGTTTGGCACTTCCTCAAAAAGCAGAACATAGAAATTCCATATGACCCAGCTATTCTACTACTTGGAATATACTCTGAAAAAATGAGATCTGAAGCACAAATGGAGATTTGTACACCAGTGTTCATAGCAGCATTATTCACCATCTCAAGAACATAGAAAACAGCCCAAATGTCCAATTACAAACAAATGGATTGAGAAATTAACATTCACACAATAGAATACTATGCAGTATGCAGGAACAATGATTTGGTAAATTATTACCTAACTTGGGAGGGACTGGAGAGCATTATACTGAGTGAACTTAGTCCCACAAGGACAAATACTGAATAAAACCATTATTGTAGAATGAGTATAAGGATGGGGGGGGGGGAGATGGAAGCAGAGATGAGGATGTGCAGGAGGAGGAAGGGAGCTGTATCATTTGATAGGGGGGAGGGTGAGAAAAACTGAAGACTATGTTCTCAAAAACAATGTATTCAAATTTTATAAATAAACCAGTAGTATAAAAAAAAAAATAACCTTATCAACAACAGATCTGAACCTTGCCCTATCCCAGACCATTCTCATTATCTGATATGCTCCAATCCGAGATCCATCCTGTTGGTGTTCTTCCTCTTTCTCTGACCTTCCACCTTTCCCAGCATAATGTTCTTTTCCAAGGACTGTCCCACTTGCCAATATGCCCCAAATATGTGAGACCATCCTTGCCTCTAAGGAGCATTCTCATTAGACTTCATTCACATTAAATTTGTTTGTTCTTTTGGCAAACAATAGAATCTCCAACAGAATAATTTAAAGGCAGCAAATCTGTCATCCTAATTCACTGTCCAATTTTCAGATGCAAAGAAGTAAATGTAAGCACCTTAGTCTTTAAACTGATATTGTTACTCTGTAAAACTTTATAGAGAGGCCTGTGACAAAAGATTTTCACAGTGAAACATGTCTTTTGATTCCTTAACTGCTGTTACCATGAGTGTTGACTGGGGTTCCAATTAAATAAAAAATTACTGACAACTTCAATCTTTTCTCCACTATCACAGTGCTGCCTATTGGTCCTGTACTAAGGCCTTTTGTTTTCTTGATGTTGAGATGTAATCCATGTTAAAAGTTTCTTCTGTTCTGTAGCAAGTGCTTTAAGTCTTCTTCACTTTCTGCAAAGTTACGTTATCTGCATAACGCAGGCTGTTGGTGAATATTCTTCCAGTCTTGATGTCACACTGTTCATAATAACCCAGCTTCTCAAATGATTTGTTCAGCATGTGTACTGAACAGGTATTGAGAAAGAATACAACAGTGACACACACCTTTCCTGATTTTAAACCACACGTGTTCTATCATACAGCAGCTTCTTGGTCTAGGAATAGGTTTTGCATGAGCATTATTAAATGTTCAGGAGTCTCATTATTCTCAGTGCTATCCCATAATTTGTTATAATCCAAATATTCAAATGTCTTTGCAAATCAATTAAAAACACATAACTATCTTTTGAGTATTCTCTGTTTTCAGTCAAGGTCCATCTGACAAAAGTAATGATATCACTTGTTCCACAGCCTCTTCTGAATTAAGCTTGAATTTCTGGTTATCTTCATTCGATGGTTTCAGTCATTTTAAAATAATCTGCCCAATATTTTACTTGCATGTAATATTAATGATATGGTTCGATAATTTCCACATTTTGTTGGATCATCTTTTTTTGTGAATTGGAACAATTGTAGATCATTTCCTGTCTGTTAGACAGGTAGCTGTCTTCTAAGATTTTTGGCACAAATTAGCAAATACATACAGAGCTGCATCTGTTTGTTGAAACATGTCAATTTCTGAAGCCTTCTTTTCCACCAATGCCTTCAGTTCAGCTTGGACTTCTTCCTCAATACTATTGGTTCTCGATTATATGCTACTTGCTGAAATGTTTCAGTGTTTACCAATTTTTTTTAGGTACAGAGACTCTGTGTATTCCTTCCATCTACTTTTTTATTTTTCTGGAGCTAAATTCACTTTCATTTTGTTATAAAAATCCACTATATGTGGTGGCCACACCTGGAGACTTGTGTGTGTGTATCTTTTTAAATATGTATTTTTCCCCCCTTATATGGTCCATCATCCATGAAGAAAGCATTAAAAGACAGGAGAAAAAAAGACCAAAGTGGATGGTACAGAAACTCTGACAATTCCACTATACTGCAGAGAAGCCAAAACAAAGGGAAGAAATAATAATGTAAAAGATCTATATTCTGTAGAAGGCAGTACAGCACTTTCTCAAAAAGTTACAAATAGAGATACCATTTGACCCTGTATCATTTAAGATTTTGCCCAAAGAATCCTTCACTATTGCAACTCGAGGCCTGACTTTTTCAGTTCTTTCAACTTGAGAAATGAAGAGCATGCTCTTCCCTCAACTCCAGTTCTTTGCACATTTCGTTGTCTCAAGCTGCTCTTAGGAATCTTCTATATAGGTCTTTTTTTGGGGGTGAGAGGGGGGATTTCCATTCATTCATTATTGAACTTTTTTCCCTTCCCAACCTTCCCCCCTAGTACACTACCCTCTTGGAAAAGTAAAAGAAAAATTCTTTCATTGTTTTACAAACCCTCCCCCAGTCCACTCCACCATGTAGCCTTCACTCTAGACTCCTGTCATGACAGAAATACCTAATCACATATCCCTTTTAAACTGTTTTCTCCCTCACCTGTTTCAATCCATTATACATTATTGAACCCGTCTTTCTCAGTCTCTCCCCAACCCCAAGGTCAGTCCTATCTTACAACAGTGGCACCATGCAGTATTTGTCCTTTTGTGACTGAGATACTTCACTCAGCATAATGTCCTCCAGGGTCATCCATTTTGAATAATAATGCATGAGAGTTCCTTGTTTTTCAATGCAGCGTAGTATTCCATTGTGTGAATATACCACAGCTTCTCTATCCATTCATTTGTTGATAGGCACTTAGGTTGCTTCCAACTCCTTGCCATTGTGAACAAAGCCAGGATAAACATGGGTGTGCATATATCTGCTTGGACATCAGTTGTGGTCTCTTTAGGGTATATTCCCAGCAGTGGAATTGCTGGGTCAAATGGTATCTCTATTTGTAACTTTTTGAGAAAGCACTGTACTGCCTTCCACAGAATATAGGTCTTTTACATTATTATTTCTTCCCTTTGTTTTGGCTTCTCTGCAGTATAGTGGAATTGTCAGAGTTTCTGTAACATCCACTTTGGTCTTTTTTCCTCCTGTCTTTTAATGCTTTCTTCATGGATGATGGACCATATAAGGGGATAACACTTTTGGGATCTAAGTTAGTAAAGGCTGCTCACTCCTGCTCCATCCTCACAATGTCCACTGTGCTTAAACCCAGTGTCAATCCATCTTGTTGGGGCTCTTCCTCCCCTTCTTTGACCCTCTCCCTTTCTGGAGGTTTTTTGTGGCATCCACTTCCTAAATAACATGCCTCCGGAAACTCTATGAACTTTGATAAATGTCCATAAGAGGGGTTTCAGGCCTTTTGTTCATAGGGTTGCTATGAGTCATACTTAACTCAAAGGCAATCAACAACATACTTAGTAGGAATATGAACATTTTTACTATTATACTTGTTGGGTTAGTACCACCTCATCTCTAATCCTCCTTGGGTTTCCCTGGCTAAATTAAGCAGGTGGAAGTTGTTCATCTTTCTCTCTGGAGCTGCTGGTGGATTCAAACTGCCAGTGGGGTTAGCAATGCAGCTCCCTATGAACTATGCCACCAGAGCTCCTTTTTATACTTAAGGACTTAGAAAGATATCAGAGGAACAAAAAGAAATTGATGCCCAACTGTTTATTCACAGTTAATTTTTGAAATTAACCAACTATGCAAATAATCTTGTTTTGGGATGCACCTATGTGAAAAAGATATACAAAACATAGCACAGCTTGCCCAGCACTGTCTCATAGTTGGCCACACAGTTTCAATGACAGTACAGTTATTCATGGCCAATGATGGCCTAGTTATAGTATAAAGAGATGATATAAGTCATTAGATAGCCCTAACAAGCTAATTTTTTAGTTACAGAGAAAAGCAGATCAAAAACATGTAAGATGGTACTTAACCCAAAGGTACAATAATTGGTCTGTCTTTTCTTGGAGAAGCAGAGGAAGAAGGAGAATTAACACCTAACTGGCATGTGTGTTTAATTACCTCCATGAACCCTTCCTTGCCTCCTTTGCTACTGAAAAAGTAGATAGTCCCTGCTTATCACTACTGAATGTTTTAAGCAAAGAGTCTATAGATGAATCCTGATCAACGGAGGGGAAATGTGGAATAGAATTTCAAATTCTCATGGAATTCAGACTCTCTGGAGCCACTGAAGTTGGATAACCAACTTCACCCCATTCAAAACTACTGCTTTGAGATTCTCAAAACTTCAACCAGAACTACTCTCTGAGGTCACCTTTAAAGTAAACTTGAGTTTATGTAACTTGTAAGGAACATTACATTGAACTATTAAGAAAAACACCTATGTGGGACTAAATTTGAAAACTGAAAAATTGGGTAAGAAATTTGGCGGATGGTTATAAAACTTACACTAAAACCACAATATGCATTACACACACACACACACACACACACACACACACAGAGTTTAGAGGGCAATGAGTTAAATAATTTCAGAAAAGTGTGAATGACTATACAACTGGAGTGTCACTGAATCGTTCATGTAAATGGTGTATGTTACTGTATGCATTTTACCACACAAAAATATAAAATAAAATAAATGACATACAATGTGAGTAGGGGTGTCAAGGACAGTGAGATTGGCTTAGGATAGGACACAGTTCAGAACTACTGTGCACAGAGTCACTATGGGTCGCAAACGATGGCACATGGTAATAAGCAACAACACAAAAATTATATGACACATTATTAGAGCCAGAGACAGAAATGCCCTGCATCACTGTGGCATAAAGTCACAAGGCAACTTTTAAGGAGGAAATGTGTGCCCTGCATTTGATAAATAATGAGTTTTGGACTACTGGAAGAGGAAGGTTTCACAGAAAGGAAAAAAGTAGGTAGTTTTGATACGTAGACAGTGTACAGTCATGTTGATGTGTGTGGAATAAAAAGATTCAGAACCTCTATGCAGATCCCTAGTTCTGGGAAAGCCCTCATTGGAAGGTGGAACCAGTGGAAAAATGAGTCAAATAAAGCATACATTAACCTATATATTCCCTCTTAAGATTCGCATCATAAATACAGGCATTAAGACTTAACAGTTTTATGATTAATTAAATGTTCTTTGGGAGAGGTATATGACAACAAGCTCCAAATCAAATAGAACTCTCTTGATGTTCAAATCTATACTGTATTATGTCTTCTTGTTGCTGTTGTCGTCATTATTGTGACCCTATGCACAATAGCCCTAAATCCTGCTCTATCCTGTGCCAATCTCACTCTCTCTGACACACCTATCCCGCTACCCAATCAATCTATCTCTCATCAAGGGCCTTCCTCTCCTGCACTCTCTCTCCACCCTCCCAAGCATAACGTCCCTCTTCAGGGACTGGTTCTTCCTTATAACATGTCCAAAGTATGTCAGATGAAGCTTCAGAATCCTTGCCTCCAAAGAACAGCATGGTCTCACCCTCTCTTAGTTTGTTCTTTTAACAGTTCATGGTATATTCAATACTCTCTTCTCCAACACTGCAGCTCAAAGGCATCAATTCTTCTTCTATCATCCTTAGTCATTGTCCAGCTCTCTGACACATAACAAGTGATTGCAAAGACCATAGCCTGTATCAGGTGCACCTTAGTCTCCAGACTGACATCGTTGCTCCTCAGCACTTTGGAGAGGTCTCTAACAGCAGACTTTCCCAATGCAATTCATCTTTTAATTTCCTGGCTGCTGGTGCCAAGAGTGTTGATTGTGGAGCCAAGCAAACTAAAGCTGTTAATCTCAATCCTTTATCATGATGCTGCCAATTGGAGCAGTGGTGAGAATCTTTGTATTCTTGATATTATTGATATTGATTATTATGTTTAATAAAAGTTTAATCTCCATTATATATTTGACATAGAGAATATTAAGTAACTAGTCAAGATCAGCAGGGAACTGATATTTATACAATTTTGTCAATTTAACACCACTGCATAGATAGCATAAAAGAATATAAAAGAATGCACACCCATGTTTACTGCTGTCCTATTCACAAAAGCAAAGAGATGGAAGCAACTCATCAAATCGTTTGTTGATGGGCCATCAAGTGCCCTTCAACAAACAAATGGATAGGAAATGGTACATTCACATAATGGAATGTTAAAGAGCACTGAAAAACAAGGAACTCACAAAACACTACACAACCTGGGAAGCCTGGAAGACATAATGTTGCGTGAAATATCACAGTCACAAAAGGACAAATAGAACATAACACTGCTGTGATAAAATAGGACATGGGGGAAGGGTTAGGGAGAGAATGAGAAAAGAGTGGATATATAATAAACACTGCAACAGAACAGATGAGAGGAAGAACTATCTGAAATGAATATAATGAGTAGGAATTATATGTATGACAATAATCTGGAACAAGGGACGCATTGTGGGGAGAGAGGGAGGGATGTTCAACAATGAGTTCTTTGTTGTTGGTTTTTTTTTTAAAAAAAAAGAATACAAGAGTATCAAAACACCTGTTTAAAAGTTATCCCAAATAATGGTAAAAGAACCACCAATAAACTACAGAGCTGAAGGCCTTTCAATTAGCATAATTAAGATGGTTTTTTGTTTATTTTTAAATTCAGTGCTTGATTAGAATAATGCCTGACACAATGATGCCTAGCATGCAACACATATTCAATAATTATGAATGGATGAAAATTACAGAAGTTCAAAGATTCTTTTCTGTGTATTCACTAAATTTTCTGTTTTTCTATGTGAAGAAATAACCTGGCTCAAGAATATAATCATCAGGGCTGCAAAGAATTGACATTTTCGGCAATGAGTTCTGTTCACTAAAATGGGCAAACCTCACGTATTCTGTGAATGTGTGGTTCATGTCCTACTAGGCGAAACAGAACTAAAATATATAAGGACTGGAAGGTAACTTTACCATCCTTTCTACTGTAAGAAACAAGATAAAGAAGAACAAAACCAAAGTTTCTGCTGTTAGGTGCCAATGAATCAATTTAGATCATCTTCACTGATGTGTGGCAATCTGGAAGGCACAAGGTTTGAGTTTACCAAGCTGTTCTACAGATGGTTGGACAATCTCCTCTGGGGTGATTAACTTGCCTCTGAAAACCCGCCAGAAAGTCAGCTATGGGTCAGTTCAGACTTAATGGTACACTACCACCACAATCTTATAGAAGTGGGTCACCTTGTCTCTTTCCTACAGAGGCCCTGACTGGGTTTGAACTATCAACCTTTGCATTAGCAGTCACGTTTCCCTAATAGGAGCTCCTTAGAACCAAAGTAAGCAAAGGGAAAGAAATAATAAAAAGAGTAGGATGAAAATTAAGTGAATTAAGAGTAAAGAAAAATAACAAAGAGAACCAATGAAGCCAAAAGTTGGTTCTTTCATAGAAATTCCCTATGACCCAGTCATTCCACTGCTTGAAATATACCCAGAGAAAATGAGAACTGAGTCACAAATGGAGACTTGTACACCAATGTTCACAGAAATGTAAGAACTTGGAAACAGCCCAAATGGCCAATCATAATCAAAAGGATTGAGGAATTATGGTACCGTCATACAGTGAAATACTATGCAGCATGCAGGAGCAATGATTTTGTAAATACTACCTATGTTGGGAGGGACTGGAGAGCATTATGCTAAGTGAACTAACTCAGTCCCATAAGGACAAATACTGTATATGACCATTATTGTAGAACATACATGAGGATCCAAGGGGAAAAGGGAGGGGGAACAAAACCAAAATAAACAGAATAAACAAAATTCACACTACTTTCTTACTAGACATAAGCATTTGACAAAATCTGAAATCCACTTATGTTAACAATACTGAACAAACTAGGATAAGAGAGAACATTCATAATCTGGTGAAGCACAATGACCAAAAAACCCTGCTCTGTTAACACCACACTTAACAGAAAAAGAATGAGTATTTTTTCCCCTAATATCAGGACATCCCTGACGGACCCTCTTGATTTTGAACCATGTAGAGTCTCCTTGCTCTGTTCTGACGACTGCCTCTTGGTCCAAGTATAGGTTTCACATAGGCAAAATCAAATGTTCTGGGATTCCCATTCGTCTCAGAGTTAGCCACTGCTGCTTGTGATCCACACAGTCAAAAGCCTTTGCATAGTCAATGAAGCACAGATGCACATTCTTCTGGTATTCTCTGCTTTCTGCCAAGATACATCTAACATTAGCTATAATATCCCTAGTACCATGACCTCTTCTAAATCAAGCCTGCACATCTGGTAGTTCTCTGTTGATATATAAAACTCCAATCATTTTTGGATAATTTTAGTAGAATCTTGCTTGCATGTGATATTGATGATATTGTTCGATAATTTCCACTCTGTTGGGTCACCATTCATTTTTGGATAATTTTAGTAGAATCTTGCTTGCATGTGATATTGATGATATTGTTCGATAATTTCCACTCTGTTGGGTCACCATTCTTTGGAATGGGAACAAATATCGATCTTTTCCAGTCAGTTGGCCAGCTGGCTGTCCTCCAGATTTCTTGGCACAACTTAGTGAGCACATACAGGGCAGCGTCTGTTTGTTGAAATATGTCAGTTGGTATGCCGTCAACCTTGGAGCCTTGTTTTTTGCCAGTTACTTTCAGAGCAACTTGAATATCCCCATAGGCTCTTGCTCATATGTTATTTCATGAAATTCTTCTGTCAGCCAATTTCTTCTGATACAGTGACTCTATGTACTCCTTCCATCTTCTTTTAATGCTTCCTGAATCATTCATATTCTACCCAAAGTATCCTTAAGTATTGCCAACCGTGGCTTGAATTTGTTTTTCAACTCCTTCAGCTTAAGAAATGCTGAGCAAGTTCGGCCCTTTTCATTTTCTGACTCCAGCTCTCTGCACATTTCATTATAGTATCTTGCTTTGTCGTCCCAAGCTGCCTTTTGAAATTTTCTGTTTAGCTCTTTGATTTCTTGGTTTCTTCCTTTGGCTTTGGCTTCTCAGCGCTCTAATGCAACATTTCGAGTTTCATCTGACATCCATCTTGGTTTGTCTCCGTACCTTTTCAATATGTATGCAGAACAGATCATTTGAGATGCTGGGCTGTATGAGGACGAAAGTGGTGTCAGGACTCATGAAGAGTCATCAACAACCTGCATTATGCAGATGGCACAACCCTGCTGCTGAAACTGAGGAGGACCTGAAGTGCTTGCTGCAGAAGGTCAAGGACTGCAGCCTTTAATACAGATTGAAGCTCAACATCAAGAAAACAAAGATTCTCACCACTGGGCCAAGTGGCAGCATCAGTGTGGATGGTGAAGAGATTGAGATAGTTAACAGTTTCAGTTTACTTGGCTCCAAAGTCAACACTCGTGGTACCAGCAGCCAGGAAATCAAGAGACGAAATGCACTGGGAAAGTCAGCTATGAGGGACATGTTAAGAGTACTGAAGAGCAAAGATATCAGGCTGGAGATTAAGGTGGACCTGATCCAGGCTACAGTCTTCGCAATTATATGCTATGCACTGGAGAGTTGGACAATGACTAGGGATGACAGAAAGAGAATTGATGCCTTTGAGCTGTGGTGCTGGAGAAGAGTCTTGAATATACCATGGACTGCTAAGAGAACAAATAGGTTTGTCCCAGAGAGGGTGAAGCCAGAATGCTCCTTGGAGTCAAGGAGTCTGAAGGTTCATCTGACATACTTTGGGCATGTTCCAAGGAGGGACTGGTCCTTGGAGAGGGACATCATGTTTGGGAGAGTGGAGGGACGGCGCAGGGGAGGAAGACCCTTGATGAGCTGGATTGATTCTGTGATTGGGGTGGTGGGAATGAGTGTGTTGGAGATGGCGAGGTTGGCACAGGATCGAGCAATGATTAGGGCTCTTGTACTCAGGGTCACTAAGAGTTGCAAGCGACTCGATGGCACATAACAACAACAACATCAGGAACCAGAAGGATGTCTGTGCCTGGCATTTCTATTCAGTATTTTACTATGGGTTCTAGCCAGGTCAGTAATGCAAGAAGAAATATAAATCATCAGATTGGAAGGAAGTAGTAAAATAATTTGTAGATTAAGAATCAACTGAAAATTTACTAGAGCTAATAAACAAGGTGAATAGGACACAAAATCAATCACTCTGGAGGCTGGGCTGGACTCACTAAAGAACAATTGATCTACTATTATCGTAAGCCTTTAATTTTAATTTGAACTTGCATTATGAGAAGTTGATGGTATGTTCTACAGTCAGCACCTGGCCTAGTTTTTACTGTTCATACTGAAGTTCTTCAGCGGTTCCTTCCACAGATCTAATCAATCTGATCCTGTGCATCCCATCAGGTGAAATCCAAGTGTATAACCTGCATTTATGGTTCTGATAAGAGGTATCTACTATGAATAAATCACTGATTGTTCAGAATTCTATCATTCTATCCCCAGCCTCATTTCCGTTATCAAGTCCATATTTTCCAAATACTGATCCTTCTTCTTGATCCCCAACTTTTGCATTCCAGTCACCCATTATTATTAAAGCATCTTGGTTACATGTTTGATCAATTTCTGACTATAACAGTTGATAGAAATCATCTATTCCCTCCTCGTTGGCTCTGGTATAGGCACATAAACCAACTGCTAATATTTAAGTTCAAATGAAAACTAAAGAAGGTTAAATCATATCCATAGGAATCAAAATTTTACTTTGAGTCTATCTCCCATATATTTAAAAACCAATTCAGGAATAGGTTTGAGGCCTTGAACAATAATGAATGAAAGCCAGATAAGCTGTGGGAGGATATGAAGAATATCATTCATGAAGAATGCAAAAAAAACATTACTAAGAGGGAAGAAGAAGAAAAGACCAAAATGGATGTCAGAAGAGACTCTGAATATTGTACAAGAGCACTGAGAAAACAAAGCAAAGGGAAGAAATTAAGAAGTTAAGGAGCTGAATAGAAGATTTCAAAGGGCTGCTCAGGAAAACAAGGCAAAATATAATAATGAAATGTGCAAGGGGCTGGAGTCATAAAATCAGAAGGGCAAACTTGCTTAGCATTTTGTAAGCTGAAAGAACTAAAGAATAAATTCAAGCCACGAGTTATAGTGCTTAAGGATGCTATGGGCAGGATACTGAATAATTCAAGCTGCATTAAAAGCAGAGGGAAGGAGTATACAGAGTCACTGTACCAAAAAGAACTGGCTGACACAGAAGAATTTAAAGGACCAACACATGACCATGAGGCAATGGTAAGAAAGGAGGAAATGCAGGCTGGTCTAAAGGACTTGGCAAAAAATAAAGCCCCAGGAATTGATGGAATACCAACTGATGAATTTCAACAAACAGATGCTATCCTGCATGTTTTACCAAGTTGTGCCAGGAAACCTGGAGGACAACTGCTTGGCCAACTGACTGGAAGAGAGCGCTATTTATTCCCATTCCAAAAAAAGGTGACCCAACAAGAGTGTGGAAATTATTGAACAATAGCTTGGAAGCAGGTGTGGCATCCACTTCCAAAATAGCTTGCCTCCGGAAACTATGAACTTGGAGAAATGATGAAAGTTATACAAGTATTCAAGTCTTTTGTTTAAAGGGTCACTATGAGTCTCCTATGACTCGATGGCACTTAACAACAGCATCACTAGTATCACATGCTAGCAAAATCCTGCTGAAGATTATTCATAAAAGACTTGAACAGTACATTGACAGAGAACTCTCAGAAATACAGGCTGGTTTAGAAAAGGCTGTGACACTAGGGACATTATTGCCAATGTCAGATGGATCTTGGCAGAAAGAAGAGTACCAAAAGAATGTCTTATCTGTGTTTCATTGATGATACAAAGTCATTTGACTGTGTGTTGTTATGTTGTTATGTGCCGTCGAGTCACTTGCGACTCATAGTGACCCTATGTATAACAGACCTAAACCCTACTCTATCCTGTGCCAATAGCACCTCTTCCAACACACCCATCCCAAATACCCCAGTCAGTCAATACAGCTCATAGAGGGCCTTCCCCTCCTGCGCTGTCCCTCCACCCTCCCAAGCATGTCCCTCTCCAAGGACCTGTCCCTCCTTACAACATGTCCAAAGTATGTCAGACGAAGCTTCAGAATCCTTGCATCCCAGAAGCAGCCCGGTTTAACCCTCTCTACTACAATAAATTGTGGCTAACCTTAAGGAAAATGGGAATTTCAGAGCACGGAAACACTGCATGGTTCAAAATCAGGAAAGGAGTGTGTCAGGGATGCATCCTGTCCCCGTACCTTTTCAATCTGTATGCAGAACAGATTATTTGCATGGCTGGGCTTTATGAGTAGTGTGGCATCAGGATTGGAGGAAAACTAAGTAACAACCTATAATATGCAGATGACACAACATTGCTTGGTGAAACTGAGGAGGACCTGAAGCACTTGCTGCAGAAGGTCAAGGTCTATAGTCTACAATATGGACTGAAGCTCAACATCAGGAAGACAAAGATTCTCACCACTGGGCTGATTGGCAGCACCATATTAGATGGAGACGAAATTGAGGTTGTTAACGATTACAGCTTGCTCGGATCCACAATCAATACTCTTAACACCAGTAGTCAAGAAATCAAAAGACGAACTGCATTGGGAAAATCTGATGTCATGGACCTCTTCAGAGTGCTGGAGGGCAACGACGTTAGTCTAGACACAAAGGTGTGCCTAATATAGGCCATGGTCTTCTCAGTTACTTGTTATGCTTCAGAGAGTTGGACAATGACTAAGAATGACAGAAGAATAGATGTCTTTGAGTTGTGGTGCAAAAGAGTCTTGAACATACCATGGACTGCCAAGAAAATAAACAGGTCTGTCTTGGAGAGGGTGAAACCAAATCTCTCCTTGGAGGATAGGATTTTGAAGCTCTGCCTCATTCACTTTGGGCACGTGGCCAGGAATGAGATCAGTCCTTGGAGAAGGACATCATGCTTGGAAGGGTGACCCCGCAGGAGAGGGTGACCCTGGATGAGATGGATTGATATAGAAACTGGGGCAGTGGGGGTTGGTGCGTCAGAGTTATTAAGATTGGCTCAGGACAGGGAAGAGTTCAGGGCTGCTATAATAATAGGATCGCTATACACTGCAGGCAACTCAATGGCACATAAAAATAGTAACATACTATGAAAGGTTTGGAAGCAGGAGTGGCATCGACTTCCTAAATAATATGCCTCTGGATACTCTGAACTTTGATAAATGTCTACAGTTGTAGAGGGGGGTTTTGGGCCTTTTTTTCATAGGGTAGCTATGAGTCAAACACGATCAACAACAACAAAAACTATCACATGTTAAGGACCTCTCCAGAAGACTGAAGAACAACGATGTTGAAGAACAGCAATCTGGAGATTGAAGTATGCCTGACCCAGGCCATAATCTTTGCCATTATTTTCTATGCATCAAAAAACTGGACAATGACTAGCGATGACAGGAGAGTTGATGTAGAAGAATAATGAATATATAATGGACTGCTAGGAGAACAAACAGGTTCATCCTGGAGAGAGTAAAACCAGGCTATTCCTTGGAGGCAAGGTTTCTGAGACTTCATCTGCCATACACTGGGTATGCTGCAAGGAGGGATCAGTTTCTGGAGAGGGGCATCATGCTTGGGACGGTGGAGGGACAGTGCAAGAGAGGAAGATCATTGATGAGATGGATTGACTCAGTGAGTGTGGTAATGAGGGTAGTTGTGTCAGAGCCATCAAAGTTGGCACAGGACAGAGCAGGGTTCAGGGCTATTATACATAGGGTCACTATAAGTTGCAAGTGACTCGACGATACATAAAAACAATAACAAAAACAACCATCAGATGAGCTCCACAGGAAAAGATAGGGCATTTTCTTTCTACTGGACAACCAGTCAACTGAATATTCTTCAAAATGAGCAGGCCATTCTTGGGTCCTTTCCTTACTCTACCCCTCATTCCTCCTCTTACATTAAGGAGGCCAAAACTTTCTTGAGTCTGGGGAGGAAAGGGGTAGGAGCTCAGTAACATCATCTTTAATTTGGTGCTCAGAAGCTCTGCATATGTGTAGGGGGTGGGAATTTGCATGTGGGCTTCTGGCAGATATAACAGTCCTCTAAGGCAAAAGCTATACCCACTGGTGATACTACAGATGCTGGCTCCCTGGCTTTGCTGAGAACATCGGGGGGCAACCTAGGCCACACCCACTGCCAGCACAGATAGCTCTGGCAGCAGCCTAAATGGCTCCAAGACTCCACCTTGTGGTCTTGCCCCACAGCTGACCACACCTGATACCAGCCCAACAGTCTTGAGTTATGTTCAACTCAAGGTAGAGACAGCAGAAAACATAAAAGGGACAGTACAGAATTCCCTAAGTGGTACAAAAGACTATAATCAGAGAAATCCTGTTTCACATTGAGGGAGGGATTCAGAAATTCAATGAGTCAGAAAGTATGCTGCATACTCTCAGAGGGTCAAAGACTCCCTCCACCAAGTGGCAGCAGGGAAAGGTAACAATTTGACAGCCATAACTGTGGGCCTGTTCCCATACCACGCTCACTGCAGATCCCAGAACATAGTAGCTCAGAGTGCCTACACATTCCGTCAAAGCAAGGTTCAACACATATCCCACCTGGCTAGACCACTAACTGGTTAGATACCACTGACAACCATCTACCTCTAACAAACTGCACTGCACAGACAATGAACAAATAACACACAATCCCCATCAGTTACCACACACATCAGAAGAAAGGAAGTTTAAAAATCTACAATAACAATGTTACCACAATGTCCTGGAAGCAGCAGGTAACATCAAACCACACAAAAAACTAAAATAAGATGTCACCAAATGAGTGGTCAGAACACAGAATCAATAAATCTTCCAGAGGAAGAAAGAGTGATAGCATTCTCTGAGAACAAATTCAAAAGAGCTGGCCAAGTGTGTTTGAAGAATTGAAGGAATCCATAAGGGAACTCTGGTGGCCTACTGGTAAAGAACAACAGAGAAATTAGAACATTCTCAGAAATGCAGAAACTAAGGGAATTTGTGAAAACAATCCCAACTTTCCAGTAAATACTGAAGGAAGTCCTCCACACAGAGACAGCACATACAAGTGGACAGTGTAAAGGAACTACAAACAACACAAAAAAGTACCCAACAACAAAATAGCAGAAATGAAACTTTGCCTAGCAAATACTGCACTGAGTGTGAATGGTTTAAATAGACAAGTTAAGAGATAAAGAGTAGCATAGTTGATTAAAACTAAACCCATCAATATGCTGGATATTAGTGACATATCCGAGATGTGAGGATAAACTAAAACTCAAAGGGAGGGAAAAAATATACCAAGCAAATGGCAACCAAAAAAAGCAAAAGTGGCAGTATTAACATCTGATAAAATAGATGCCAGGGTGAAAAACAGCATAAGAGACAAGGTAGGATATTATGTAATGCTCAAAGGATCAATAAAACAGGATATCACCTTACTTAATATCTACACACCAAATAAATGATAGGGTTGCAAAATACACAAAAGAAATGTTAACAGACTTAAACAGCAAGATACCACCACAATAGTAGTAGGTGAGTTGAACACACTATTCTCACAGAAAGACAGGACAACTAGTATATCAGTAAAAGTGCAGAAGAATTAAACTACACAATTAACAAACTTGATCTTATAAACATGCATAGAACTTTTCGCCCAACAAAAACTAAATATAGTCTTCTTGAGTGCACACGGAACATTTTCCAGAGTAGACCACATGTTAGGTCAGAGGAAACCTTGACCTACTACTCTGAACTACCTACTACAAAGCATCTTTTCAGACCACAATAATGAGAATCAACAAGAGGATAAAGGAGAAAAACACATGCACTTGGAAGCTAAATAACACCTTGCTTGAGTCCCAAAGACTCAGGAATAAAATTGTTGGAACTAGTTGACCAATGCAGCAGAATGGCAGGATACAAAGACCAACACAAACAATTTAGTTCAGTTTCTCTACAGTAACAAAGAACACACAGAAAAGGAAACGAGAAAATGAATACCAATTACAACAGTTAACCACAAAATGAAACACTTAGGAATAAATCTAACTAGAGAAACAAAAGATCTATATAAAGAAAATGACAAAAACTACCACAAAAAAACTAGAAACAAAAAGAGACCTAAATAAATAGAAGAATATACCATGTTCATGGATAGGAAGATTCAATATTGTGAAAATGACAATTTTACCAAAAGCAGTCTATAGATTCAAATGCAATCCTAATACTGATTACAATCTTCAAGAAGATGGAAAAGACAATTCACAATTATATTTTGAAAGAAACTTCAAATAAGCAAAAAAATAAAGTATGAGGCTTAACAATCCCTGATGTCAAAACCTACCATATAGTTGTAGTAATCAAAAAAGTATTATGGTACTGGTTCAACTACAGACATATAGAACAGTGGAATAGAATTAAGAACCCCAAAATCAAACCATTCACTTATGGTCAACTAATTTTTGACAAGGAGATGAAATCCATTAAGTGGAGAAATAACATCCTCTTTAATAAATAAATGATGCTGGCAAAACTGGACATCTATCTACAAAAACCATGTCTCTACTAAGGAGGATGCTGGCTGTTGGTTTTGTGTGTCTGATCTAGGCCATGGTCTTCTCAACTGTTTACTATGCCTCTGAGAGCTGGACAATGAATAAAGATGACAGAAGAAGAATTGACGCCTTTGGGTTATAGTGCCGGAAAAGAGTACTGAACAAGCCATGGACTACCAAGAAAACAAACAATCTTTCCTGGAGAGGATGAAATTAGACTGCTCCTTGGAGGTATAAGGATTCTGAAACTCTCTCACATACCTTAGGGCATTTTGTCAGGAACGGCCAGCCAGTTCTTGGAGAAGGGCATTATGCTTGGAAGATTATAAGGTCAGTGTAGGAAAGGAAGACCCTGGATGACATGGACTGACAGACTGTGGCAATGGGCGTAGGTATGTCAGAAACAGTAAGGTTGACTCAGGACAGGGAAAGGTTCAGAGCTGTTGTTCACAGGGTCACTATGAGTCAAAATCAACTTGGCAGCACTTAACAACAACAGTATCTGCAGAAAACGGAAACAAGATACACATCTCATAATGTATACCAAACTCAACTCAAGGTGAAATTAAGGAGGTAGGGGTAAAATAAAAAACTTTCCAGATCACCAGAGGAAAAAAACAGAAATAAATTTGGAAGTCCTAATCTATGGACTTTTGATTTCTGACTGTTGGTACCAAAAGTGTTGACTGAGGAGCCGAGCAAGCTGTAACTGTTAAAAACCTCAATCTCTTCTGCATCCATCATGATGCTGCCAACTGGCCCAGTGCTGAGAATCTTTGTCTTCTTGATGTTGAGCTTCAATCCATATTGAAAATTACAGTCCTTGACTTTCTGCATCAAGTGCTTCAGGTACTCTTCAGATTCAGCAAGCAAGGTTGTGTCATCTGCACAACATAGGTTGTTGATGAGTCTTCCTCCAATCCTGATGACACATTCCTCCTCATACAGCCCAGCTACTGGATGATCTGTTCTGCACACAGATTGAAAAGGTATGAAGACAGCACACATCCCTGACCAGCAGTCAGGATATCAAAGTCAAATTGCATTAGGTAAATCTGTAGTCAGAGACCTTTCCAGAGTACTGAGAAGCAACGATATCAGTCTAGAGACTAAGGTGCACCTGATCCAGTCCATGGTCTCTGCAATTACTTGCTATGCATCAGAGTTGGGTAATGGCTTAGGAGAATAAAAGAAGAACTGATGCCTTTGAGTTGTGCTGCTGGAGAAGAATCTTAAGCCCTGCTCTGTCCTAAGCCAGTCAGTCTCATTGACTCTGATACATCTACCCCATTACCCTAGTTACTGTATCTCTATCTCATTCACAGTCTTCCTCTCTGCCCTGTCCCTCCACCCTTACAAGCATAATGTCCTCCAAGGATCAGTCCCTCCTGGCCACATACCCAAAGTATGTGAGGTGGAGTTTCAAAATCCTAGCCTCCAAGGAGAAACTTGGTTTCACCCTCTCCAAGACAGACCTGTTAAAGTTTTCTTGGCAGTCCATGGTACATTCAAGACAATCTACATTTTGTAGATGACACATAAGAAAAATTTAACAACACAATGAATAATGAATGTCTCTTTTTTAAAAAAAAAAAGCTCCTCAAGGAAGTAATTCATCTCTCTTATGGAAGGAAAAAAGTCTAGAGAACAACTTTTCAAGCAATATTCTGAGAAGAAAATGGTTTTTAACAGACAATTTAGAGGACAAATTTACGAATTGCCAATACATAATTATGTTCCATACTTGAATATGAGGCCAAGAGGCCTCAAGTGTGGGCTCATCTTCTTCTGGGTCAAAATCTGGGTTATCACTTGGAGGAAGGGTCCGGAAGATGTTAGCACTAATCTATAAAGAAAAAGAAATTTACGTTCTTTGATGTATAGCTGGATTCAACAACACAAAATAAAATACTTTTAAGATCACTCTATCTAGGAAAAGCATTAGGTCATTCTCTCATTTCTATACCAAGTAACTCCTACTCCTTCAGACCCTAAGCTACTGAACCACTGAGTTCTTCTATAAATTACAAGCTTTCACTCCATGTTTTTACCTAAAAGAAAAATTTGGGGGGCAAGTTTACTAACTTTACCTATTCTTATTCTCATGTTAACCCATATTTACAACTCTAAAGAAATTTTATAAAACATTTCCATTCTTATACATAACAGACACTGTAAGGAGGGGACTGAAACAGAATAACCTTGCTGTTATGATGACACAGTTTAATATCCTAAGATTATTTAATTTAGTGTCTCTGAAATTTAAAAATAACCTATCATTTTAGAGTCAATATAGTATTTACAATTTCATTCTTCACATATATCTGTCTTAGTGCCAAATGACGTATCCTATTTTTCTAGTAATATACATATTCCACAATTCTTTGAAAAAACAATGAGCATACTAATTGACCAAAAAGTGCAATAATATTTAAGGCTACATTATTTAAAGACTAGAAGCTTGAGAGAGAGAAACTACTTGGGAGACAGAATGAGAAAAGGGATGATTAGTGGTACTAGCAAGATACCAAATTATAAAACTACTATAAAATGGTATCTAAGGTAGGCCAAATAACTGTTAATAGTTAATTACTATAACCATAAAGCTCAGAAATTAAGAACTTATAGTTGTGACCAGCTGGAACTCAAAGCCAGTACATGAGACACATGAGCATCAACTTAACAAAGAGGAACAGAAACCATAGATTTTGAAAAATGAAATATAGCACCTTTCTCAAACCTAAACTATTGTTAAGTTAGTTTTGATACAAAGGGACCGCAGAGGCAGAGAAAAACTGTCTAATAGGCTGTAAAACTATTTAAAGAAGCAGAATGCCCTATCTTTTTCTCAGTGTAGCTAGTAGGTTCAAAATGAAAACCAGAAGGCTTAATCACTGTCACCACAGCTCCTTAGAGCGGATAATTTGCCCTGAGATCACACTAATTATTGTTGGTAGGGAAAAAAAAAAGTCACTTCAGAAGAAATTAGCCTGTAGACTAATAAAATCAACTATATATAACAAATAAAACATAATTTAAAGAAATATTAAATGAGTCGGCTTGACTATTGTCATAAATCAATCAAGTATTCAGAAATTAAAGAACACATAAAACTACCAAGTAAAAATACTTGGGCAGAGAAAGTGAAGGCTAGAATACACAAATATACAAAATAATTTTACTTAAGTAAAATTGAGTACTTTTAATATCTATATCAATAATTTAGTAGAGATTAAATAAGGATATCTTCTCTAAAAATTGATAAATGCAAGCATTTTTTTTCTTTGATAAAACTAGAAACAAAACAGGAAACATTATACTCTGTATTTTTATTCTAGAATTTTTCTTTCCTTTTTACTATTGTCAGACTTCAGAACATCAAGTTTATTCTGATTAATGTTTTCTCTGTAACTAAGTCTTGAAAATTTTTAAGGTTTTTTTGTTGGTTTTTTTTTTAAATTATTTCCACAAGCCTGTGGCTTGTGAATGAAAACCAAATAGTATGTTAGGCCACGCTTACCTTTCCTACATTGTGCATATAGAAGTGGAGGGGAGCAAAAGGAAAGCCACATACTTGCTATTAGCTTTTATTATGTATTCCACACTCTAATTATGCCAACTAAATTTTCTGTTAGTATATAACAGTATATTATTAACAGTATTTTATAATCCTAAAGAAATTTCCAAAGTCTGATGCAGGGTAGGAATGAATTACTAATAACTATTATGTTGGCAGTAATTATTTTTCCACATCCGAGCCTTAAAAAGATATATTTATACTGTTTAAGTTCTAAAAGATTCTACATTTCAAGGTATCACAGAATATACAAATGTTGATACTGAAATGCTCTAAATTTTTCCCTTACCCACTACTTAAATGTAGAAATCACTGGTTTCTCATGGTCTTTTCATTCTCCTTTATATGTTCTCTCAGTAACTATTCACTCCTATCACATTAATTATCAACCTGTATAATCCTGAAGCTGTAATTCTTCCCTAAACTCTTGATCTTCATGTTCATTCTGGCAGCCACCAGCAATTAGGCAACTGAACTCCCAGCTATTAAAAACAACGAAAGCCTCACTGAAATGGGCACACGCTCTTTTACATGTGATGGCTTAAAAAAATATTTTGGAAAAAAAAATATTTTGGGTATAAAATACATTTTTAAAAAACATTCTGTTTCATTTCTAAATACACCTCAGATCTTACTTGAATTTATGTATCTGAGGAACATTAAGTCTAGAGGCTTACCATTTTTACTATATCAGAATACGCTGATTCAACAATTACACCACGATTAGTTGAAACATACTCAACCAGTTCATTTAGTGTTGCTCTTTTAATTTCTTTGCTCTTCAAGTCTGAGACAGAGTCCATGAAATCAAACAGTATGCAACACTGCTGCAACTTCTGACAGAAAAGCTCTTGTTGTTCATTTGATGTGGCATCTGTAAATGAAAAGAGAAAAATCTACTTAAAAGTTACCTTATATTTATTCATTTTTATAGAGGCTACTCATGCAGATAATTAAAACCTTTCTCAGAAGCACAATCAGCAGATGGGCAAGACAAATAGATATGGGCAGGCAAAAAGACTAGATCCATGACCATGCATACACTCTAAGAAAATGGGGCCTAAGAGCACAGAACTGTGAATACCTCTGGAACAGCTAGAGGGAGTAAATAGTGCAGCCACTCACCACTGCAAAACAGAAAGCAGATTAAAAGCCCATAGCCCAGCCCCAAGGTACCTCCAAAGCCACACTAGCAGCAAGAAGTTTGTTTATTCATTATTGACTCACAGACTTTACTCAGCAATAGTACTGAGAGTGGAGTTTATTAGGGAAGTTGGGGGGAGAGGGAGGGGCAAAGAATATATTCAATTCAAATCCAGGTTTTAGCACAGCAGTCCCAAGGCACAATTCTTGAAGTAATGTAAGGTGTAGTTCCAGTTCAGCAACACAAATTCAAGCTTCTGGCTTCCTCATCATCCAGCAAAGTTTGCCTCAGAGTAGTTTTAAGTAAGACTCTTCTTTAAGTATCCAGCAAGAACAGCAAAAAAAACTTTAACTGTGACCTTTATCTCAAGACTCAATCTGGCTATACTTTACCAGTGTCTTCACCACCATCACGAGAGTCTGGCTACAGTCTTCCTCAACTTCTACCACACCTCATTTGTGGGAAGCGTCTCACAGCTGTTGATTATTTGCAAGACCCTATGTCTGCAGTTATGTTAGCTGGAGACCAAAGGGGCTAAAGTAATGGCTAAAACATCCCCAACGACTTTAAGGTAATACCACACATATATTGGCATATTTCTACATTCACATCTGTATATACCGTGAACACATCCATGCATATGTTGATGTGTGCCATCAGGTTGGAAACAACCCACAGATGACCTTCCAGTGGGTTTTCAGAGGCAATATATTGCATGGGAAGAGACTGCTCAGCCTCCCACAGAGCAGCTGGTGGAATCAAACCACATACCTTTGGGATTATTACAGTGCAGTTTCTTATCACCTGGCCACTAGAGCTCCCTATCCATGTATATGTTGTTGTTAGATGCCAGAATCAGGAAGACTCATGGTGACCCCATGAACAAGAGATCTGAACAACAAACCTGTCCTACCCTGTGCCATCCTAACAATCTCTAACACAAACCCACTGCCACAGTCACTGCTGTCAATTTACCTGGTTGTGGGTTTTCCTCTCCTTTGGCATACCTCCATTTTTCAGAGCATGATGTGCCTCTCCAAAAAATTAGCTCTCCTAGCAAAACACCGAAAGTACATGAGACAAAGCGTCATCATCTTGGCCTCCAAGGAGCTCTCTGACTACATGGTCTCTAAGACATACACTTGTTCTTTTGGCAGTCCATGGGATATTCACCACTCTTCTCCAACACCGCAGTTAAAAGGTATCAATTCTTGGCAAGCTCTGGTGGCCTAGTGGCAAGAAGCTGCACTGCAATCCCAAAGGTGCATGG
>NW_006399813.1:16153915-16155310 GCF_000299155.1 Elephantulus edwardii | reverse complement strand
TGACAGCGCGCGCACACACACACACACACACACACACACACACACACATCAATTCTTCTGTAATCTTTAGTCAGTGTCCAGCTCTCAGATTCACAGCAAGTGACTGAAAAGATGGCCTGAATCAGGTGCATCTTTGTTCTCAAACTGACATCATGACTCCTCAATAATTTGGAGAGGTCTCTGACTGCAGACTTCTGGCATAAGATGTATTTTTTTTAATGCCAGTTCAATATATCTCCTGACTGCTGTTACTAAGTGTATTAATTATAGATCCAAGTAAGAAGCCATTGACAGTCTCAATCATTTCTCCATCTATATCATGTTGACTATATGTCGAGTGGTGAGGATTTTTGTTTACTTGACATTGAAATGCAATCAATATTGAAGGTTGTAGTGGGTTTTTTAATCTTCTACAGTACACAATTCAAGTCCTCCTCACTTGCAACTAGCAAAGCTGTGATGAGTCTTCCTCCAGACCTAACACCATATTCTTCTTCACTAAGTCCAGTTTCTCAAATAATTTGCTCAGTATACAGATTGAACAGGTAGAGAAAGGATATAACTCTGATGCACTGTTCTTAATTTTAAGCCATGTAGTACTCTGTTCGCACAATAGCCTCTTGGTTTAGGCATAGATTTCACATTTAAGCACAGTTAAGTGTCCTGGGATTCCCATTCTTCTCAATATTAGCCATAATTTGTTATGACTCGCACAGTCAAATGCCTTTGTGTAGTCAAAAATATACAGCACAAATAAGATATTCTTCTGGTATTTTTTGGCGTTAGCCAGGATCCATCTGACATCAGCAATGATATCCTTAGTGCCATGACTACTTCTAAATCCAGCTTGCACTTCTGGTAATTCTGTCTCAGTAGAATTAAAAATATTCCTACAACAGTGCTTTTAAGGGTATTATTTCATGAAACTGTATAGGAGTACTGACTAATGGCAAAAGATGTATTTTACGTTTCACAGTGAAAAGGTGAAAGCCATCATTTTATAGTATGTATATTAACTCATACTTCACAGCATGTATGGCTAGTCCAAGATCATAAAACAAATCTGTCTACCCAAATACACAAGGAGAGCAAGTACAAACCTTGTATTTGAAATATCAAATACTCCTTTAAAAGCTCTATCAAATTCTTTCCTATTTAATAACTCAAAACAGGAGTGGCATCCACTTCCTAAACACCATACCTCTGGAAACTCTATAAACTTTTATAAATGTCGATAGTTACAGAAAAGCTTCAGGTTTTTTGTTCATTAGGTCACTATGAGTTGTACTTGACTGGATGGCAATCAACAACAATTAGTTAAACTGGCAAATTTGTTTAACTACTTTCCTTCCAAGAGTATCATCCAGGAAGAGTGCAAACGGTCATTGCAAAGAC
>NW_006399813.1:16150114-16152075 GCF_000299155.1 Elephantulus edwardii | reverse complement strand
TTTCCTTCCCTTTAAAAAGAGAGTTGTTGTATGCTGTCTAGTCAGAATCAACCCATAGCTGACCCTCCTGCGGGGTTTTCAGGGGCCATTTAATAGCGCTCAAGGAGACTGTACAGCCTTCTTCCGTGAAGCATCTGGCAGACTCCAAGTCCCTTTGGGACTGCAATGCAGCTTCTTACCACCAGAGCTCCCTTATTAGAGTTTGTTGTTATGTGCCATTGAGTTGCTTGTGACTCATAGCGACCCTATGTACAAAAGCCCTAAACTCTGCTCTGTCCTGCGCCAATCCCATTGTCTGATACCCCCACCCCAATTACCCCAGTCACTGAACCAATCCACCTCATAGAAGGCCTTCCCCTCCTGCGCTGCCCCTCCACCCTCCCAAGCATGACGTCCCTCTCCAAGGACCGGTCCCTCCTTACATGTCCAAAATAAGTCAGACAAAGCCTCAGAATCCTTGCCTCCAAGGAACAGCCTGGTTTAACCCTCTCCAAGATGAACCTGTTTGTTTTCTCAGCAGTCGGTGGTACATCCAATACTCTTCTCCAGCGCCACAGCTCAAAGGCATCAATTCTCTTTCTAGCCTCCCCAGTCATTGTCCAACTCTGATGCATAACTGATTGCAAAGACCATGACCTGTATAAGCAGCACCTTAGTCTCCAGAGTGGCATCATTGCTCTTCAGTACTTTGGAGAGGCCCCTAACAGCAGACTTTCCCATTGCAATATGTCTTAATTTCCTGACTGCTGGTCCCAAGAATGTCGACTGTGGAGCCAAGCAAACTAGATAAAAACCCACAGTAATAAATAGAGCAGCTCTGGTGGCTTAGTGGGTGGGAAGTTGTGCTCCCAATCTAAAGATGGCTGGTTCAAATCAACCAGCTGCTTCTTGGGAGAAGGATGGGAAATATCTACTTCAGTATAGTTTACAGCCTTTGAAAATCCCCTGGAGGGGCCAGTGCTGAGCCAGTTTCAACTCAACAGTAATGAGTTATATCAATAAGCCCCTATGTAAAACTTGAACAAATTTCTAGAAAATTCAAAGTAGATGGACAGGTGGTAATTAACAAAACCAAGATACAGGAAATCACAACATAGAACAAATCATTTTCCATTTAAAAAATTTCCTGTAGAATTCTAGATGAGATCAACTACAACTCTATGAAACTACAAGTCTATGAAGGACAAATGAGTCTTATCCTGCACATGATCCTCACTATTTCCTCCATGCCCAAGCCCACTGTTGTAATCACCATGTCAATCTATCTTGTTGAGGTTCATCTTCTCTTTTGCTGACCCTCTTATGTTTTCGGATATCCCTCCCTCCCTCCCCCAGATTGGCACCTCCTGACTACTTGCCCAGAGTATGTCCAATTTTTATATACATGTTGTTCTTAACTGCTGTCGAGTTGTAGACGACTCATAACAACCCTATGAACAAAAGTCATGAACACGTATTACTTACATAATTTCTAAATTCAGAGTTTGCGGAGGCAAGCTATTTTGGAAGTGGATGCCACTCCTGCTCCCAAACTTGTTTTGAGAGCTCCATCAAACAATGTCCACTAATGGAAAAAAATCATGGCTTGAGTAACCTTTAGACTGATTACCTAATGCAACAAACTGTTTCTTGAATGCTGCTATCTATGCTGGGTGTTGATTGTGGTTTCAAGTGAAAGAAAATTCTTGACAACTTCAATTTTTTTCTCCCACTATCATGAGGTTACAGATTGGACCAGTTGTGAGAATTTTCATATTCATGATACGAAGGTATTCAGATTGAAGACTCTAGTCTTTTATTATCTTCAGCAAGTGATTTAAGCCTTCACTTTCTGCAACCAAGGATATATCATCTGTTATTGTACATTGTTGATCAACCCAGGAGAACAGTAAAAGTCTAAATAACCACCATCTTAACTAGTGCAAGAGGCAAGACTCTTCAGTTTTCAATAATATATATAT
>NW_006399813.1:16148335-16150014 GCF_000299155.1 Elephantulus edwardii | reverse complement strand
TAAATTATCAAAAAACTAAGACAATTACTATGGTTCACAGAGATATATGGTTGTGGCTGACACACAAACAGAAATCTTTGCTCACACTCAAATAGTTATATATAGTAACAACAAAACAAAAACAAATCTCTAATTTTCAGTTGATCATTGACTTTTTTAAAAAAAAGTTGCTCGCCCTGCTACGGATTAAATAATCCAGACTCTCATCCAGTTAAAATACAGAAAATCAAAGATGCATGATAATTGCTAGTCCAAAAGACTACCAAATCACTTAAACTCCAACTTCTATGACCCTCAGATAAGAAGTAGATGGTGTCTGGCTAGACTACTCTGGTCAGGACTATAGAAGATGGCTCTGGATAGTTGGAAGAACAATACGGAACAAAACAGAAATAATTTTTAAAGGTCAGGCTTACTGTTCTGATAGAGATTAGTAGAACTCCTGAGACTATTGCTCTTAGGTACCCTTCAAGCCTGGAAATGAATTCATCCCTGTGGCTCAAATTTCAGTCAAACTATAAATAGGCTTATAAAGTGATCAGTAACACCAAGAAGGTGCACACTTCTTGGAAAAAGCAATTATACAAGACCAAAAAAGTAGTATCTACCCAGCAATTAGAATCTACCAATAGTTAATTAGGAAAAAGATGGGCTGTCATCCCCTATAGAGGGTCATCAGGAGTCAGAACTGATTTGATGGCTGTGAACCAACATTCACCGGAAAAGCCAGGAAAAAAGATGAACACAAAACGGTAAACAGGGATGAAGCTACAAAAGTGCTTCTGTGTCATTGGGACTACAATCATGTCATGACTCAAAAACATATATATAAATTGTTAAATGGAAAACCTATTTGTTCTGTAAACTTTCAGGGTTCTCTTTATGAAATTTAACTAAAAACAATATAATTCACCACATTAATAACAAAGCAAAGAACAAGAACCACATGATCCTATAAATTGGGGGTGGGGGCTTTGACAAATTACAACACCTCTTCCTGATTCAACAAAATAGGAATGGAATTTCTTCCACATAGTGAAAAGTATATATTCAAAACCAAGAATCAATATCATTCTCAATGGTGAAAGATTAAAGGCATTCCCCTTGAGAACAGGGACCAGACAAGGATGTCCCCTTTAACCACTTCTTTTCAATACTGTACTGGAGGTACTTGCTAGGGCAATAGGAAAAGAAAAGGTTTACAGAGTGGCAAAGTAATGGTAAAACTCTCATTATGCAGATAGCATGATGTATACACAGAAAACTATAGGAGTGAACACAGAAAACCCAAAGAACTCAACAAAAAAACTTGGACCTAGTAGACCAATTTAATAGAGTGGCAGAATGTAAGTTCAATATACAAAAATCAATGACATTCCTTTCTAGTAATAAAGTAAACAGAGAAGGAAACCAAGAAAGCAATACCATTTACAATAGACATCCAGACTGAGGCAGCTGGGAATTAATCTAAGTAGAGATACAAGAGGCCTTAATAAAGAAACTGACAACCTTTTTCTGTGGGAGCCACTGGGTTGAGAGGAGCATGGCCTTCTCTCCCTGCCATGGCATATACGTACACTGATACCAGTGTACTCCAAAAAAGAGAATTGTCTGGGTAGGTAGCAATGAATGAGTATTTTTCCCATTAATAATTTTTTTATTAATTAATTTTTTTTTTG
>NW_006399813.1:16139789-16147955 GCF_000299155.1 Elephantulus edwardii | reverse complement strand
CCCTTTTAAACAGTTCTTTCTCTCATCTGTTTCAATGCAGTATATATCATTTATACTATCTTTCTTGGATAGGACGGTAAAATGTGCAAAAATAAATAAAAATCTAACTTCTCTGTAGACATTCATTAAAATCAGAATTAAAATAATTTTATTTTTTAAAAAATTTACTCTGCCAATTGTGTTCAAGGCTTCCATTGAAGGCTTTGTCACACCAATGTGCAAAAACAAGCATCAGCCAGAGTCAGTGAACCTGCAGGTTATCAGACAAGTGCTGCTGCATCTCCAGTACTGGCTAAGTTGTGGCTCAAATTCCCAGAGTTTAAGGAGGTGTGACTCATCGCTCTGGCCAGGGCACTTTTGGATATACATGTCACAGAGACTGCACCAACCAAAACTTCGTGGTGTTGGCACCGTAGAGTGAACATAATTCAGAAATGCTATGCCATCTGCTCTGTCCTGGCTGCTTCCGCCTTAACACTGCTGGTCATGTCTAAAGGTCATTGTATTGGGGAAGTTCCTGAACTTCTTTTGATGGTCAAAGATAAAGTTGAAGTCTACAGGAAGACCAAAGAGGCTGCCTTGCTTTAAGAAACTTAAAGCCTGAATGATATTTAAAATGTCTAAGCTCTCGGTCCTTGCCAGTGTGTGTGTGTGTGTGTGTCCCCTCACAGGGATAGCAAGTGGTGATGAGATAAAGAGAACTTTGGTTTAACCATGCTTCATCAGTGACTTGTGAATGTAACCTTGCTTAAGAAATAGTGCTTTAGGCCATGCAAAGAGTTAAAGTGAAAAAGAAAAAGGGGTAAAGAATTCTTGGAAAGAAAAGGGAAAGGGTGAAGTCAAAATTTACAAACTTACAGCACGCTCTCAGCAGAAAAGGAGAGACAAAAGAGGGAGCCGCAGGTGGGCACTGCCTTTATTGACTCCCAGTCTCACGAGACTTGGTCATATTCCAAGAGACTTGTGTGACTGGCTGGGAAAGGGGCTACTTCCTGGTGTAACCTCCTCTTGGCTCCTGCTGGAAGTCCTATCACATTAGCTTAAGTTTTATACATTTCCTTCTCACTTCCTGGGAGACTCCAACCCTCTTGTATGAGTGAGAAAGGCTACACAGCAATTCTAGCCTGTAACAAAGGAGGGTTACTCACTGATAATGAGTCAATTACAACCCATAATAACCTTCCTTAGAATTTCTTAGACTTTAATGACAACAGAAGTAGACAACCCATCTTTATCAAGTAACTGGTGGATTTATAACTCCCCGAGTACTACCTTTAGGATGCAACTTGCTACTGACTATACTATCAGCACTCCTTTATTGAGGATTAATGTTTCTATATATCTCAACATGCCAATCTATAACACTGGGATGACACCTCTACCAAGGAGCTATGTGGAGTCAAGGACAGAATAACAGTAGGTCCATGGTTCAAGGAATCTGTATGCTAGTCTTTAATTTTTCCACTGAGTCAGCATCCCAGTTTTTATAAAATAGCAATCTTACAGGTACTTTACAAGTCTTTTTGAGATAATACCCTTTGAAAAACAACAAAATAAGCATTTTTTAAAAATGCCCTTTAAAATTTCTGAAAACTTAAAAGTGAAAAGAATGTGTCAAAACAGTAGTGTTAAAAAAAAACCCAAAAACAACAGTAGTGTTCCTCTAAATCTCTTTCTAAAAGTGTGAATGACAATCTGACACAACTACCACTCTCAGATGTTTTGTTTATCAATGAGTTTAATCTGAAAAAATCTCCAGAAGGCATGAAAACAGAAGGGCCATCAACCTCTCAGTGGAAGATCAGTAAATAAACAGCCTCAGGTCAGGCAATTATAACCCAATAGCAAGAGAAAAATAGGGGAAGAAATATTAAGAAAGTTGCTTATTACTATGATATCATAAAGTTTTTTAGGATCTGAAGCCATTGTTACCCTCTAAAATTTAGTATCAATCTTTCATTGAAAACAAAAATTAAGCATTTGGAGGTTGAGAATAACTGGTAGAATTTCAAGTACAATATCTATTTGCTAACATTAACTTTTTCTAAAATGATCTTTTTTTTTTATATACACTTGTCTGTCAGTTTGCTGTTTTAGGGTGACCTGTGGTTGAAGCTTGCTATGGCATCAGAATAACAAATACCAACAAAGTCACCCATTGCAGACTGGTTTCAGCAGAGTTCACAGACTAAGACTGACTATAAAGTAGGATTCACCATCCACTTCTGAAAGAACAGATCTTTGATAACCTTATAGATAACTGAAGAACATTGCTGGATATAGTGCTTGAGCCTCTCTCATGTTATATAGTATTTTTCAAAACGTTTGCTCCTTGAGTGCTGCATTATCTATAATGAGGACAATGGTATCAAGGCCTTCCTTCAGAAATATCCCTGGAATTACTCTGCTTAATGTAAGCAAAAGGAACATTTTAAAACTTGCTCCTGGTGGACACATGAGTCGCTTCTACATTTGGCCTGAAAGTGCTTTTTCAACGTTAGATGGCACTTGGCAGAAAGCTGCCTCCCCTAAGAGCAACTATAACTTTCCCATGAACAGAATGATGAATATAGTCCTCAGCAGACTCGTTAGCCAGAGAGATCCAAAGGGCCCTCTGAACATAACACAAGAAGAGTCATCGCAGAGTCCCAAAGAACCCACTGAAAAACCCGAGAATCATGTTGAAGCCAAACCCATATAAAAAGACCACACACCGAAACACCATTCTTTACCAGGCCAGGAATCACAAAATCTGAGTGACTGCAGCAGAAGTCCAGACTAAACCACTTAAGGAGGAGGCTCCTCCAAGCAAGAGAAAGGCCTGTGGTAGGGGAAAAAAGAAGGAAAGAAAGCTGTTGATCTGAATAGGCTCAAGAAGCCTGTGATGGGAAAGAAAAATGCAGCCACCAAGAAACAGGCAAATGAGAAGCAGTAGCCAGTAGAAAGGAAGCCTGCCACAGAGGAAAAGAAGCCTACGCATAAACGCTTAAATTTGTTTACTCGGAAGCTTATATTGAATAAAGACCTAATAAAAAAGGCATTGAGAAATTTAGAAAAGAAGACAAAAACTACAAAACATTATACTGTGCGAAACAATGAGACCTAACTAAATGGAAAAATGTTCCTTGTTTATGGATGATGTTGTTATGTGCCACTGAGTCACTTGTGACTCAGCAATCCTATGTAAAATAGCTCTGAATCCTGTTCTACCTTGAGCCAATTTGTCTTCAACATACCTATTGAGTCAATCTATCTCATCCAAGGTCTTCCTCTCTTACATTGTTCCTCCACCCTTCCAAGCATGATGTCCCTCTCTAGAAACTGGTACCTCCTGGCCACCATGTCCAATGTATGTCAGATGGAGCTTCAAAATCATTATCTCCAAGGAGCAGCCCTGGTTTCACTCTAAGATGAACCTGTTTATTCTCTAGCAGTCAATGGTATATTCAACACTCATCTCCAGCACAATTCAAAAGGCATCAATTCTTCTTCTATTAACCTTAGTCACTGTTATCAGAAGCATAACAAGTAACTGCAAAGACCATGACCTGAATCAGGTGCATCTTAGTCTCCAGACTGACATCATTGCTCTTCAGTACTCTGGAGAGGTCCCTGACAGCAGATTTTTCCAATGAAATTCATCTTTTGATTTCTGGCTGCTGGTATTAAGATTGTGGAGCTAAGTAAGCTGAAGCTGTTAACAATCTTAATCTCTTCTCTATCATGATGCTGCCAACTGGATCTCTGGTGAGAATCTTATTTTCTTGATGTTGAACTTCAATCCATATAGAAGGCTGCAGCCCCTGACCCTCTGGAACTAATGTCTCACTCAGGTCCTCCTCAGTTTCAGCAAGCAAGGTTGTGACACCTGCAAAGTACAGATTGCTGATGAGTCTTTCTCCAATCCTGATGCCACATTCATCTTCATAAAGTTTAGCCTTCCAGATGATCTGTTCTGCACATAGAAATGTTCTTGGATAGGAGAGCTCAATATATGAAATTGATAATATTCCCCAAAAGCAATCTACCTAAACAGATAGAAAATTCATTTTTCAAAAAGATAGAAAAGGCAACAGGCAAGTGTATTTGGAAAGGAAAGAGACTCCAAATAAGCACAGCACTTCTGAAAAACAAAAACGAAGCAGGAGGCATAATACTCCCTCATCTCAAAACCGACTATATAGCTGTAATAATCCAAATAGCATGGTACCAGTACAATAACAGAAAAAGAGACCAATGAATCAAAAATGCAGAAATGGATGCATCTACCACCTGTGGCTAACTGGTATTCAATAAGGAAACAAAATTTATCAAATGGGAACACCTCTTCAATAAATGATGCTGGCAAAACTGGACTTGAACCTGCAGAAAGCTGAAATAGGATCTGTATTGCTCACTATACATGGAAATCAACTCAAACTGGATCAGAGAAAAGGGGTAATGCTCCAAACCATAAAGAGCAAAAGAGGCAAAATGGAACCAAACTTAGAAGGCCTAGCCTACGATATAAATAGGCTGGCAAATACAGCCAGAAATGCACAACCAGGTGAGGATAACCTCAATGAACCGACCTTCTGAAGATTAAATCCTTGTGTGCATCAAAAACTTTTTCAATAAAGTGAAAAGAAAATCTACTGACTGAGAAAAAACATTTGGCAATACCGTCTCAGACAAGGGTCTCATAACAAAAGTTTACAGAATACTACAGGGCCTCTACAAGAAAAAGACTGATAACCCAATTATAAAATGGGCAAAAGATATGGAAAGATTTTGCACAGAGGAAGACATTCAGATGGCCAGCAGACACATGAAGAAATGTTCAAAATCAATGGTAATAAGAGAGATGCAAATAGTGGCAAAGTGCACACTTTTAAATTGACGGCCGTGCTTAGAAACACATTTTGCTGTCATTTGCGGCAACATGTTAACAGGACAGTAAGTAATAAATGTTGCAGAGGGATGTGGAAGCATTGGAAATCTCATACTGTAGGTAGGATTGCAAAATGTTACAATCACTGAGGGTAGTTTGGTGTTTCCTCCAAAAGCTAAACATAATAATTCCATATGACCCAGGTATTCCACTGCTAGGAATATACTATACTCCAAGGAAAACAAAACTAAGACAAATGGAGATTTGTACATCCACATTCATAGCACTGTTATTCACAATTACAAAAACATAGAAAATGCCCAAATGTCCATCGACAAATGAATGGGGAAACTGTGGTACCTTCACATGATGGAATATTATGCAACACTCAGGAACAATGACTTTGAAAAATGCTATGTAACAAGGGAGAGGCTAGAGAACAATATTCTGAGTGAATTAGGCACAAAAGGACAAATACTGCTTAAGACCATTATTGTAAAAATATTTGGATAACCACTAAGATGTGTATAGATATGCAAAGAGGAAAGGGAAGGGGGCAGGAAGGCTGAGGGTAAGGAGGGGAGGAAATCATGGGACCACAGAGTTTGGTGGATGGAGGGAGGGGGGGCAAAGGAATTAGGAAAGACCCAGGAAGGATTTGAAAAGACAGGTATAGGCAAAAATCAAGAGTGATTAATTTTATAAGACACAATATATGGGAATGAGTCTAAGAAACACAGTATGAATGGGGGGAAAAAACCACCCACAAAAGATAATAACTAGAAATCACTGGCAAAAAAAAAAAAAAATTCAACTAGATCATAAACAGCAGTGGGGGGGGGGATCTTCTATCTATTCTTACCTCAAACTCTCAATTCAAATTCTTTAACATTTTCTTTTTCTTTTATCTATGTATCAATAGCACCTAACAATAACAACAACATGTATCAGTCTATTGTCTTCTCAACTACCTGCTATGAAACAGAAAGTTGGACAATAACTAAGGATAACTAAAGAAGAATTGATGGCTTTGAGTTGTGGTGTTGGAGAACAATACTGAATATCCCATTTCCTGCCATTACAACAGGTCTGTCTTGGAGACAGTGAAAACTAGGGTGCTCCTTGGAGGAAAATACGGTGACACCTCATCTTACACTTTGGGCATGTTAAGAGGGGCCAGTCCTTGGAGAAGGGCAGCATGCTCGGAGAGGTAGAAGGTCAGCATAAAGAGGAAGATTGTCAACAAGATGGATTAATACTGTGTAAGTATGTCAAGAGATGGTGATGATGACACAGAACATGGCAGGAGTCAGATTTGTTGTTCACAGGGTCACTGTAAGTTGCAGTTACTCAGTGGCACATAACAACAACATAACATCATAATCAAAGATATGGCAAATTATACGGCCAAGCATTTAGTCTTAATTATCTGATGAATCCTTGACATCCTTCAATAAAACATGCCAACATAACATACAACCAACTCGGAGACATTTAAAAAATAAAATTAGAATTATTATATTGTATTTCTATTCTATTCTATTCTATTCTATTCTATTCTATTCTATTCTATTCTATTCTATTCTATTCTATTCTATTCTATTCTATTCTAGGACCATAACAGGTTCTCAAAAATGTTTGTTTTCTATCCTCTTGCTTCCCTCCCTGCTCCCCATCTTAACAGGACAATTACTGCTTATCTGTACTAAATCTCTTGAATTTGTGCCAGTGTTCCTACCTCTTCCACTTACTGCAAATGAGTCTGTTCCAATTCTTAATGACCCCCCATTAGGTTTCCATGACTGTAAATCTCAATGGAAGGAGACTTCCCATCTTTTAGCCCAAGAAGCCTATGATGGATTTGAACAGCCTAAGGATTGCAGCCTTTGGGTTAACAATAAAACTTACTAGGAATTCTCTCTTTCATTATCACTGAGTCAGAACCAACACACAGCTGAACATCCACTGGGCTTTCCAAGTTTTTAAATTGCACAAGAGATTGCCCATCTTTCTCTCAAACTGCCAGAGAGATACCACTTCTGGGTTAGCAAATCCCTAAGACTATGTCACCTTGTTAGGGACTACATCACCAGAATTCCTGTCTACCTCTCTAGCTGTACCAAAAGCCAAGAAATTTATGCTCATGAGTTAAATTGATGAATGTGTTATAGGAGATTTTTTAATTCCCCCTCCCCAACAAGTTTTTCTCAACTGTAAGTATATCCAAGAGATTTACTTTGGCAATCACAAGTACCCAGATGTAGCTAATATAAGCACATAAACACCACACTTGTCTTTTAAAATAGAAATTATATTTAGGTGTTTGCCTCAGTTGAAAATGAAGAAATGGTACTGTAGAATGCCTATGGCTACAATCCAAGAAATTTTTATAATGCTTATTTAATATTCTTCCCAAAAAGCACAGTGAAAAAGTCACAATAATATATTTGTTTCAGAGATACTAGGTTAAATCCTATAAACAATTTTCTTAAGGTAAAAGAGAAAAGTGTCAAAACCGAACATGTGTCAATACAGTGAAGGATAAGAACACAATGTCAAAATGTACAGGATGTAGCTAAAGTAGCACTTAACAGAAATAAATGGGTAAACTGCTTATACAGAGGGTGGGTAACCTAATACTATTAATCTAATATTTCACCTTAATAAGCTAGAAAAAAAAGAAGTAAATTAAGAACAAAGTAAACAGAAGACAATAATAAAGCAGAGTTATAAATAAAAACAAGGTGCTTTGCAAAAATCAATAAATACCACACTAATGCAAAACAAAACAAAAACCAAACCAAAAAAAAGAAAACAAGGTGCTTTGAGGACCAGTTACTTACTCTGTTGTTGTTATGTGGTGTCGAGTCGATTGCGACTCATAGCGACCCCATGTAGAACAGCCCTAAACTCTGCTCTGTACTGTGCCAATCGCACTGTCTCTGACACTCCCATCCTGATTACCCCAGTCACTGAATCAATCAATCAACCTCATAGAGGGTCTTCCCCTCCTGCGCTGTCCCTCCACCCTCCCAAGCCTGGAGAACAAATTCAAACCTCAAGTTGGTATAATCAAGGATGCTTTCGGCAGAATATGAAATGATCCAGGAAGTATTAAAAGAAGATGGAAAGAATATACTGAGTCACTGTATTGAAAGAAATTGGCAGACACAAGAATTTCATGAAATAACATATGAGCAAGAGCCTATGGCTCTTGACTCATTTGCAGGAAGTGGAAGAGGTAGGAACACTGGCACAAATTCAAGAGATTTAGTACAGATAAGCAGTAATTGTCC
>NW_006399813.1:16087158-16138428 GCF_000299155.1 Elephantulus edwardii | reverse complement strand
ACCATGGACTGCTAGGAAAACAAACAGATTCATCCTGGAGAGGGTTAAACCGGGTGGCTCCTTGGAGGCAAGGATTCTGAGGCTCCGTCTAACATGTTGTAGTTACTCTAACCTTTGCTAATCAAGAAGCGGTTCAAACCCACCAAGTACTCTTTGGGAGAAAGATGTGGCAATGTGCTTATGTAAAGATTTACAGCTTTGGAAATCCTCTGTGCTAGTTCTGTTCTGTTCTGTTCTATAGCATAGCTAGTAAGTAAAACAAAAGAAAGTGAATGCAATTAAAAGGTGATGGTGGGGAACGATAAACAAAATGTCTAAATTTTTAGTTAAATTTATTAAAAAAAAAAAACACATTCAAACCGAAAAATCCCACAACTTACAAATATCAGGAACCAAATGTAATGTTACTACAAATCCTCTAGGCATTAAAGGTTAATAAGAAATGTAATAAACAATAAATATCATAAAGGTCGCACCTCTAGCAGTCTGAATGTACCTGCAGCTCTTTAGGACAAAGATAAGCCTCAGTAACCCAAAGGAGGGGTCAACTAAGTTAGTTCTGAGTCAATGGCAATGAAGTTTTTATTAACATGGCTTTACAGAATTAGCTTTAAGAAGAATTTTATTGTTGTAGACCATGGAGTTGGAACTGCAGCTGGAGGATTTATAGCACAGATTCTTACCACCTAGGTAAGCCACCACCTAGGTGGCCACTAGGCCACCAAGACTTTGTTTAACTAAAAAAAGAAAATCTGTTCCAGCAAAATAATTTTGAGGTGTCTTTCCTTTTTCTTCATTTTACTGTTTACTACATATCTACTTTATTGTTCTTCAATTCATTGCACTTTGCAGATAATGCATTTTTCACAAAGTTTTGTGGCAACCCTGCCTCAGCCAAGTCCATGGTGCCATTTTTTCAATAGCACATGCTCACTTGTGTCTGTCACATTTTGCTAATTCTGTAATACTTCAAACTTCTTCATAATGCTACCATATACATAATAAAACTACACTATAGAATAAACATAACTTTTATGCTCACTGGGAAAACAAAAATTCATGTGATTCTCTTTATGCAGAATTTGTATTATAGTGATAGTCCGGAATCACACTCAAAGTATCTCCTAGGTATGCTTGTAATGTAGTTTTATTAGTACTGTCTCACACGTATGTTACCAGAAAATATCTTTCTGAAGACATTAAACACCAATCAGAACAACAGTATAATTTATCATTATAAAGCTCAGATCCTCTTCCTCGTTGTCTTTATAAAAATCAACATGATAAATGGACTAAAGGTCTTTGTTGCTGCTGTGAGCCATCAAGTGGGAACCGACTCATTAGCTGACTCTCCAGCAGGTTTTCAAAGACAGCAAGTCACACAGGAAGAGACTGTTATCCTTCATCTGCAGATCCTGGTGGGACTCAAACTGCATGCCTTTGGGACTGTAACACAGCTTCTTACCACTAGGCCACTAGAGCTCGGATAACCAAGTAGTCCAATTTTATGTATAAGAATAAGTAATTTGAACTACTAAGTATGAAATAATAGTTTCATACTATCTACAGTTATCCTAAGCAGCTAAGAAAAAACATTTTAAGTGGATAGCCTTAACAAAGATAAATTTATTCTCTTACAGCTTTAGGGGGCTAGAAGTTCAAATTCCAGACGCAAACTCTTACTCTGTTAGCTGTGGAGGAAAAATCATTGTTTTCTTCTGTATATGTAGGCCTGGTGTTCCCTAGACCCCTTCATGTGTTCTGCTCTTCCTTGGTGTCAAGGAGTCTTGTCATGAAGCCCAGCTTCAAAAGTCTCCTTAGCTATTTTTTCTGGGTGGTACTAAGAGTTCCCTCCTTCTCTTTCCTCTGCTTTTCTATTGAAAGAAAATTATGGCATGCCATATCTTAGGGAAACTCCCCTTTACATCCTATTAAGGCTGTGTTGGGATTAGGGAGTGCTGCATTCCATCTTTAATCCTCCTATAGTCATTTGGTTTATCAAAATCATGAGAGAGCATTACACAACTTTCACATTAAATTATATCCAAGTGTTTTTAAGTGGTTAGGACACACAATTCAAATCCATGACACATAGGTATAAATTTCCTAAAGGAAAAATGTTTCCCAGTTATTGCTGTCCACACTTGATTTAAAGTAGAATCTTTTATAGAATTCAAGCTACAAATTATAGAAGCACTGTATCATAGCAACCCTGCAATACCACTACAGTGACATGCTGAGGATGCAATCCAAGATTCTAATTTAAGAAACTGGCACAGAATATAGGACAAGTAGCTTTTTTTGGCAATACCCCTAAAACATTAATAACCAAGTCTAAAATCAGTTTTTCTTTGAAACTTTAGAGGGTAGGACTATTATAATAAAGTAATAATGAAAATGTTAACAAACAATTCATATGACTGCAATGAAACATGACTGCTACGTTTCTAGCATTTCATTAGAACTGAAAACAATAGGGGGGAATAAAAATATCACAGTTTAGAAAATACAAATACATGCCTTTTGGCAGTCTAATAACTAATTCTAATACATAAATATATATATATATTTTAAAAATCCTTAGAATACTATCTATAATTATTATTTCCATTACATTTAAATGTAAATATTACCTTAATTATTAAAGAAGGGCTAAATGACTGTTACATTTTATCTAAAAAATGACTGTCTCCTCTCATTTGCAATTAAAAACTACTGTGAGAAATAGGAAAAACAGCAAGGAATAGAGATGAATGAATAGAGCATGTTAAGTGGAGTCCTTTGAACATGGAACCCTACACATCAGGAACTTTGGACTAAATAAACTAGTCCCCTAGGAAAGTAAGGAGTATTTATGTTATCTGCTTAATTCTAGTTGAATATTAAATCTGCTGTTTACTTGAACAGCTTTTTAAGAACATATTTGTTTCTCATTTTATACTTTAGGTTAAGAGAAGTATTTAAAAGATCTGTAGAAATAAAACGGAAGGCTGCAGCTATTTTTAAATTTTGATGCTTGTGAACACTTCCATCTTGTGGTTATTCCTACCTGCAACTATTATAAAATATAACTTCTGCATTTAAAAATACTGGCTTTCACTCTTGTACAAAAAGAAAAACATTCTTATGAAGCCTTTTATAAACTGAAGAAGCATTACGTGAAGAGCAATTACCATTTATATAGAAAAAATATTGGGCTAGGCCACCAGGGCATACAGTATTCATAGACACAGTTCAAAGTCTGAAGCAGAGTGTAGTAGGGAAGGAAGGTGTCCTCTTGCTATTAGTGGTGTGAGCTGCCCCTTTATCAACTTACCACAAAAACAAATATTGAACATTAGTGCTTTATTTCTTGTCTTATTTTTTTTTCTGAATTCATTCACTGTTGCACATTTTCTTCCCTCCTCCTCCTACCTCCCCCAGTTCACTTTGCAATACACCTCTTGTTCCAGATTGCTGTTACACATTTAATACCTAAACATGTATTCCTTTCGGATGGTTCTTCTTCCCCTCATCTGTTACAATGCAGCATTCGTTATCTGTCTATTCTTTTCCAATTTCCCCACCCTCCATGCCAATCCCATTTTATAAGTGGTGCTACGCAGTATCAGTGTTTTTGTGACTGAAATATTTCACTAAACATAATGTCCTCCAGGCTCATTCATTTTGTGTAGTGTTTTACCAGTTCATTGTTTTTCAATGTTGCATAATATCCCATTTGTGTGAATGTACCAATATTTCTATGCATTCGTTTGTTGAGAGGCACTTGGGTTGCTTCCATTGCTTTGCTACTGTGAATAACATAACAATAAACATGGGTGTGCATACATCTACTTGAGTTGAAGCTCTGGTTTCTTTAGGGTATATTCCCAGTAGTGGAATTACTGGGTCAAATGGTTTTTCTATTTCCAACTTTTTTTACAATGTCTCTTATTTTATTATTTTTGTGTATGTGTACCGTCAAATTGGATCTGACTTGTACAGGAGATTGTCCCTCCTCCAGCAGAGCATCTGGTGGATTCGAACTGCGCACCTCTGAGATTGCAGTGCAGCTTCTTACCACTAGGCTACTAAAGCTCCTCTATTTTCAACTTTTTGAGAAAGCACCAGATTGTCTTCCATTGGTACAAGTGGTTGTACCATTTTTCATTCCTAAGAGCAGTGAATAAGAGTCCCAATTTCGCCACACAATCTCATCAGCATTTGTAGTTTGCTGCCCTGTTGAATTTTGCTATTGTTGGAATGAGATGATATCTCATAGGTTTTTTATTCGCATCTCTCTGACAGCTAGGGATTTTTAACATTTCTTCATGTATTTGTTTGCCATCTGAATGTCTTTTTGGTGGAGTGTCTATTCCTATCTTGCACTCATTCTGCCTTAATTCTTAGAAAGGAAATCCTCTGATTTCTTTTGACTAGTTTAACAAGTAGTTTAACAATGTAGGTTTTTCATAAACACAAAGTGGAAGAAGTGAGCTTTTTAAAAGTGGAGAATACCTGTATTTCCCACTTTAACAAGGTTGTTGAAGGACCACAGACACTCCATTTCCCTCATCATCAGACTACAGACAAGGGTCAGTGAGGGAGAAACCAAGATATCTAAAAGTAGTCTTGGATCATATACAAACTATATTTTGTATATTCCCCGCCCCCGAAGATTGCACATTGTTCCAAAAGGATTTTCTAAAGGGGGGGGGGAATCCATGTACAACTTCCCAAATATCAAATGCTAGAAGGATTTAATTTTCCCTTCTTTTAATATAAATCATTCAAACCAAGGTTTTGTATTTCACTCAATACTTCCAGGAATTAAAACTTTATTTGGAAATAGGTAATTTATAACCATCAATTAAGTGAAAAACTGTGTTATAGAAGAGCCTGCATTCTAACAGGTTGCCATCAAGCTGCTCTGATTCATGGTAACCTCATGTATGGCAGAGGAGAACCATGGTCTGTTTCAGAGTATATTACTCTCCATGGCTGAACTTTCAGAAGCAAATCATCAGGTCTTTTTTGTGAGGTATCTCTGGGTAGACTTTATCGTTCAACCTTTGGATCAGCAGCTAAGTTACATAACTATTTGCGCCATCCAGGGATTCAAGCTTATATTATATAATATTGTTAGCTGGAAAAGGCTCCAAATTTTGAGAGGCTTCCTTTAGGTAGGAAATTTTTTAGAAGAGGTGTAGCACCTGGGATATCAATGCTAATGTCAGACAAATCTTGGCTGAAAGCAGAGTACTAAAAAGATGTCTATCTGTGCATTACTGACTGTGTAAATGACTGTGTGGATCATAAAAAATTATGGCTAACACTGAGATGAATGGGAATCTGAGAACATTTACATGTGCTCATCTGAAGCCTTTATCCAGACCAAGAAGTTGTTGTTCAAACAGAGCAAGGGAACAGTGCATGGTTTAAAATCAAGAAAGGTATGCATCAGGGTTACATCCTTTCTTATTTAATATGTATGCTTGATCATTCAGGAAGCTGGATTCTATGAAGAATGTGACATTAGGATTAAAGGAAGATTCACCAACAACCTGCATCATGCAGATGACACAACCTTGCTTGCTGAAAGTAAAACTTAAAATACTTACTGCCAAGAATAAAGACTATAGCCTTCAATATGGATTATATCTCAACATCACGATGACAAAAAGTCCTCACCACTGGGCCAAAAGGAAACATTGACAGCTGGAGAAGAGAGAGAAATCATCAACTTCCTCATCTTACTCACACAGACAATCAACACCCTTGATACAAGATGTCAAGAAATCAAAAGACATATTGCATTGGGAAAATGTGCTGTCAAGAACCTCTCCAAAGTGCTGTATAGCAATGACATCAGTTTAAAAACTAAGGTGCACCTGATCTAAACCATGGTCTTTCCAATTACTTTCTATGCATCTGTGAACTGGACAGTGAGTAAGAATGAAAGAAGAATCAATGTCACTGAGCTGTGGCAGAAGAATACAGAGTATCCCATGGACTGTCAAAAGAACAAACAAATATGTCTTGGAGAAAGTGCAACCAAGAAGCAAGAAGGGTAAGACTATAAATCACATACTTTGGACATGATGTTAGGAGGAGCTAGTCCTTGAACAAAGACATCAGGCTTGGAGAGGTGGAAGATTTGCAATAACAAGGAAGATCATCAACAAGATGGGCTGACTACAGAAATGAGCTCAAGCATATCACAGATCATGAGAATGGCACAGGATAAGGCAGGGTTCAGATCTGTTAAGAGTCATAGTCAACTCAATGGCATGTACCAACAGCAACCCCTGTAAGTAAGAGTATTTTTTTTAAAAATTTAAATTTATTTTTATTTTATATTAGGTTTGCATATACTCTATCTATCTATCTATCTATCTATCTATCTATCTATCTATCTATCATCTATCTATCTATCTGCTTCGTTTACAGTTTCACACATTCCTTTATTTACACTGTGCTTCATATGATCATTCCTATACACTGTTTTATAAAATGAATCCCCACTGATCTATGTCTATTGTTATCCCATCTTTTCAGTTCCTCACTGGATCATTCCTCATTCTTTCACCCCTTCCCTCCACCCAACAACCTCTGTGACCTCATGGTTCCTCTTGCCCTCTTTCCCCTTTTGAACTTCTGTACATATCTTACTAGTTATCCTTCTATTTTTACAAAAATGGTCTTAGGCTGTATTTTATCCTGTTGAGACTGAGTTCACTCAGTTCACTCAGTCTAATGCTCTCCAGCTTCTCCCATGTTATATTTTCTGAAAATACTGCTCCTGAGTGCTGCATACTATTTCATCATGTAAATGTGCTACAATTTCTCAATCTACTCATTTGCTGATGGACATTTGGGTTCTCATTTTCTTGCTATTGTGAGCAACACTGCTGTGAACATTGGTGCACATATCTCCATTTGTGTCTGAGTTATGTTTTCCTTGGGGTATATATTCCTAGCCTTGGAACAGCTGGCTCATATGGAATTTCTATGTTCAGCATTGTGAGGAAATGCCAAACTGCTTTCCAGTGTGGCTGTACCATTTTAAAATCCTACCCAACAGTGTATTAGAGTTCCAATCTCTCCATATCCTCTCCAATATTTATTGTTTGCTGTCTTGTTAAACACTGTCACTGCCACTGGGGTGAGATGGTATCTCATTGTGGTTTTTTGTTGTTTGGGTTTTGTTTTTTTTTTTTAATTAGTGTGTGTACCATCAAATCAGATCTGACTGGTACAGGAGGAGATTGTCCCTCCATCTCCAACAGAGCAGCTGGTGAATTTGAAATGCTCACCTCTGGGATTGCAGTATAGCTTCTTGCCACTAGGCCATCAGAGCTCACCTCATTGTGGTTTTGATTTGCATCTCTGTGATTGCCAGTGATTTTGAGCATTTCTTCACGTGTCTGTTGGCCATCTGAATGTCTCTGTCGGTGAAAAATCTTTCCATGTGTTTTGCCCATTTTGTAGTTTTGTTATCAAGTTTGTTTTCGGTTTGGGCTTGGGGGGTGTGTGTGTGTGTGTGTGTTTGTTTGTGTAAGCCCTGTAAGATTCTGTGAATGGAATAACCAAATCAGCATGGGATTGATGGAATGACTGATACATAGATCAATGTAACACAACTGAGAACCCAGAAATTAACCTATATACCTATGGTCAACTGGTATGTGATAGGAAACAGGATTTTCAACAAACGGTGCTGGCAAAACTGTAAGATTCTTTTTAAAGCTGGTTTTTTAACAAGTGGCTTATAAAAATTACAAAAATAATAAAGCCATTTTAAAAGAAATAGAGTACTTAAGAATGACATTTCTCTTGCCTATTCTTTAAATAATGTGTTTATTTTAGAAAATCATGAAAACTGAGACTTACTCATGACTCACAGCAAGTATTGTATCCTAAAATAGTCATTCTTATTCGATGGAGGAGCAGCTACTTCTCTAGATCTTAAAAAAAAAGTGTAGGAGGTTGTGGAAAGGAAATAGCACCAAAGTCAGTTCTTAGGTATCTGGTAGCTAGATATTGGGTTGTTTTTAACTTTCTTGCATGAATGATAGAAATTCCCTATGAAGGAATTAGGGAGGGGGGAAGTTTATCTTAAAAGCTTTTCCTTATCCTTATAACTTTATTTGTACTTTAGATTCAAAGCTAAGTTGGTTCATTCACTGAAGCATAAATGTATGTGGGGACTGCTTAAGAAGATGACATATAATCGTCTCGTTTCAACTTCTCTGGAGGGTTTAGCAGGGGAATCAGAATGTGATAGATGAATTACCCCAATTGAACTTTTTATCTAAATATCAGTTACCTAGTTCAATTTTTTTTTCCTTCAGACATTCTACCACTCTTTTCTCACACTGAGAAATATTCATGAAAAAGACAAAATGTTATGCTAATATGGCCACCAGGGTTTTGTTGGTTGCTTGGTTGTTTTGTTTTTTTTTTTAATAAAAAAGCAGTTTTCAAAGCCTTGTTTGTACACAGTGTTTGCATACTGTTATGTACCCTCAAGTCACAATCGACCCATAGTTGACCCTCTGGCGGGTTTTCAGGGGAAGTTAATCACAAAGCAAGAAACTGCCCATCCTTCTCCCATAGAGCCGCTGGTGGCCTCGAAGCCCATGTCTTCGGGATTGCAGTGCAGCTTCTTGCCACTAAGGTTATCAGAGCTCCCTAGTGTGTTGTGCACAGGGAGGCTAAAATACATAATTAGCATTTCTAGACAAACTATAGCCTTTCATTCACAGTGTGTACTACAGATTGTTATGATTTTAACTGTTGTGATATTGTTAGGTTCCACTCAGTCATCCCTGAGTCCCAGTGGCCGTATGTATAACAGAACGCAACCTGTGCCGTCCTCACTATGCTTGAGTTCACTGCTGCAGCCCCTATGTCAGTCCATTTGGCTCAATCTCCTTTTCACTGACTTCAAGCTTGACATCTTTCTCCAGGGTCTGGCCACTCCTCGAACTTTCACTAAGGATTACAACCCAACATAACAAAAATAAAAATCTTCACAAATGAACCAATAAACAACATTAAGATACAAAGGGGAATAAAAGCCCTCAAGAATTTCAAGCAGCAGTCAAGAAATCAAACCACATATAAATCTTTAGCAAAAGATCTCTTTAAAGGGCCAAAGACAATCACTTTGATGACACTGAGGTCAAGGCCAAGCCAATGTATTCCTATAATCACCTCTCATGCATGTGAAAACTAGACATTGACTAAGAAAGAGTGAAGAAAAAATGATGCTTTGAATTGTGGTGTTGGTAAAGAGTATGGATCATACCACAGGGTGACAAAAGAACAAATAAATCTATTTTGGAAAAAGTACAGCTCTGAAGCCTGCCCTGTCCTCAGCCAGTCTCACTGCCTCTAACACAGCTACCCCCATTGCTCCGGCTGTATCTATTCATCTCATCTGTGGCCTTCCTCTCCTGTGCTGTCCTACCACCCTTCTGAGCATGATGTCCTTCTCCAAGGATCGATCCCTCCTGTACACATGCCCAAAGTATGTGAGGCAAAGTTTCAAAATCCTTGCCTCTAAGGAAAAATTGGTTTCACCCTCTCCAAGACAGACCTGTTTGTTCTTTTGGAAGGACATGGCATGTTCAGTATTCTTCTCCAGCACCACAACTCATAGGCATCAATTCTTCTTCTATCCTCCATCATTATCCAGCTCTCTGATGCACAGCAAGTAATTGTGAAAATCATGGCCTGGACCAGGTGCACCTTAGTCTCTAGACTGACATCATTGCTTCTCAGTACTCTGGAAAGGTCCCTGAGAGTAGATTTACCTAATGCAACTCGCCTTTTGATTTCCTAACTGCTGGTGCCAAAACTGTTGAATTGTGGAACCGGGCAAGCTGTAACTGTTAACCTCTATCTCTTCTCTATCCCTCATGGTGCTGTCAATTGGCCTAGTGGTGAAAATCTTTGTCTTCTTGATGTCGAGCTTCAATCCATATTGAAGACGACAGCCCTTGACCTTCTAATTACTCTAGCATAAATCTGTTGTGTGACTCAAGAGTTTATACATAATCGTCAATCCATATTGAAGGCTGCAGTCTTTGACCTTCTGCAGCAAGTGCTTCAGGTCCTCCTCAGTTTCAGCAAGCAGGGTTGTGTCATCTACATAATGCAGATCATTGATTTATCTTTTATAATAGCAAAAATTTCACTATTTTTACCATTTTGCACATTAATGATGTACATTTGAAAGGAAAAAACAAAAACAAAACCCAGAAAACAAACCAACAACAACCAAGCAATCTCTGTACTAAGTGAGTATCATGCTGGTTGGGATGGTTAAGATTCTGTGTCAACTTAACTGAGCCATGATTCTCAGTGGTTTTGCATTTAACAAAGATGTAAATTTGCAGTTATGCATGGATATAGTCATCCTCCATTTTTCAATCTGATGGAATCATCCTTCATTTTTGCATAATGCTGATTTTTACATAATGGTCTAGTCTTTGGAACTTAATCATGTTGATTAAGTCAGTAGCAGATGTACGCATTTATAAAACAGAGCTTCTCAAGTTTTAATAATTTCCTACTTAAAACAGATGAAGGAAACAAACAGTAAAAGGGAAAAATCAAAGACAACCACTGACGTACTTTTTTTTACCAGAGATGTATCATTATTTATTAATAATAGTTCCCCTGTTTTAAAGGTTCTTAAAAAGACCTATCTATGCTTAATACTAGGAGGTGCTAGTCTTTGAAGAAGGACATGATACTGGGAAGGACGGAGGCTTGGTGAAAGAGAGGAAGACCCTCAACCAGGTGGATTGACACAGTGACTGCTGCAATGGGCTCTTGTATGTCAGGAAGTGTGAGGATGGCACAGGATAGGACAGGGTTCAGATCTTTTGTTCATAGAGTCACTATGAGTCATGTTTGGCTTGACAGCACCTTACAACAACAACATGCTTAATACTGACAGACACAACGTTTTCCAAGCAGGCATGGCATCCACTTGCTAAACATGCCTCCAGAAACTCTACGGACTTTGATAAATGTTGATAGTTACAGAAAGGCTTCAAGCCTTTTGTTCTTCGGGTTGCTATGGTTCGTGCTCAACTTGAAGGCAATCAACAACAACAATAATGTATGATCAAGAATCAACAGTGATAAAGGAAGACATTCAAGCTATAGCCTCCAGGAAATGATGGAATACCATCTAATACGTTTCAACTAACAGACGCAGTGCTGGACGTGCTCACTAAGCTGTACTCCCCAGGACATTTTGGAGGGCAGCTACCTGACCACCTGACCAGAAGAGGTCCACATCTGTTCCTATTCCAAGAGACAATACTCCAGCAGAATACAGAAATTATCAAGCAATATTATTATTACTAAATACAAGTAAAATTTTGCTGAACATTATTTAGAAACAGCTAGAACAATACAATGACAAAGAACTGCCAAAAATTTAGGCTGGATTTTGAAGAGGCCAGGAGACCAGGGATATCACTGCTGTTAGATGAATCTTGGCAGAAAGCACTGGATACGAGAAGGATGTCTGTGCTTTATTAACTATGCTAAGATGTTTATGGATAGGAAGAAATTAAGGCTAACACTGAGAAGAAAGGTCATCTCAGGACATTTAACTCTGCTCATGTGAGACCTATACCTAGACTAAGAAACTGCTGTCTTAACAGAGCAAGCAAACACCGCAGGGTTTTATATCAAGAAAGGTATGCAGAGCTGCATCCTTTCTTCCTATCTAATCAATCTGTATGCTGAGTATATAATTGAAAAACTAGACTATATGTGCCATCAGGATTGGAGGAAGATTCATTAGCAACCTGTGTTATACAGATGGCATAACCTTGCTTACTGAAAAGTGAGAAGGATAAGATACTTGCTGCAAAGATCAGAGAACACATAGCCTTCAATATGGATTACATCTCAACATCAAAAAGACAAAAATTCTCACCACTGGACCAAAAGGTAACACCATGATAGAGAAAAGATAGAAACTATTAACAATTTTATCTTGTTTTAAGGATCCACGACCAGCACCCTTGGTGACAGTAGTTAGGAAATCAGAAGACATGATGCAGTGGGAAAGTCTGCTGTTAGAAACCTCAAGTGCTAAAGAGCAAAGATGTGAGTTTAAAGACTAAGGTGTGTGCCTCATCAATATCAGTCTTTTCAATTACTTTCTATGGATCTGACAGAACAAGAATTGATGCCTTGGAATTGTGGTGTTGGAGAAGAGTACCAAATATCCCATGGACTGTCAAAAGAATAACAATTACGTCTAGGAAGAAGTACAACCAGAGTGCTCCTTGGAAGCAAGGACTCTGAAATGTCATCTCACATACTCTTTGGGCATGCTGTTAGAAAAGGGGCATTATGCTGGGAAAGGTGAAAGGCCAGGAAAGAAGGGGAAGACCCTCAGTGAGATGGACTGACAGTGACTGGAACAATGGGACTGGAACAATCTCAAGCATAGCTGAGATGATGAGGATGGCACAGGTGAGGGCAGGATTCAGACCTGTTGTTCACATGGTTGCTTTCAGTTGTAGCTGACTCAATGGCATCTAACAAGAACACTTGCCCAGGACCTAAAACAAGCCAGCATATCTTGGTAAGGCTCTAAATTATAAGTATTTCTAATTTTAACTATTAGAAAATAATTTTGCTTTCATATAGGCAGTTCTAGTGGCACAGTTCATTGGGTGGTTAGCTGTTAATCCAAAAGTCACACCTCTCTGGCCATTTGAATCCACCAGTTGCTATAGAAAAGAAGACAATCTCTTCCCTTGTGCTTTAGTTTCAGAAACGAAATGGAGGGTCAATGATGAGCAGGTGCCAACTCAATGGCACTGCATTTTTTAGAATATAGGCAACACACACACACACACACACACACACACACACACACACACTATGAGAGGAGGAATCAAAAGCCAGCTGGGAAGATCAGTTTTTGTAAATAACTCAGGCAAACCCAAAATCTACCTAGGTTTTGGTCTCGTCGTCATCCACAAAATACTAATAAACTGACATCTACCATCTTTTCTCCATCTATCATGATAAATGATGTACATTCAGCCTCTCAAACTAAAACATCTGAGAGTTACTCTTAGTCCTAGCTTTCCCACCTTCACCCTCCCCTAAATCAATTCACTACAAATTTTATAATTTTGAAACATTCTGGTAAAGGGCCAAGAGAAAAATTTAACAAGATGCACTGTCACAACAGCAGCAACAACATGCTCAAACATACTAATGATCATGAAGATGAGGTTGTTGATGTCAAGCATGACTCATAGCGACTCTATGAACAACAGATCTGATCCTAGCTTGTGCCATCCTCATCATCTCAGACAGACTTGAGCTCACTGCAGCAATCCATCTAGTCTCTATCACAGACCTTTCTAAACATGATGTCTCTTTCCAAGGAATTGCCTCTCCAAACAACATACCCAAAGTATGTGAGGTGAGGCTTTGTCATCTTTGCCTCCAAGGAGCTCTGGCTATGCTTTCTCCAAGAAAAAGTTTGTTCTTTGGGCAGTCTGTGGGATAGTTCAGTACTCTTCTCCAAAATCACAACTCAAAGGCATCATCAACTCAACTTGTCATCCTTAGTCACCGTCCAGCTCTCAGCCACATAGCAAGTGCTTGAAAAGACCATAGCCTGAATCAGACTCATCTTTGCCCTCAAGATGTCTTTCAATTATGCATAAAGTCACCGTGAGTTGGAGACCATTCAATAGCAACTGATAATATCTAAAGATTTCTCTCAAATGCATCTTTTTCTTCATCTCTACTGCTACTTACTACCCTCTCACTTAGTCCATTAAAGTAACTGATTTTCCTTCTAAATGTCTTGTTCTATGACAATCCATTTTACACTCAGCAGAGGGTTTTCAAAAGAGGCCACACTTCCTGAAAGAGTTGTCCATACTCACTGAACTCCACTTTCCTAATTTTCATTCACTCCTCAATTTGGTTTCAAGTGTAGCAACTTCCTAATCATTTCACAAATCATCTATTTTCACTAAAGACTATCAAACCCACCTAAACTTTTCAGTTACTCCACCTGCCACGGTGCTTCTCATTGTGACTATCACATCCACCCTTTCAAAATACTCTCCTCCACTGACCATCTTGTATCTCCTTTACCCTCTTTCCCTTGGTCTCCATTCAGTCTACTTCACTCCTCTTGGCTACTTCTTCACCATTTTCTTTCCCACTCACCATCATATAAATGTTGGTTATGTGTGGCCTCTTCTCATTCTATACATTATCAGTAGGCTTCTCCTTATAACATTTCAAAACTCAAATCCAAACTCACCACTGTCAAGTTGATTCAGTCTCATGGCAACCCAATATCAAGTTGCCAAAACTGTAAATCTACCTAGGAGACTGCCCATGGAGTAGCTAATCAATTCAAACCACAACCTTTCAGTCAGCAACCCACTCTCTAATGCACTAGGCCACCAGGGATCTTTATTACTTAAAGTGTTATTAAAAATTCCAGGCTCTCCCAATTGTTATCTGGCCAACTCTCTACAGAGCTCTCTATTTAAATGAGTATCTATTTCCTACTAGACAGCTTCACTTAAGGAGTTCCCATAGACACTTCAAGCTGTCAATAAGAACCATCTTCTCCTCCCAAATTTTATTTTCTTGTGTTTTCCCTTTCAGTAAACTGCCAACAGGCCTAAGCTAGATGTGCATTATTCCTGACTGGTGTCAACCACTCCATTCCCAGTCAGACATGGTTCTCCATCATCTCTTGTCTGAATTACTGTGACGGTCTCAGAACCAGTATTGCTTATTCTTATTTTCTAATATACTATTTATACTACTGTCAGAAATATAATTTAAAAACTCACATTCATTCTTTAACATATTATGTCTATGACTTAGACTCTAATTCTTGGGTTAGTCTGTCTCTTCTCTAGCCAGTCCCCTTCTCATATCCTCTATCAAAGTCCCATAATCTGCTATTACAGTGGCCAGAATATGCTAAACTGACTCTCCTTGACAGAGAGCTCTGGTGGCCTTGTGGTAGGGAGTAGCACTGCCAACTCAAATGCACTCAGTTCAAATCCATCCATTGTGAGGCAAAGATGGGCAATCTACTCACATGCGATTTACAGCCTCTGAAAACCCGCTGGAGGGTTAGCTATGAATCAGTCCATACTCAATGGCACATTTAAAAAAATAAACAAACCTTACCTCTGGATTTACAAATACTCTCTGTGGACCTCTTAAGAAACCTGCTTTGATCTAACATCTTCTGGCCTTTTAGGATGCAGTTTACCTTTCATTTTTTCAAGGAAGTACTTTTCCCCTGATCTTCAAGGACCTCTGCCCCTACCTAGCCTTAACCCTCACTTAACCCCACCTAGCAACCTAGACCTTACTTTTATAAAAAAACTTGTTACACTAAAACCACCTTATAATTCTGTATTTCTCACCAAACTACAGGTTCCTAGCAGCATATTTCTTCATCAGAAAATAGCATTTACTTGGGAGCTCTGGTGGCCTAGTGGCAAGAAGCTGCACTGCAATCCCAGAGGCTCGTGGTTCAAATCCACCAGATACTCTGCTGGAGAAGGAGGGTCAATTTCCTCCTGTACCAGTCAGATCCAATTTGATGGTACATACACAAAAAAGTAATTTAAAAAATATTTTTAAAAAAGAAAATAGCATTTACTGGTTTATTTACTTTATTGAATAATCTCTATGGTGGTTTATGTAAATATGAAGCACAAAGGAAACCAGAGAGAGAAAAACAGTATTACATTTTTAAAAGGAAGTTTTGGATAACCTCACAGGAGTTAAAAACAGAACAAAATAAATAATTACAGATCATTAGGGAGGTTGGATTTTATGAGGAGGAGTGTGGCATTAGGATTGGAAGAAAACTTATCAACAAACTGTTACACAGATGATGAAATCTACCTGTCTGTTTGTCTTATCGAAACTGAGGAGGACCTGAGGCATTTGTTGTTCAATGTCAAGGACTGTAGTTGACTTGTATAGACTGAAGCTCAACAAGAAAACAAAGATTCTCACCACTAACCAATTGGCAGCACCATGATAGATGGAGAAGAGATTGAGATTGTTAACAATTTCAGCTTGCTCAGTTCCACAAGCAACACACTTGGCACCAGCAGTCAGGAAATCAAAAGACAAATTGCACTGGGGAAGTCTGCTGTCAGGGACCTCTCCAAGTGCTAAAAAGCAATGACGTCAGTCTAGTAACAAAAGTGCGCCTAATCCAGGCCATGGTCTTTGCAATTACTTGCTATCTATTACAAAGCTGGGCAATAACTAAGGATGACAGAAGAATTGATGCCTTTGAGTTGTGGTGCTGGACAACCAAGAGAACAAATAGATCTGTCTGAGTGAGAGTGAAACCAAGTTTCTCCTTGGAGGCAAGGATTTTTAAACTCCATCTCACATTCTTTGGGCATGAGGCCAGGAGGAACCAGTCCTTGGAGAACGATATCATGCTTGGAAGGGTGGAGAGAGTGCAGGCGAGGAAGATCTTGGATGAGAGATTGACAGAGTAAATGGGGCAACTGAATTAGATGTGCTAGAGTAAGACTGGTTCATAGTAAAGCAGGGTTCAGAGTTATTATACAGTCACTAAAGAGTCAATGGCACATTAACAACAACAAAAGAAAACTAGTAGTTCAAATAAAAACCAAAAAAACCTTAGATGCATACTTTTCCAGAAATTATAAAATCTTATTTTTCTTGTCATTTCAGCAGACATTTTTCTGCATTTAAAATTTTCTGTGTGGGAGCAGGGAAAACACATTGATTACATGAAGCAATAGTAAAAGCAATTAGAGATAAAATTTGAAATATGTGATGTTATGTTTCAGATTTGATACTCCTAAACTACATCTTCTGGGCCACTCATTAAAAAATGTCTCCATCAGATAAGTTAATCTCTGTAGCTGTAACTGATACAGTAAGAAAAATCTGAGAGTATCCCAAAGAGATCAAGGCTTTAAAATCATACATTCTTCCCTACCTTAAAGAAAGCTACTCTGATGAAATGACAAGATATCGATCCACTTAGAACAAAACAAATAAAATTGGTGTCCAATGGAAGTTAAACTAGAATGACTACCAAAGTTTTCCTCACCTTTGAAAAGTTCAGCCACATAACAAATAGTACAATTACGTTGTAAGAGATATAATTATCATCATCATTCCAGCAGGAGTGTGTTCCCAAGAAATCTCTTTTAATATCCAACCAGAAAATTGGCTCTTTAAATTTCATCATGTGAACCTATCATATTCAGGAAACTACAATGTGGAGGGGGAAAAGTCCTAATATGCTTTTCAAGACTTCAGGATTTCTTAAATTCACCAATACTACCTCAAAAGTCTCCCAATTTTTTTCAGCGAAGAATTTCAAAAGATACATATAAAAAGCTGGCTTTTAAACTGTTTATTAATGGATATCCTACTCAGACAAGAGTTTATTTTGTATAAATCTGGTTTGTCACATATACTCAGTAAAGCATTTAAGAAACCTTATTATTTATAACATACTAAAAGTCATTACCTATTTTAAATTCATTCAAAGACATTCTTACAAATAACTGTAAAATAACAGTTCACTCATTTTTTACATTCATGCCCCATGTCTAGGCAACAACTAAGTATTACTGTTCATACAGATTTATGCATTATTATGTTACATGCCACCAATACCAGTCACTAGCAAAAACATTTTATACATAAAAGCACTTGAAAGAGGTACAATCATTGGTATTAGGAAACAGGTGACTCTAAGACAACAAGCAGGAAATGTCTTCATAAAAACAATGATTCCCTTTACATGACCAAACAGAGCTAAAAAGCAGAGAACATTGTATTTGGTACCTGCTATGTATTAAATTGTGTGCCTCAAAAGATCTGTCAAGTTGTAACTCCTGGTATCTTTGAACCTGGCTTTGTTTTGAAACAGAGTATTTAAAAATGTTATCAATTAACATGTACTTATATCAGAGGAGAGTAAATTGTAACCATATCTTGTAACCTTATAAAAGATACACAGAGATACACAAGGAAAGGGTGGCACCTGATCCTTGAGCTACCAGAAGCGAGAAGACAAGCACAGAACAGATCATTATCCTTCAAAGTCTAATGGAATCAGTATAGCACTCTGCTTTCAGATTTCCAGTCTTCAGAATTTGAGATGTTCAATTTCTGTTCCTATAAGCCACTTAAACCTACCCAAACTCAATGACTCTGAGTTGATTCCAACTCAAAGTGAGCCTACAGGACAGAACCTATAGAACTGCCCCAAGGAATTTACAATATCTTACCCAAAAATGACTGGAAGAGCACATCAACAGAAAATAGACAGATGGGCAGGCTGGGTTAAGAGGCCATCACACTAGAGATATTATAGTCACATGGATCTTAGCTGAAAATATAGAGTACCAGAGGAATATCTATCTGTATTTTATTGACTATGCAAAAGCATTTGACTATGTGGATCACAACAAATTGTGGCTAACTGTGAGAAGACTGGAAATTTGGAACATGTAATTATGCTCATGTGAAACCTATACTTGAACCAGGAAGCAGTCTCAGAACAGAGCAAGGAAATACTGCATGGTTCAAAACTGGGAAATTTGTATGTCAGGGATATATCCTATCTCCATACTTATTCAATCTATATGTGGAACAGATCATTCGGGAGGCTGGACTTTATGAGGAGTACGACATCTTGCTTGCTGAAACTGAGAAGGACCTGCATCATCTGCTGCAGAAGTAGAAAACTGCAGTCTTCAATATGGACTGAAGCTCAACAGTAAGAAAAAATTCTCACCATTTGGCCAATTGGCAGCATCATGATAGATGGGGAAAGAGACTGAGATTAACAAAAGAAGAGTCGATGTCTTTTAGTTATGATGCTGCAGAATACTGACCATATCATGTACTGCCAAAAAAGAACAAACAGGTCTGTCCTGGAGAGGGTGAAACCAGGTTGCTTCTTGGAGGCAGGGGTTATGAAGCTCCAACTCACATACTTTAGGCATGTTGCCAGGAGGGACTAATCCTTGAATAAAGGTATCATCATACTTGGAAGGGTGGAGGGATGGCGCAGGAGAGCAAGATCCTGGATGAGATGGATTGACTCAGTGACTGGGGTAATAGATGTGCATGTATTGGAAACAATTAGATTGGCCCAAGACAGGTTAGGGTTTAGAGCTGTTGTACACAGAGTCACTATGAATTGCAAGTGATCCAATGGCACTAACAGTAAAACCCACCACCACATCTGTCTCTTGTGTGCATCTGGGTTACCAGCTGGGTGCTCCAACAATGTTATTACCTGGTCTCCTGTAAGCAATCCAGTATATGGTGTTTTATTACAGCAATCCTAGGAAATTAAATCAATACCATAAGGAGATTTAAAAACAAGATAATGACTTCCACTTTCACACACACACAAAAGTACTATCTCATTCTAGAAAGAATGCATCACTACGTAACAACTGAACACTGAACCACAAAACAAATCAACAAATACAAGTCTTCAGATTAGTTTGGAGAAAGACCAAAGAGGATAAAAACAGAGCATTGATAAGCAGCCTCAGATCCTCAAGTCCCTATTTTGGATAAAAAGCTATGGTTACAATTATGTAAAATAACAGATTAAAAATACTCTCAGAGAAAAATATTCCTAAATACTAAATAAACATATTCCAAATCTCAAATTTACTGCCATCAAGTTGGAGACCACTCATATCAGACCCTACAAAAGAGTTTCAAAGGTTGCAAATCCCATAGAATGACATTGCCTGTCTCTCTCCTTCAGAGCAGCTGGTGGCCTGCCTTTTGGGTTGTGATATAACTCCTGAGCTATCAGAGGTCCCAAATAAACCCAGCTGAGTGCAAGAATATTTCTTTTATTATGTGGGTTTAAGCATAGTAATTGATACGATTTAATACTAGTAGTATGAGGTCTAGATCTTACAGAAGCAGAACAATCCCAGAGTGGATGAAATCCTCGTTTACTATGGAATGATGAGGTTCAGCAAACATCTATAATATGTTCTCAATTTTATTTGCCAGTTCAAAAAAAAAAAAAACAAACACAAAAAAAAAAACCCGACAATAAAAAACTGGGAACCTGGTATAAAATAATAATAATTAGGCTTTAATTATAGTTACAGCAAAATCCAGTAAATGGAATCTACTACCCAAAAATTGGGAATTTAACAACAGCCCCATCTCCTTTAGAGTATCATCTGGTTAGCCACAGGGGGCAGCAAAGCTAAAGGAGTGAGAAGGAAATAGCAGGAGGTGATGTGAGGGCAGGAAATGTTAATAGGCTGGGTAATGAGCCATGAGTGTGAGAAATGACAAAATTTCAATTAATGAATTAAAACAATAGATAAATAATGCTAAACCAGTGATTTTCAACCCTGGCTGCACATTAAAATCACCTGAAGAGATTTTAAAACCACAGATGTATATATAGGTCTTATCTTAACAGAGTTAGAATTTCTTGAGTATTGATATTATCTTAGGAAAAGCCCTTCAAGTGCACAGCCAGGATTGAGAACTTTAGTTCCTAACAAAAATAATAAGCAACTCTTTAAAAAAACTAAACAACTCTGCCTTCAGTTGTCTACAGTTTTAAAATTTTGAATAAAAAATTTTTGTTTTTGAAATGTACTGTTTTTGTTGGTAAGTCAGTCTCTGATTCACAGAAAAGTTCATAAAACACTAATTTTTGTGAATTTATCAAGGGGAAATGTTAGTCTTGCACATAAAAAGGATTAAATTGAAATTGAAAGATAAATTAGTCAAAAGTAACTTTGAGAGGCAGTCTTAGAGGTGGCTCGCTGTCTCCCAGATCTGTTTAATAAAGTGCATTTATGGATATTAAAAAAAAAAAACTTTGAGTATCAATGACACAGGATAAAATCATAAATCTAATCTTAACAGAATTGTGTTCTAGCTCAATCATACTATTTTATTGGCATTTATTCAATTAGAAACATCACAAAATAATCCAATATTTAATTAAGAATCAAAGTTGATAATTAAAACAAGGAGAAAAAATTATTCTAAATAGCAATTTTAACAATTTAATATTGTTACTAAAGCTTTTCCTTTCTTTGAAGACTAGCAATGGGCATTATACTTAACCAACTTCTTATTTAATTTTTTTAATTAAAATTAAGTCTTCTAGTAAATAGGCTTAAAATAACCAAAATGTTCTACCCTTTTGTAAACAAATTATTCTCCTTAATTTTAGAATGACGTACTTTAACATTCAATTCTTCCTTGTTGTTGTTATGTGCTGACTATGGAGTTAAATACAACTCACCCTTTGAAGAATAGCTCTGAGCCTTGTCCTATCCTGAGCCATTCTCACCATCTCTGACACACCTGATCCCATTGTCACATTCACTGTGTCAACCCATCACATCCAGGGTCTTCTACTTCTGTGCTGACCCTCCACCCTTCCAAGCATGATGTCCTTCTCCAAGGACTGCCCTCTCCTGACAACATGCTCAAAGTATGTTAAGACAGAGATTCAAAACACAATTTCTCCTTAATGACTACCAAAGCACAAAAGGGCTATGAAGTCCAGGTGAATATTTGGGAAGACCTAGAAACCTTAAAAGGTGGGTGAGTAATCAATCAAACCTCTCTTCAGCCTCCATGTTAAATTAGATTTGAAACTTCAGATTATGCCAATACACTTGTTCCGTAGAACTATGGTGGCCTAATGGGTAAGGTGGTGTTCTGGCAACCCAAAGGCAGGCAGTACAAACTCACTTACTGTTCCAAAGGAGAAAGCTAGGCAAACTCAATTTATAGGCTCTGGAAACCTACTGAGAGGTCAGCTATGAGTTGGTTCGGACTTGACAGCATGTAACAATAATAGCAACACTTGTTCCGTAAGAAACCCTACTGGCACAATGGTCATATTCCTGGTTGCTAACTATAAGGCTGGCAGTTTGAACCCACCAGATGCTCTGTAAGGAAAAACCTGGCAATCTGCTCTGGTACAGATTGCTCCATAAAACTTTCTTGATGAGAATCTTGATTAGATTAAGAACACCAAACTAAGTTCTTCTAGGGTGTTACTAGGCAGATTCCAACTACCTACCCTTTTCAATTATTTGTTGTTATGGTGTGAAGTCTGTTCTGATTCATTTGATAGTAGAGGGCAAAGTTAGGGTTGTTATGTGCCATTGAGATGGAAATGACTCAAAGCTAATCCTCCAGTGTAATACTGAAAATAAGAGGCAGTATAATACTGAAACGTAATGTCAGTTTGAAGACTAAGGTTCATTTGATTCAGGCCATGGGTCTTTCAACCACTTGCTAAACATCTGAGAGCTAGACAATGATTAAGGATGACAGAAAAAGAACTAATAATGCCTTTCAGTTGTGGTGCTGGAAACAGTACTGAACATCCCATAAAATGTCTTAAGAATGAACATTTTGGAAAAGGTGCAGCCAGAGTGCTCCCTGGAGGCAAGGAAAGCAAAGCCTCATCTCTCATACTTTGAACATATTGGTAGGAGAGGCTATTCCTTGGAAAGGGATATCATGCTTAGAATGGTGGAGGGTCAGCAAAAGAGAGGAATCCCCCAACAAGGTGGATTGACATGGTGACTGGAGCAATGGGCTTAAGATGTCAGAGATGATGAGGATGTCACAGGATAGGACAGGGTTCAGGTCTGCTCTTCATGGGGTCACTATGAGTCGTACACAACTCAACAGTACCTAACAACGGCTACATACATCAATGAGGGCAGGGGGATGTCATTTCTTAAAGGTAGGTAAGGCATTTGAAAGTGTTTTCAGTATCTCCAGTGGGACTCTGTTTCTAAGAATGGGTCAAAAAAGAACCTGTTACACTCGAAAAGTCTCTGACTTCAGCTACAGGGAACTTCGACCACACATCCTGTTTGATTCTGTTGTAATTTACTGGCTATTACCTTTGAGTAGTGTCTATACACACAATTCTACGAATTAATATCTTTGAGAGGCAAAAAAAATTTTTAAAAGTCTGATTATCAATGAAATAATGCTTAAACTACACTGGGAAATAAGTAATGCTATTGTGAATAATTAATTTTAAAAACTTTTTAAATTTGAATTTTCAAATGTTAAAGGAAATGGGAACTAACATTGTCTGTTTTTAGGCACTTTAATGATATTATTTCACTTAATCTCCACAATCCTGAAAGCTAAAAGGCATTATATTATCCTTATTTTACAGGCAAAGAAAATGACTTTAATAATTTAGAATTTTACCTCTGACCCTGGACTAATGGCAATAATCTAATGGTTTCAATTAAACTGGTTTGAGAAGTATGGACAAGTGTATATGTGAGGTAAGGTCTTGTTTAAACTGGGTCCCAGTGACAGTTGCAACATCATCTGGATACATAATCACAAGCATTATTCCAATCTGTTGAAAACGCAACTTTCTCATCAATATAATGTGAATAACATGAGGCTTGAATAAAAACATACTGGTGATAAAAAAATACATTAAGCTATCGATGTTATTAAAAAAAAAACCAGTTGAATAGATTCTGCCTCATAGTGACCTTCCTTAATTATGTTTTCAAGGCTATAGATCTTTACAGAAGCAAACTGCCCTATCTTTCTCCCTCAGAGCACTTGACAGATTCAAACTGCTGACCTTTTTGGTTAACAGAAGAACAAATAATTCACTATGCCACTAGAGCTCCTGGATGTTACTTTTATTTTATTTTAATTGATATTTTAATGAAAGTTTACAGAAAACTTGGATTTCATTCATTCATTGTTGCACATTTTCCTCCCTACCCCTCCCCAGTTTGCTTTTCTCTTTAAAAAGATGCTGTCATCATTGCACAATTTCCTCCCTCTCCCCGGCCCCCAATTCACTTTATTATGCACCTCTTATTTTGGACTGCTGTCACACAAATAATACCTAATCATATATTTCTTCTAGACAGTTACTTTTAAAAGAAAGAAAACAAAACAATATGTACACCCACTGCTGTAGAGCTGATTCCTTCCATCTAAATCTTTATGGGAGAAGACTGCTGTCTTTCTCCTACAGAGCAGCTGGTGGATTTGAACTGCCAACCTCACTATTAGCTGTCTGATACTTCCCCAGATGGTTTTAAATGTGACAAAAAGCAATAATATTTTCTATTAAAAAATAAAAGTTAGCAATCTGAAAATATTAAGTGTTATCTTGATACATGCTATGAACTACTATACCAGACTAACTCATGAAGTTAATAAACAGGTATAAACAGACTAAAACTTTTCCATTGTCTCCTATTAAGGGAAAAATGCTACACAGTATGGGGTATTTTAATATTTAGGGCCCATATATTAGTTTCTTACAGGAAAAAACAATTACTTTTAATAAGGTCTGATACTAAATAAGGAGTCCTGGTAGCACAGTGTATTAAATGCAGGGCTGGTAACACATTTGAATCTACCAGTCACTTGGAGGGATAAAGATCGGCAACCCTGGAGCTCTGATAAGGGGTTGCCCTCAGGTGAAACTGGAGGGCAGTGGGCTTTCTGCTGTTGTTTATGAAATACTTTCTAGTAACAAAACAGGTATTTCATCCTAAACATATTCACTATGAAAATCCTGCAACCCACTTACTAAATGATTCTGCATAAATCAAATTCTTAAGAGATGAAAGGTTGGACCATCCTGTTAATCCTTGCTCATAGTCTGCTTTAAGGAAAACTAGCTGGCACTCTTGCATTTTAGACTCATCTGGACAAAGTGTAACATAAGCAGGCTGGAAATAAACACTTGAAAGATCACAGATACACACAGATATCTTAACTACTCCATAGATAAGATTGTATTTCAAAGAAAAAGAATTTCTCTTTCATACACATATTAAAGGGCTCCACGTTGGTTTCTGTTAAAACCACAAATGTAAAAAGTACTACTGAAAAAAAACCCCACAACTCTGTAGTACCAAGTACACTGCCAAAGTACCAAAAGAAGCAACTAATTTTCTTTTCCGATTTTTAATATCACTTTCCAAGCATATTTAAATCTGGAATAAAAGTAGTTTTTCCTGTCAATGGGTAATCCAAGCAAGAGTCTCATTTCATTAATTAAAATGATATATATATTGAATGCCAAACTTTCCTTATGAGGAATACTACATTTCATGCAGAATATCTAGAATTAATCTGAAGCTTCCATTTTGTCCCCTCCCTCTGTACTAATGGCCAGTCACTACAAAAAAAAAAAAAAAAATTCAATGGTACTTTCAACATGCTGAACTATTTATCATCTGACTTAAGATGATTACTGACTCTAAGCAAACTGTTGCCAAGGTTTCAAAAGCAAAATTTATTAAATAAAGCTGCATCTTCTGGCTTGAAACCAATAATGTTTAATATTTAAATAATATACTAAATGAAAGTGGGTCAATTACTAAGTATTTTTTTTCCTTGTCATGTGCCATTCAATCGGATCGGACTGGCACAGGAGGAGATTTCTCCTCCTTCTCCAGCAGAACATCTGGTGGATTCCAACCATGCGCCTTCGGAATTGCAGTGCAGCTTCTTGTCACTACGCCACCAGAACTCCTAAAATACTAAGAAGTTCAACACTTACGAACCACAACCTCTTACTAACAAATAAATATGAAAGAAAATTGCCAGTATTAAACCTTCAAGCTGGAAAAAATAACCAGTCAGATGAGAAAATTAACAGAAAACTATACTGTTTTAAAATTTCAAATTTATGAATACAACAACATCCTATAGGTAAGATGCTATGCTATCAAAATCCATGACATTATTCAAGTATCAAAGTCTTGGCAATGCCCACAATTGTGGCCTACTACTGACTAGTGGGTTAAGTTTTAAAATTTTTGTATGCCAACAAGCAGTCATAAGCATGATTGTGGTTGTTGTTAGGTGCCTTCAATTCATACTGAACGCATGAATAATGGATCTGAACCTCGCTCTATCCTGCGACAGCCCATCATCTTTGATATATTTAAGCCTGTTGCTATAGTCATTGTGCCAACCCATCTAGTTGAGCATCTTCCTCTCTTTCACTGACCTTCCACCTTTCCAAGAATGGATGTCCTTCTCTAAGGACCAGCTCCTCTCAACACCATGCCAAAAATTATCTGAGGTGAAGCTTCACCATCCTTGCCTCCAAAGAGTACTCTCTCTTTACACTCCAAGATATATCTCTTTGCAGTCCGTGGGAGATTCCATATAATTTTCCATCACCATAACTCAAAGGTACTGATTCTTCTGCCACCTTTAGTCACTGACAAACATAGCAGCAGCTATTAAGTCTATTTTAAATCCAATCTCTGTAAAGTCTGCCTGATTCTTCTGAAAGATGGATTTAGAAGCACCCCTAAATGGCAGGACAGTCTCTGAATGGGGTTCCAGAACTATAGTTAAGCCAACTGTGATTTGATCTGGGTTTTCTTTAGTTCTTTGCCTAATTGTGGCTGGATTCTTACAACTAAAGACAAATCAACTCAGACAGGCCTTGAAGTAGATGCTAGAATTTTTTCAAAAGCGTAAAAACGTGTTGAATCTGTTCTGCTATAAACTTTTTAATTTCCTGATCTTGCTAAGCAGAAAATTTAAATCTGTACCAGATTTCCTGCGTATGTAACAAAAATTACCTATGTCTAGGACATTATCAACTCTCTCTGTTCCATCATGATATCTATCTCATAAAATGTTGCAAAATTAATAGGCAGCAATTCACAAAGTTTAAAGCAAAATACCAACAAACAAGGCATTTTTTAAAGGTCTCAGATTGGGGAAAATGAGCAACAAGGAGGGTTAAGTTCTGCAAAGCATTAAGAGCAGATAGCAATCTGAATTACTGTGCAAACCCACAAAGTTCAGAGAATCACTGCTTGGCGAAATCAATACATTCCCATTCCACTAGGGATAACAGTATCTACTCCTTTCTACTTCTCCAAATTTTCCATAGATTTCTTCTTAAACAGTAAAGCATTTTTTAAGTATTTATTATTATTTGGGCCAAAAGACAGGAATTTAACATCCAATTAAACAAAAACTGCATTGATCGGGCATTTAGGCTTTTTCTTTATAAATAAATACATGGGCTTGCCCACTCCCAGCTAGAGTTTGCAATCTTAGCCAGGATCCCTGAACCCTCAAACGGGAAGGGGAAGTTTGGGTCGGAGGTGGACGCAAGACGATCTTACCACTGGAAAAGTAAAAGGGTAAGTGTGGACGAAAGAGGAGCTGAGAATCGGGAAAGTGAAGGTCAGACGGGTAGACTGTTAAAGCCAGACGAGGAAGGGACAAGCTGGGAAGAACTCTGGAACATCTAAGGCAAAAAGAAGTTACAATCCGACGGGCAGGTAAACGAAGGCGCAGGTGGGCACGCTGTTCGGTAGGGTGTTTGTCTCTCTTATAATGGGACGATGAGAGGAAATTGGATAGAAGTCAGAAAAGAAAAAGACGCTCAACCTCCAACCTGTTTGAAAAATACAAGGGCTTGAAGGGAGGTGGCAAGGCATCGCCGGGGAACGCAGGTCACACACGCCCGAGCAGCAGCCCCGGGCGAGCGAGGAGGAAAACCACGCAGGAAATGGCCCTGGCGGCGCGGGGCGTCCCTCTCCCGGGGCGTCCCCCTGTCGGGGCGCGCGGGGCTTACCTTTGAGCTGGGGTAAGGGGAGCAGCTCCGCCAGGACGCCCTGGCTGCGGAACTGAGACGAGCCCTGCGAGCGCTTCTGTCTCTGCGCCTTGCGCACCGATTTCCGGGTGAAGCCGTCCACTTTCTCCGAGGCCGAGATGGCGGCGCTGGCAGCCCCCGCCGGCGGTGGCGACGATGACGACATCTCCGCGGCCCAGGCGCTTGGCAGCTCCCGCTGCTGCTTGCACAGAACCGGCAGCGGCGGCTACGGCAGGAGGAGGAGGAGGCGGGGGAGAGGCGCGGAGAGCTCGCGCCCCGCCGCCCCGGTCCCCCCGGCCACACCGCCCTCCTGCTCGGGGTGCCGCCGAGCTTCTCCTCGCCGCCCGCCAACGCCTCACGGCCACATCTCAGTCCCGTAGGTTCCTGGTCCCCGCCGCGCTGCGAGTGCCCGGGGCTGGCGGAGGGAAGAGTGGGGGTGGGAGAGGGGTGAAGAAGTTGTTGACTCGCGGCGCAGAGGGCGGACGGAAAGAAGTCCTAAGTTTAGACAACTGAGGCTGGTGTGCGGGCGCCGAGGGCTCTCCTGGTTCCTTCAGCCGAGGTCGCCAGTCGGCTGGCCGGCCAGCACTTCAGTGGCCGCTGCCAGTGCTGCCCGTCCTGCCTGGAGCCGCCTCCTGGGGTGCTGCCATCGCGGGTCCCCTCGGAGCGTCCGCCTTGGTGCCCAATCTTGGCTGTCAGCGCTGGCCCCTCATCTCCCGAGGCGGTGACCTACCGCCCGGGTCCCCCCCGAGGCGCGCACACTCGCTCCTGGCAGCGCCAAGCGGCCGAAAGCCCCCTCCCCCACGCGCCCGTCTGCCGCCCACGGAGAACCCCCAGCGAGCGACCGCCACAACTTGAGAAGGTGGTTGGTACAGGGAAGGGGGGGAGTTCCGCGTATGTGTGTGCTCGTGTGCGCGCGCGAGGGCGCGCGCCTCTGGGGAGGGGCCTGGCAAGAGGTAGGGAGGGAGGTGTTTGATTGACAACTTCGGCCGGGTCCCGCCAGCCTCTGAGAAGCTGCGCGAAGGTCGGCTCTCGTGAAGAGACGAGAGACGGCTGGGGGGGTGAGGGTTCGCAAGCATGCCAGCCCCTTAGCCAATTAAAGTGCTCAGCGGCAGGAAAGGGGCTGGGGTAACGACAGGATCTAGGAGGTTGGGCAGAGGAGAGGGGCTTGTTTATGTGACGGACTTGAACAATAGCCTATCATGAGTGAAGGAGGTGAGCGGGGTGGGGCGGGGTTGCCAAGTGCGTCACAGCACTATAACGAATCCTCTGGGGACTGGAGAATGGTGCCCCTCCATCAGGGAGCACATTTGCACGCCTGCGCAGCAGCTCCAGGCTATAATTGTTCTCCTGATAGCCAATAAGAAAACTGGAAAACTAGAATTGGGGAAGTTTAGAGAGCAAAATAGAATGTGCCTTCCCTCCTCTACTGGCCAATGAGAACTTGAAGCGGCGGGTGGGGGACCCCGAGTGTCACGGGCGCGAAGGCGAAAGGATGCCAAGTGTTGCGTCACTGAAAAGGGGCTGGCCACTGGCCGGGTAGGGAAAGGACAGTGTGATTGACGCCTCGGAGAAATTCAGTCCTGAGAACCTTGGAACCTTATTGGCTTTAAACTGTGTGAATGATAGTTTCCGGACAGTTTGTAGTCTTTTGATAGTGTAGGGGCATGGCCCTCCAAAGAGCTGCTCTCACATGAAGTCTGAGCAATCTAGCATCTGCTGTTTCCAGTTCACCAAGTCCACACTCTCAAAAAAGAACTCTGTAAATCCCTGCTTTCTGTCTCGCTAGTTTACACTCCTTCATTAGCCAAAAGCCTTGAACAACTTAAACAGAATGAGCACACATTCGCTCATCAGTGGTTTGTGTGTTTGGGAGACTTAGCATTTACTCTTACTAGATTTCTAAAAGATTTTGTCTATGAACTTTTTAAGGACGAGGACTGGTTATCTTACTCTTTTTAAAAGATATCATTGTTGTTACGTGCCATAGAGTTGAGTATGCCTGATAGCGACCCTAAAAACAACAGACCTATCCTGTGTCATCCTGATCATCTCTGATACACTTAAGCCCATTACAGCAGCCACTGTGTCAATCCATCCCTTTGGGGCTCTTCTTTTCCTTCAGTAGCCTTTCCGAGCATGATATCCCTTTCCAAAGAATAGCCTCTCCTAGCAACATGTCTAAAGTATGATAGAAGCCTTGCTGCTCTTGTTTCCAAGAAACACTGACTGCACTTATTCCAAGACATGCTTGCTCTTTTGGTAATCCATGGGATATTTAGTACTCTTTACACGACAATTCAAAGGCATCAATTCTTCTCCTGTCATCCTTATTCATTGTCCAGCTCTCAGATGCATGGCAAGTGATGGAAAAGACCATGACCTGAATCAGGTGTATCTTAGTCTTCAAACTGACATCATTGTTCTTCAGCATTTTAGAGAGGTCCCTGACAGCAGACTTGCTCAAAGCAATGTCTTATGATCTCCTGACTGCTAGTACCAAGAATGTTGATGCACAAAAGATGAAATAATTGATAATTTCAATCATTTATTTATCATGATGTTGCCTATTGGCCCAGTGGTGAGAACCTTTGTTTTCTTAATGTTGAGATGTACTCTATATTGAAGGCTGCAGTCCTTGGTCTTCTGAAGCAAACATTTCAAGTCCTCCTAACTTTAAGCAAACAAGGTCGTGTGATCTGCATAACTGAGGTAGTTGATAAGTCTTCCTCCAATCCTGAGGCGACATTCATCTTCATAGAGTCTAGCTTCATGAATTATTTGCTCAGCCTGCAGATTGTTGTTGTGTATTAAGTCAGACACATAGCTGACCCTCCTGCAGTTTTCAGAAGCAGTTAATTGCATGGGAGGAGATTGCCTCTTTCTCCTGCAGAGTAGCTGGGTGATTTGAACTATATATATCACCTTGAGTTGCCAGTGCAACTCCTTACAGCCAGGATTCATTTGACATTAGCAATGATATCCTTGATATTAAGGCCTAACCCCACTTGAACTTCTGGCAGTTCTCTATGTATTGTTCTTGTTAGAAGGAAAAATGAATTGAGAGAGAGGGAGAGGGAGAAGGAAAAGGAAATGGAGAGGGAGAAGAGAAAGAAACTGGTCCCGAAAACAAGCTTTTATTGGCCTGAGAGGGATGCCAAGTGACTAGGAGCAGAGAAGGTCAAAATGGCCTGAGGCTGTCAAGGGTGGCCTCTACTAGGGAAGATGGTATTTTGCTCTAATCTGGGGCTTTAAATTTACTTGGGTTTGGGCTTTTGTTATCAGCCCAGAGCCTTATCAGGATCCATTGTCTGGTTTGGTCTTTGGTCTGGTTTCTAGTCTGGTGTTTGCTTTGGTCTCTGCTCCAGGCATTTCTTAGATGTTATCAGGTTTCTCAAGGAGTGATCAGGCCTGGAGGGCAACTGCTATATTCTTCTTCCATTCCAGACCCTAAAGGGATATAATGGTTAGGTGAGAAGTTATCTCTAGCTACTTCCTGCTGAACTGGGGTGATGGGGGGGTGGTGTTGGTTTCCTGTAAGGTCTGAAGGAGGAGCATCATTTTCACATGTTTTGGGGCAGTTACTTAGGAGATGACAATGAGGTGGTTTATTAAAAATTTCTGAAAGAGATTTCTAAAACAAGGAGCAAATGTTATAAAAGTTCTAGCCATTTTGGATGATCTTTAGCAATATTTCGCTTGCCTGTAGTATTAATGACTGATAATTTCTACATTCTGTTGAATCACCTTTCTTGGGAGGGGGACAAAACCGGATCTCTTCCAGTCAGTTGGCCAGTTAGCTGTCCTCCAGAATTCCTTGCATAGACTGGTGAGCACATTCAGGGCTGCATCTGTTAACTGCAACATGTCAGTTGTTATTCCATCTATTGCTGGGGCCATATTTTTTGCCAATATCTTCAGCACAGCTTGAACATCTTCCTTTGTTACCTTTGGCTATTTCATTTAATGATCTTAATGAAAAACCAAAGGGATTAGATTTTCTAATCAAAGAACTAGAAGGAGTTGAGAAAACAAAGGGAAAGTTACTATAAACAGTGTGAATAGCAAGTGAAAAGTGTAGATCCATGAGAGAAAGGGAGGAAAGGAAATGTGAGCTTTATCCTTAATCTGTGAAGAAACTGAAGAATTTTAATTGGGAGAGTGATATCAAATTTGCATTCTACAAAAATTGTGCTGTTGGCAGTGTGAATTGATACCAGAAGACATGGACAGTGGACCAGAAGATTAAGGCATCTGAGGTGAGATAAAGATATTCCTCAGGAATGTTATGAAAAAATAAAAGGACTTGGTCATTTATTTGGTGTAAAGAACAGAGAGGAAGAAAAAATAACTCGCAGGGCCCCAGAGAAGCCTGACTTGTGAGTACACTTTGCAGGAGAAGAGGCTGTCCTGACAGAAAGGCCCTGAACGTGATCAGTAGTAACTGTTATTTCCTTAATAAACCTCATAATCATGACTATTGTCTGTGAGTTCTGTGTGGCAGTTGCTGAATTACTGAATTTCACAAGAGAAGTAGTGAGTACTGTGGGAGGGATGCTGGTGTTGGAATCAGTAGATATCTATGGTACTCTGCATATGCCAGTTAAAAGAATTCTTTTGGGTCTGAGAAGGAATGTGTGAGTGAAGTGGTATCCACATTCTCCACTTCTCAAGTTGTCTTTATTTCTCTCTCTCCCCAATAAAGAGGGAGTTAAATGTTACATTTCATAGAATAAACCAAAGTTCTCTCTACTGATGCATCACAAAAGTGGGTATTTTTTTTTGTGGTTGGTTTTTTGTTTGTTTTTTAAAAAAGAAAAGCATTCTTTAAGGTTCTGGTGTATTGTTGGTTTTTTTAATTATGTTTCAAAGAGAACACCAAAGTTTCCATCCTGATAATTTATCAAGGCACCTTTTCTAATAGTAACATTCAACTATGATTGGAGAAGTAAGAGGGAGAGTGTAGAAAAAGAAAACTCAAATGATAAAAGATAAAGGAAAAAAAGAAAAGAAAATGAAACAAATAAAGAATGCAGACTACAAAAGCAAAAATGGCCACAAGCTGAATATTATAAATGCTAACCACTGGCATAGACAAGAGAGGCTCTCTCCCAACTGGTGGCAGTCTTAAAATTCCCAGAAAATTGTGCTAAAGAGTTTTGAAAACAAATATACCGTTAATGTAAACATACACATAAGAGTAGCAAACTTCAGGTAACTGTTTTGTTTTTTTTCTCTTTTTTTTATTATTAAATTTTATTAGTTTTAATGAACATTTACAGAGATTTGGGGCTTTCATTCATTTATTGTTGCACGTAACTGTTTTGGATGAAGATAAATTTAATGTTCAGAAAATCTAATAAAATAATAATTTGGAAATAACAAAAAAAAATTTAAAAAGAACATGGGGGCATTCGTGGCCTTACAGGTACTGTCTTTGTGCTGTTGATGCTGTTAATAGAGTCTACCCCTTTGTGAAGTTAGTGGTGGACATGTGTTTCTTCCACAACCTCATGCTCACACAGTTTTTACAGAACAACTGATAGTAATGTCATAAAGTGAGACACAGGAGGGGGAGAAGAGATGAATATAATAAATTAGACAAACTGAGTTAGTGAAATGTGTCATAAGCAGTTGGATAGTGCAGCCCACCAAGAAACACCTGTGTTGAAGACTGATCTTAGGGACCTCAATATACAGATTGAGGATAGAGCTATTGAGATGGGGGAGTAAGACTCATCTTGGAACTGCACCCCCATTCCCTCCTGATATAGATTAACTTCCTGAAAACCTGAACTGAACTATTTGAATCAGTTTCTGGAGCAGGAGCAGAAGCACCACTCACAATCAAGAGCTGACCTCCCCAAGCAGGAAATAAGCTTTTGACCACATAAGATAATCAAATTGGAGGATCTTGCTAAAACACACAAGAGCACTATCTCATAATAAGTGATGTCTCTTACCCAGAAGCCTCTGCATCAGGGTCCTCTTTCTAGGAGAAAGAGCTGTGCATTCAGTTAATTATTATTAACTTGTCCTATACAGGTTATTTCCCAGAATTCCCCACCTTCCCTTAGGAATAACCATGAACCCCCTTCTTACTTAATTGTTTAATATTGTTATTATATGCCAGCAAGTCATAGTTGACCATCCATCAGGTTTTCAGAGACTGTAAATAGCAAGGGTGGAAACTGCCCATCTTTCTCCCAAAGAGCAGCTGGTGGATTCCAACCTCCTGTCTTTGGGTTGGCAGTTCAACTGCTTACCGCTAGGACACCAGAACTCCCAGATTTTTAATAGCCCCCAAAATTATTTTATCCAATGAAGCTACCTTTATCCTGTATGTCCCCTTTTGCAAGTAAAGCTACTTTACAAAGTACTCTTTACATGCTTGCATAGAAAAGTCTGGACTTCTGTTTCACTGCTCTTACTTAGCAGGAAGAAGAACCCAAATTTAAGTAGTTCACTGAAGACCTTTTCTTGACCACCTCATGTAAGGGGCAGTTCAGCAACATTATAGGAATGTTTATGTTCTCCTGGACAGAGCAGAATGTGTAGAATGAAAAATTTAGAAGATTTCACTGCAATCCCAGAGGTGCGTGATTTGAATCCACCAGATGTTCTGCTGGAGAAGGAGGGGCAATCTCCTCCTGTACCAGTCAGATCCGATTTTATGATACACGCACAAAAAAGAAAATATATTTTTTAAAATGAAAAATTTAGAGGATTGAGAATAAAACCCTGAGCTATCAATATTTGAGGAAGCATCAGAGACTAAATAGTATAAAACTATGGAATATCAACAAGTTTAAGCATTAATGTAAGGCCAGCAGAGGAGATGCTAACAAATTTTCTTAACGGAAGATGCTATTCTTTTAAATATCTTACTGTGTTTTAGGTGAGCATTTACACATAAAATTGGGCCTATATTTAACAATATTATAATTATTTCCATTTTGGTGTTTAATAATATTCATCTTATTTCCATTATAGTTGTTCCCTTTTCCTATTAATCTAGATTTCCTGATCTCCCAAGTACTTGAACCCTGGACCTTCTCATTTGTGGGGTAACTGTTAACCATTTGGTCTCCTACTGTTTTTCTTTTTTTAGAAGAGACCAGTGCTCATAGGTAATGCTGCTTACTTTATGAGCCAATCTGTTATTTAGCTGAAAGATGATCTCCAGGAACAGTTTCAGTTCAAAGTTTAGACGGTATCCCAAGATCTTGGGGATTATTCTAGTCTCTCTATGAATCCAGTTGTTATGTGCCATCAAGTTGCTTGCAACTCATAGAAACCCTATGTACAACAGCCCTGAACCCTGCTCTATCCTGTGCCAACTTTACCATCTCTGACACACCTACCCCATTACCCCAGTCACTATATCAATCTATCTCATTGATGGTCTCTCTCTCTTTCTCTGTCCCTCCACCCTTCCCAGCATGATGTCCCTTTCCAAGGACTGGTCCCTCCTTGCAACATGTCCAAAGTATGTATGTCAGATGAAGCCACGGAATCTTTGACTTCAAGGAGCAGTCTGATTTCACACTCTCTAGGATAAACTTGTTTGTTCTCCTGGTCGTCCATGCTTTGTTCAACACTCTTCTTCAGCACCACAACTCACAGGCATTAATTCTCTTTCTATCATCCCTAGTCATTGTTCAGTTTTCTGATGCATAGCAAGCAATTGCAAAGACTATGGCCTGTATCAGGTGCATCTTAGTCTCCGACTGACATCGTTGCTCTTCAGTATTCTGGAGAGATCCCTGACAACTGACTTTCCCAATGCAGTTCATCTCTTGATTTCCTGGCTGCTGGTACCAAGAGTGTTGACTGTGGAGGCAAACAAACTAAATCTGTTAACAATCTCAATCTCTTCACCATCTATCATAATGCTGCCAATAGACCCAGTGGTGAGAATCTTTGTTTTCTTGATGTTGAACTTCAATCCAAGAAGATGCAGTCCTTGATTTTCTGCACCAAGAGCTTCAGGTCCTCCTTGGTTTTTTTAAAAAAGAATTTGAATTTTGTTTTAGAATTGTCTCCCATTCTATACAGAACCATTTATAGTGCCCCTGGTCCAAATGTTTGGTAGTGATAGCCTAATCACTAATCATCTAGTTTTCTAGTTTCAGGATAAGGGAGTTCATGGTTCCAGAAGACAATTGGTCTGTAGACGAGTTTCTCATAGTGAGTCGCTGGTTTTCTTTTTTCTCATTGTTCCAAATGAGTGGAGGTCAATAGTTGTATCTTATGTAGCTACTTGCAAGCTTTTAAAACTCCAGGCACTTACCAAGCTTGTCTTACCAAGGATACCTTGCTTTCCAAATTAAGATGCAGAACATAAACTCTCTGGACTATGTTATACCGATTGCCTGAGTTGTCCCACAAGGCTATGGTCCCAGGCCTTCATGTCCATTAAAGCAATCCTCTTGGAGTTTAACTATGCCTAGGAAGTATGACTGTGTGTGCCCCCTATTTGCTTTCTTGTATACATGAATACATGTACAGCACATGTGTGATTATATATGTCTACAGATTTACCTTTACTTGCACACATATATACACACATACAGCTTTAATGGAAGATGGTTTGTTGAAAATTGTTGTTGTTTTAATGTGCCGTTGAGTCGCCTATGACTCATAGTGACCCTATGTACAACAGCGCGGAAGCCTGCCCTGTCTTGAGCCAGTCTCACTTACTCCAACACACTTACCTGACCCATTGCCCTAGTTACTGTATCAATCCATCTCATACAGGGTCTTCCTTTCCTATGCTGTCCCTCTTCTGAGCATGATGTCCTTCTCCAAGGATCGGTCCCTCTTGTACACATGCTCAAAGTATGTGAGACAGAGCTTCAAAATCCTATCCTCCAAGGAGATGTTTGATTTCCCCCTCTCCAGGACAGACCTATTTGTTTTCCTGGTGGCTCATGGTATGTTCAAGACTCTTCTCTAGCACCACAACTCAAAAGCATCAATTCTTCTGTCATCCCTAGTCATGCCTATCTCTCTGATGCATAGTTGTATGCAGTGTTTTTAAAAACTGAGCAGGAAAGTTGGACACCAAATAGATTGATTGGAGGTGATTGAAGGTGTTAAGGTGATAAAGGCTTGAATGAGCACCGTTAAGCAACATGTGATCACATCACCTGTGAAGCAGGTGGTCACTTCCTGATCCCTTCCTAGCCCTCCAAGGTAAATAATAATCTTTGCGTGAAATGTGGATTTTGAAAACATTCCCTAATGATAGCCTGATTCCTTGCCCCCACTCTTTTTATTCCTTGACATTTTAAGTGGAAACTTAAAATGGCCTGAGGAATTCTGAGGATTTACGAGAAAAGCAAGGCAATATTTGACTAAAGACAGATGGTCAGTTAAAGAGAAGAATCACAAATGATAGCAGTGTTTTGGACTTGGCAACCAAACGAATTGAAGGTCTTTAACAGAAAGTCCAGAAGAAAGCCATTTGCGGTGAGGTAAGGAAGAGGTGTCAGAGAGAGGAAGGAATAGGGAAACAGAGATGAATCTGAGGTTAGACATGTTGAATTAACAGAAACTGAGTTTTTTGAGGTCACTGAAGCTGGATATCTTGGTGTGTATTTTTTTTAAAAGAGGTGATGACATGTTGTAAATTAATATGGGGAAAGACGATGACAAGACTAGATGGACAGCCTAGTGTGGGTCAGGGCAAAGAAGAAAAGTTACACAAACTAACGCAAGCTTCTTTTTCTTCTTTAAGGAAAAGTAATAATGACAGAAATAAAATAGAAAAATATGTAGCTTGCTTTGTGCCTCAGTATTCTGCATAGCCAAGGAGTTTATCAGGGTGCCCAAAAGACAACCAGGGTTCAGGCAACCCCCTTCTATCTGCTGTGGCAGTCGACCAAGGATCAGAAACAAAACCACTCTCATTATCCACAAATGCCTGAGTGACCCCTTTTAATACAACATAGGCACACACACACGCACTCAGTCTCCTTGTGTTTTTAATTCCTCACAACCTTCCAAGCACAACTGTGACAAACTTCTGTGGTGCCTTTATAGAGGAAGTGAACTTTATGACAAGGTTTATGTAAGATTTCCAGCTTGGATCAGCTAAGAAAGATTTCTACTTGCGAGACCCTGCTCTCTCACTCTGAATTTAGTGATTGTATTTCCCATCTTACTCCCAGTAATGGATGTGGTGCTGCACTGGAGAATGGCCACAATCTTTTATAAGATGCCATTCTATTCTTTACACACATTGAACTCTATATTTCAGTGTAAATTATTTAAGTATTGGCCTTTCTTAGGAGAGAAAGTACTACGTCATTTCAGGGATGTAATATAGTACTCGTTCGCGGGAATAATGGGAATTATTAGATACTAGAGGTGGTAGGGAAACAAAGGTGAGGATGAGATAGCCTATGCTTTCTCAGAAACCTGTGCTTTCATGAGGAGGAAAAGCACACAGAGTCGTAGTCAAGAAAATAAGAGACAAGCAAACAAAACATAATCACAGAGGAGAAAAAGATAATATTCTGATGGAAAAATGAAGAACATATGACTAGGAGGAAGGGATGAAATTAAAAATTGACCTTGAGGAATGTGTATATTTTTTTTAACAGGTAGAAATAGAAAGGGGAAGCACATTAGAAAGGTTACTGAGATGGGAATATGCGTGCAAATTTAGGCAATAATGACCAGTTTGACTGGTAGTTAGAAGAATAATAACATAATAGCATTAAGCTAGGAACAAAGGTTGAGCATTCAAACTCAACTGACCCTTCACTGGGTTTCTGAGGCTATAAGTCATAATTGGAGACTTTCCATCTTTTTCCCTCTGAGCCACTGGAATATTCAAACCATCATAAACACATAGCCTTGAATTAACAATGAGATTGGCTACTGCCTGTGTCACCAAAATGTTTTTATTATATTTAGTTCTTGAGGTCATGGGGTTTTGAAGGCTTTGAGCAAAGCAGTGGTTGATCAGAACTGGAAGTAAATAAGAGGTTTAGCTAACTAGCTGTCAAATGGCAGGAATAGAGAGAGGACAGGCTGGCTATAAGCAAAGAGACATTTGGACATGTTAGGTTTAACATGTCTGTGAGCTCTCCAAAGATATTTGTTGCACTTGAAATGAAGGTCCAGTATTCAGAAGGCAGATGTGGGTAAACTCTTTGCAACCTTGATTTTGAAAGATTTTTTTACATTTACTTTATGTAGGGTTAAAACTTTATTTGGACGCTTGTTCTGGAAATTAGACGCAATGCTTTGAAAGACAGTTATCACAGAGCCTTTTTCATAATGAGATGTGGAGCAGATTTGGTGATGATAGTTGTGGTGATAATAGCATCAGTATTTATTGTACAGTTAGTTCTCCCTTGAAACCTTTTTCTGTCCCAGAATTCTGCCATGAGTTCAGGAAACAAATCAGAACACAGGACAGGTCCTTGCTGTATACAGGATTGCTTCTCCTCTAGAAGACCAATGCTGTATACTGGGTCAAACATTACATTACTTACTTTTCTCAGAGATCCCTTAATAAAACAAAACAAAAGAAAAGAAAACAAAAAACACTGGCATCAATTAAATTTCATATCACTTGCTCTATAGGACACTTCCGGAAGCAATTGCTCCAGAGAGTTTCCAAGGCTTTGGGAAAGCAGACTGCCACACATCTTTTCCCCACGGAGAAGCTGGTAGGTTTGAACTGTCAGTCTTTAGGATAGCTGTCAAATGCTTAACCACTGTGCTACCGGGGATTCCAAGGAGATCCTTTACCCTTGATGAAGAGTCCTACTCCTTTCTTCACTTTGTATGTTTCGTTCAGACACATTTTGCTCCAAAAGACAGTAACCCTAGATACATGGATGAATGGGTAGATTTGAGGTTTTTAAAAAAAATGTTAATGTTAATTATTTATAGAAATGCATAGCTGTTATTTTTAGGTGCCAGTGAGTCAATTTAGAAAACATCACCTTTTAGGTTAACAGTTGACCATGAACTGTTTGCATAGCTTAGGGACCTTAGAGAAACATGTTGTTATGTGCGGTCAAGTCACCTGCTACCCATATACAATAGTTCTGAAGCCTGCCCTGTCCTGAGCCAGTCTCACGTCACTGACTCTGACTCACCTACCCCCATTGCCCTTGTTACTGTGTCATTCTGTCTCACTCGAGCTCTTCCTCTCCTGTGCTATCCCTCCACCCTTCCAAGCATGATGCCCTTCTCCAAGGATCAGTCTCTTCTGGCCATGTGCCCAAAGTATGTGAGATGGAGCTTCAGAATCTTAGCTCCCAAGGAGAAACTTGGTTTCACACTTTCTAAGACACACCTATTTGTTTTCTTCGTATGTTCAAGACTCTTCTCCAGCACCACAAGTCAATGGCATCAATTCTTATTCTGACATCCTCAGTCATTATCCGGCTCTCTGAGGCATAGCAAGTAATTATGAAGACCATGGACTGGATCAGGTACACCTTTGTTTACGTTGCTTCTCAGTACTCAAGAAATATATACATCTCATGAATAATTTGAACCTACTTGCGATTTCATGTAAGAGCTCTGGGGGCTTAGTGAGCAGGATGTTCCTCTGCTAGTCCTAAGGTTACGCCTCTCTGAGTGTTAAATCCACCAGCAACTCCAAGGAAGAAAGATAAATCTCCTTCTGTTTGATTTACAGCAATGAAATCCTGCTCAAGGTCTAACTATGAGTTGGTTCTGACTCTACAGCAATGAGAAAAACTGGCTTCATGGGAGAAAAGACCTGGCAGTCTGCTCCTATAAAGAATTACACCCCGGGAAACACTATGGGCAGTTTTAACCTATCCCACATGGTTACTGTGAGTCAGAATAAACTCAGTGGCATACAATTATGTATGTATGTGTGTGCGCAGGTGCATAATTTTATGGGAATTACTGGTTACCGCCTAGCAAGAGGATAAGGAGAGAAGTACAACTGGGAGGAGGTGTACTAAGAAATTCAACTCTATCTATAGTGCTTCATATTCTTTAATTACATGTTGAGTCTGTGCATCTTTTTTATCTTGTATCTTTATACATTTTCTAGCCACAGTTCTCAAGGAGAACTCACTGCTGACCCTTGAGGTTTCATGAGGGAGCTCTGGAGACCTAGATGGTAGGATGTTCGACTGCTAATTCCAAAGTGGCACCTCTTTAACAGTTTAATACCAATAGCAGCTCCTTGGGAGAAATATAGGCATTCTCCTTTCATGCACTTTACAGCTTCAGAAAACTGCAAGAGTGTCAGCTATGAGTTGATCCAACTCACCAGAAATAACTATATATATAAACAACTATATTTTTGTGTATATATATATATATATATAAAACAACTATATATGTATAATTGTCCTTGTTTTGTGCCATCAAGTTACAGCAGATGTGAAGCCTGTCCTGTCCTGAGCCAGTCTCCATGGATTCTGACATACCTACTCCCATTGCCCCAGTTGCTGTACTGCTCCATTTCAATAATTGTTATTATAAAGATATGTATATGGAGCTTTGATGTCCTAGTGGTAAGGAAGTTGAGCTGCCAACCTAAAGTCATACTCTTTAAATACTTTTTGAGAGAATGATGAGCAATATCCTCCCATGTGATTTACAGCCTTTGAAAGCCCACCAGAGGGGTCACCTATAAGTCGGTTCCAACTCAATGACACATAGTGGCATACATGTATGTATGCATACATTTTAAAATATCGGATGAAGTAACTATATAGTTGTGTTGTTGTTGCTATGAGCCATCAAGTTGCCTGTGACTCATAGCGACCCTGTGTACAAGAGCCCCAAACCCTGCCCTATCCTGTGCCAACCTCACTGTCTCTGACAAACCTACTCCCATTATTCCAATCACTGAATCAATCCATCTCATCGAGGGGCTTCCTCTCTTGCGCTGTCCCTCCACTCTCCCAAACATGATGTCCCTCACCAAGGACTGGTCCCTCCTTGCAACATGTCCAAAATATGTCAGACAAAGCTCCAGAATCCTTGCCTCCAAGGAGCAGTCCGGTTTCACACTCTCCAGGACAAACCTGTTTGTTCTCCTAGAAGACCATGGTATATTCAACACTCTTCTCCAGCACCACAGCTCAAAGGCATCAATTCTCTTTCTATTATCCCTATTCTCTGTCCAACTGTCCAATGCATAGCACACAATTGCGAAGACTATAGCCCACATCAGGCACACCTTAGTCTCCAACCTGATGTTGTTACTCTTAAGTACTTTGGAGAAGTCCCTGACAGCTGACTTTCCCAATGCAATTTGTCTCTTGAATTCCTGCTGGTACCAAGAGTGTTGATTGTAGAGCCAAACAAACTAAACTTTTAACTATCTCAACCTCTTCAGCATCCATAATGATGCTTCCAATTGGCCCAGTGGTGAGAATCTTTGTTAATTTCCTCCAAAATAAATTTCAACCTTTAAAAAAATAGGATAAATAATGTCATACTCCCTCTGTACAGCAATACAATGCCCAACACATTAAATAGAAAGTTATTAGATGTTCAGAGAAGCAGGAAAAATCAGCTACTAGAAGCAGACCCAGAAATGACAGAGATGATGCAATAACTGATCAAACTGAAAGATAGGCTTAAAAACATAAACATAAATATAATGAAGAGAGAAATGAAAATTTATGTTGACACTCTTAACCTTGGTTTATAGTTTCAGAGGTCACACCGAATCTTACAGATATCTCCTTGTAGCCAAATGCTTTACTTGAAAAGAAGAGAGTGTTTGAGAAAGTCTTCTAAACTTAGAATCAGGGTTTGAGTCATAGCAATGATTGTTCTACCAGAGACAGTCTCTAATGAACTGTCTAATACAAACAGAATTTTAAATTTTATTCACTTTAATTTCATACCAAAAACTTTGTAAATAATTTTTGGTTTTTAAAAATTTTATTATTTAAAAAAAAATTTTATTATTTTTGTGTGTGTGTACCGTCAAATCGGATCTGACGGTTACAGGAGGAGATTGCCCCTCCTTTTCCAGCAGAGCATCTGGTGGGTTAGAACTGCATACCTCTGGGATTGCAGTGCAGCTTCTTGCCTCTAGGCCACTAGAGCTCCCTTGTAAATAATTTTTATGTAAAATATTGTTGTATTATAGTACATGTATTGGATGTATGTATAGTTTCAAGGGCTACACATAAAAGCTTTTCTAGTCCAACTACAGTGGATAGATGTTTGTGATCAAGGATTCATTCATGGGAAATACCCTTTCCAAAAACAGAAACAGTGACTATACACATAGACCTCATCATATGAAATACATAGAAATCAAATTAACGACATTTGAGGAAAGGAACACCAGAGAATACCAGAACAAGAACATGGTGGCTGACTATGAAACAAACCATCAGTAACTCCTCTTTAAGTTCAAATTGAAGAGGAAGAAAATGAAAACAAGCCCCTGGGAGGAAAAGTAAGACCTCAAGTACATGCCATCTGAATTTAGAGATCCTCTTAGTAACTGATACTATGTATTGAATATTAATGATCAAAGACAAGATGAGTTGTGGGATGGCATTAAGGACACCATACATGAAGATAGCTAAAGGTTGTTATGAAGTCCAGGAAGAAAAGAAAGACTTAAATGGGAGGCAGGATAGATTGAAACTTGCTTTTGAACAGAGTAGCCAAACTAAAAGGAAGAAATCATAACATTAAAGAGCTGAACAGAGATTTCAAAGGACAGTTCATGAAAACAAACTAAAGTTTTATAATGTGCAAATACCTGAAATTAGAAATCCTAAAGTCCAGAACGTGTTTTAACTTTTTCAATTTTAAATAACTGAAGAAAACATTCAAGTCCTGAGTTTAAGTACTGTAAAATTTTGTGTGCAAAATATAGATTGACGTAGGAAGCATCAAAGGAGGAGGGAGGAATAAGAAGAGTCATTGTCCCCAAAAGAATTAGTATTCAGCCACATTACAGCTCAACAACTCATTGTCATTGACTTTGAACCTCTTCAGCTGACCATCTCATGGGTTTTCAGAGGCTATAAATCACACAAGGGGAGATTGCTCATATTTCTCTCTCAAAGAAACTGGTAGATTTGAACTGCCTGCATTTGTGTTGGCCATACAAGTCCCTCCCCTTGACTGCAGCTTTAGGAAGTAGTTTATGATCAAGAAGCAATGTTATTGAAGGGAAAAGTCCTAGCTACACTGAAGGCATTAGGAGATGAGGAGGAGAAACAAACAAAAAAATCAAGGCACTAGAAATTGGAAAAGTACTAACTGAGATATTTGAACAAATAAGTGCAGTACTCAAAGCACTGGTTTGTCTATGCCAAGAAATTTGTCTTCCTGGTTAATGAACTAGAAGAGGCTGATATTTGTGATCATTCCAAAGAGAGGTGACCCAACATGGGTCAATGAGGAGAAATTATGTCAGTTTGAGGACTAAGGTGTGCATCTGATTCAGGCCAAAGTCTTTCCAGTTACTTACTGTGGATCTGAGAGCTAGACAATGAATAAGGATGACAGGAAAAGAATTGATGCCTTTGAGCTGTGGTGTTGGAGAAGAGCACTGAACATCTCATGGACAGCGAAAAGAACGAATAGGTATATCTTGGAGGTGGTGCAGCTAGACTGCTCTTTGGAAATAAGAATGATGAGGCTTTGCCTCGCATCATTTGGACATGTTGCTAGGAGGTGCTATTCCTTGGAGAAGAACATGATTTTGGGAGGGGTGGATGGTCAGTGAAGGAGAGAAAGACTCTCATCCAAGTGGGTTGAAATGGTTTGTGTGTCAGGAAGTGTGAGGATGGCACAGGATAGAGAGGGTTCTGATCTTTTGTTCATAGAGTCACTATGAGCTGTACTCAACTCAGTGGCACCGAACAACAATGACAGCATCATTAATATCACAAGCAACTGAAATTTTACTGAAGATAATGAAAAAAAATAATTGCAACAGTAGTACATTAAGAAGGAACAAAGAAATTCAAGGTAGCTTTGGAAGAGGTTGTGGAATGAGGAATATCATTGCTGATAGCAGTTGACATTGGCTGAAAGCAGAGAATACCGGGAAGATGTTCATTTGTGTTTACTTACTAAGTGAAGGCATTTGACTGTTTGGATATAACAAATTATGGATAATATTGTGAAGAATGGAAATTATTGAGTAATTAATTGTGCTCATGCAGAACCTCAATATAAACCAGAATGTAGTAATTTAAACTGAAAAGGGATACTGCGTGGTTTGCAGTCCCAAGAGGGTTTGAATCCTTCTTCATTTTTTCATTCTGTATGCTGAACAAATAATCAGACTTTATGAAGCGAGACTATATGCAAAATACAACATCAGAACTGAAAGAAGACTCATTAACAACCTCTGGTATGTAGTTGACACAACCTTGCCTTACCTGTTCAGAGGCAAAGAAAACGAGTGTAACTTACTGATGAAGATCAAAGACCACTGACCACCTGCATTAAGGATTACACCTGAGCATAAAGAAAAAATGCACCAATAAGCAATATCATGATAAAGAGAAAGAAGATTGATATTTTAAAGGATTTCCTATTTCTTGGATCCGTACTCAATGTCCATGGAAGCAGTAGTCAAGAAATGAAATGAATGAACGAATCTCTGCAAAAGATATCTTTAAAGTGTTAAAATGAAAAAACTATCACTTTGGGGACTAACATGTGTCTGATTCAGGCACATGAGGTCTTTTCAATCATGCCGTTTATATGTGAAGCTGGATGATAAAGAAAACCAAAGAAAAGGTGAAGCGTTTGAATGATGTATTATAAAAGAATATTTAATATACTGCCAAGAGTATAACTGGACTTCCAAAAATGAACAAATCTGTCTTGGAAGAAGTACAGCCAAATGCTCCTTAAAAAACCAGGATGGTTGAGACCCAGGAGTATTCTGTAAACTTTTGTTATAAGACTCTTGTCTGAGATGGTATTACCAAATGTTTGTTCCCAGTCTGTAGGTTTCCTTTTCACCCTGTTGGAAAAAGTTTTGGATGCACACATGAATTTAATCTTTAGAAGGTCCCATGCATCAATATTATCCTCTTTAGATTGTGCCATTCTGGTTGTATTTGGCAGTCTCTTTATACCTTGGACTAGCACTTCTAAGCTTGATCCCAGTTTGTCTCTTAAGAATGTTATGGTTTTGGCCTTTACTCCCAGGTCTCAGATCCATCTTGGGTTGATTTTAGGGTATGGTGTGAGATGTGGATCCCATTTCAGCTTTCTGCAGGTAGAAGTCCAATTTTGCCAACACCATTTGTTGAAGTTTTCATTTCTCCATTTGATAGCTTTGATTTCTTTGTTGAATATCAGTTGACCATAGCCAGCTAGGTCTATTTCTGGGTTCTCAATTCTGTTCCATTGGTCTATGTGCCTGTCATTGTACCAGTACCATGCTGTTTTAGAATACTCCTGGTCCTCCACAAGAAAAAGACTGATAACCCAATTACAAAATGGGCAAAAGACATGGAAAGAATTTTCACAGAGGAAGATATTCAAATGACAAACAGACACATCAAGAAATGCTCCATATCACTGGCAATAAGAGAGATGCATATCAAAACCACAATGAGGTGCCATCTCACTCCTGTAACAGTGGCAAAATTTAACAGGGCAGCAAGTAATAATATTGGAGAGGATGGAATGAGAAAGGAACTCTTTTACAGTGTTGGGAGGATTGTAAAATGGCACAACCATTCTGGAAGGCAGTTTGCTACTTCCTCAAAAAAGCTAAACATAGAAATTCCATATGACCCAGCTATTTCACTACATGAAATATACCCTGAAAAAATGAGAACTGAGGCACAACGGAGATTTGTACACTACTGTTCATAGCAGCATTATTCACCATCACAAGAACATGGAAAACAACCCAAATGTCCTACCACAAATGAAGGGATTGAGATATTATGGTACATTCACACAATGGAATACTATGAAGCACACAGGAGCAATGACTTTGTAAATTATTAACTAACTTGGGAGAGACTGGAGAGCATTACGCTGAGTGAACTAACTCAGTCCCACAAGGATAAATATTGTATAAAACAGTTATTGTAGAATGAGTATAAGCATCCAAGAGGGGTGGGAGAGGGTGGAAGCAGAGAAATGAGGATGTGCAGGGGGAGGGGGAATTGATAATGGGGTTGTACAATTTGATGGGAGCAGGGTGAGGGAAATTGAAAGAATTTGTTCTTAAAAAGAATGTATTCTAATTTTGTAAACAAACTAATAGAAAATTTTCTAAAAAGAGTTAATGTTCACAATGGGAAGAAATTTCTTAATAAAATAAATTACAAATCTATCATAAAAAACAAACAAACAAGGGTGGTGACATTTTATCTCATGTTCTTCGGCTATGTTATGAAGTAGGACCAGTCCTGGAGAAGGCTGGCATGCTTGGTGGAGTAGCAGGTCAGTGAAAAAGAGGAAGACCCGCCAAGATATGGATTGACACACTGACTACAACAATCCACTTTAAACATGGCATTGATGGTGAGATTGGCACAGGACTGAGCAGTGTTACGTTCTTTTGTAGATAGGCTTGTTAGGAGTCAGAATCAACAATAGCAACTGGAATGGTAAAGAAAACAAACTGGAAGGAGGGGTTGCAAATTTTAAAAGGGAGAGCAATTGCATTTGTCACAGCAGAACCAAATTAAAAACTGTGTGTTTTTTAAAAAATTTAAACTAGAGGGAATAAAGTGGAAAGAATTGTACAATTTCAACAAGTATATGGATTATTCGATGTTACCTATCAGTAATAAAAAAAAATTCATTCTGAAACCAGAATTAAATCTCAATAATATTTAATATCTGAATTTATAATTTAAGCTCTTGAAAGGTTTAGATTATTGTAGAAAATGAAAAATATTTTCAAATAGAGAAATGGAAAAAAATTAATATTTCAATTTTGGAAATTTAGTTAGAAAATCTAAGGGGGAAAAAAACCCAAGAAAGATATTTGCCAAAAGTGAAAAAGTTTAGTTTTCAAAGCAACTGGCAATTGAATACAAGATATTTCTAACAAATCAAAAGTTGTTTATTTCAAGTTTTTAGCTAAGTGATGTGATTTATCATTACTCAGTTAATAATTCAAATGTAAGTTTTATCTCTGTAGACTTTCAAACTTGTGGGAAAAATATTGTCATTGCATAGTTTAAAAACGGAACTCATTACTAGATCTGTTTGAGTCTGTTCGTTTGGCAAAGAAAAACTTCAGCGATATTAGGTAAAAAGTTTGAATTATGGAGATGTTAAAACTAGAAACTGATGTTTCTCATATTATTTCTTTTCAGTGTTGAAGATAGGATGCATAGTTTTCTGAAGAAGAATTTCTCAGAACAAGAAGAGTATTTGCTAAATATTAATAGAAGAAAAAAATTCAGTGTGTCTTGTTTTCTCATTGATCTCCATTGCATGTGAATGACTTAAAATTGTAGCCCCCAGGAATGGAGACATTTATTATTTAGTCAAAGCAAAGGGAAGAAATCAAGACGTTAAGGAGCTGAATAGAAGATTTCAAAGGGCAGCTCAGGAAGACAATGCAAAGTATTGTGATGAAATGTGCAAGGAGCTGGAGTCTGAAAATCAAAAGGGACAAACTCGCTTGGCATTTCTTTTTTTTTTCTTTCTCTTTTTTTGTTGTTATTGTTGTAGATATATTTTTATTGACATTTTAATGAAAGTTTACAGAGACTTCAGATTTCCATTCATACATTGTTGCATATTTTCCTCCCTGCTCACTGGCTTGGCATTTCTTAAACTGAAGGAACTAAAGAACAAATTCAGATCATGAGTTGCAATGCTTAAGGATGCTATGGGCAGAATATTTAATGATTAAGAAAGAATTAAAAGAAGATGGAAGGAATATACAGAGTCATTGTACCAAAAAGAATTGGCTGACTCAGAAGAATTTCAAGAAACAACACAAAATCAACAAGCAGTGGTGATGAAGAAGGAAGTTGAGGCTGCTCTGAAACACTTGGCAAAATAAAGCTCCAGGAATTGATGAAATGCCAATTGACATATTTCAACAAACAGATGCAGCCCTGGACATGCTCACCAGATTGTGCCAAGAATATTGGAGGACAACTATTTGGCCAACTGACTGGAAGAGATCCATATTTATCCCCATTTTAAACAACAGCAACAGTTGCATAAGTCCAACAGTTTGTTGAAATTGCATTTTTTTTTTCATTATACAAATCAGTAATCACAATTTTTGACACTTTTTCTAACATGCATTAATACACAGAATTTAACTACAATCAAAAGCATTGTTTTAATTAGCTGAAAAACTGACAATATCAAGCACTTTATTAATATTGATGAATTTAGAGTTATTTCTCAATTTATACAATACCACTTTGTATTCAATATTAATAATAAGTAATAGTGAACTTACTTATACATAATTTAGAGACTGGTAGTACCTTTTAAAAACTTATATTGTAAAAATATAAATACCATGTCAATATTCAAGAAACTGACAAGATTTTGCTTCAAAGTAAAATAAATTATTACAATATAAAGGAGCCAATTTTAACAATATGAATACAAATAAATATAAAAGGAAGACTGGGTTTGAATACTCCACTCAGCTATTGGAAATTTTTTTAAATTATTTTATTTTTTTTGTGTGTGTACCGTCAAATCGGATCTGACTGATACAAGAGGAGATTGTCCCTGCTTCTCCAGAATCCGGATGCTCTACTGGATTCAAACTGCACACCTTTGTATTGCAGTGCATCTTCTTGCCACTAGGCCACCAGAGCTCTCTTGAAAAATTTTAAGTATGTTTTGGCGAGCTCTGGTGGCCTAGTGGCAGGAAGCTGCACTGAAATCCCAGAAGTGCGTGGTTCAAATCCACCAGATGCTCTGCTGGAGAAGGAGGGGCGATCTTTTCCCGTACCAGTCAGACCTGATTTGACGGCACACACACACAAAATAATAAATAAAATAAAAAAAGGAAAAATTTTAAGTATGTTTCAATTACCTTACATAACAAACTGTGGCTGACTCTGAGAAGAATGGGAATCCCAGAACACTTGATCGTTCTAATGCGAAACCTATACTTGGACCAGGAGGCAGTCGTCAGAACAGAGCAAGGGAACACTGCATGGTTCAAAATTGGGAAGGGCGTACGCCAGGGATGCATCCTATCTCCATACCTTTTCAACCTATATGCAGAACAGATTATCCGGGAGGCGGGGCTCTATGAGGAGAAATGTGGGGTCAAGATTGGTGGACGATTTATCAACAATCTGCGTTATGCAGATGACACAACCCTGCTTGCTGAAACTGAGGAGGACCTGAAGCACTTGCTGCAGAGTGTCAAGGACTGCAGCCTACAATATGGATTGAGGCTCAATGTCAAGAAAACAAATATTCTCACCACTGGACCAATTGGCAGCATCAGCATGGATGGTGAAGAGATTGAGATTGTACACAGCTTTAGTTTGCTTGGCTCCATAGTCAACAGTCTTGGCACCAGCAGCCAGGAAATTAAAAGGCGCATTGTCATGGGAAAGTCTGCTGTTAGGGACCTCTCCAAAGTGCTGAAGAGCAATGGTATCTCTTTGGAGATTAAGGTGCGTCTGATACAAGCCATGGTCTTCGCAATCACCTGTTATGCATCAGAGAGTTGGACAATGACCAAGGAGGATAGAAGGAGAATTGATGCCTTTGAGCTATGGTGCTGGAGAAGAGTATTGAGAATACCATGGACTGCTAGGAAAACAAACAGATTTGTCCTGGAAAGGGTTAAACCGGGTGGCTCCTTGGAGGCAAGGATTCTGAGGCTCCATCTAACATACTTTGGCCATGTTGTGAGGAGAGACCGGTCCTTGGAGAGGGACATCATGCTTGGGAGGGTGGAGGGACAGCACAGGAGAGGAAGGCCCTCTATGAGGTGGATTGATTCAGTGACTGGGATAATTGGGTTGGGAGTGTCAGAGACAGTGCGACTGGCACAGGACAGAGCAGAGTTTAGGGCTGTTGTACATAGGGTCGCGACTCGACGGCACATAACAACAACAACAACAACATGTGAATCTACTTTTAAAATTGTAAATGTATAAATTATAAATACAGAGCAAGCAGTTCTGATGAAAATTTAGCGTATTTATTCCCATTCTTCAAAAGGAGGATCACACAGAGTGTGAAAAATTATTGAACAATATCACGCTCAAATGAAATGCTGCTGAAGATTATCCAAAACATCTGGAAGAGTACATCAACAGAGAACTACCAAAAGTACAAGTTGAGGTTAGAAGAGACTGTGGCACTTGGGACTTCATAGCCAATTCCAGATGGATCTTGACTGAAAACAGTACCAGAGGAATGTCTATCTGTGTTTCTTTGACTGTGCAAAGGCATTTGACTGTGTGGAGCACAACAAATTGTGGCTAACTTTGAGGAGAGTGGGAATCCCAGAACACTTGATTGTGCTTAAGTGAAACCTATAGTTGGAGCAGTACTCAGAACAGAGTAAGAAAATACTGCATGGTTCAAAATCAAGAAAGGAGTGCGTCAGGGAAAAGTCCTTCCACCATAAGTTGTTT
>NW_006399813.1:16064282-16086698 GCF_000299155.1 Elephantulus edwardii | reverse complement strand
TTAGCATACTGCTCTCCAGTCCCTCTCAAGTTAGGTAGTAATTTTCAAAATCATTGCTCCTACATGCTGTGTAGTATTGCATCATATGAATGTGCTGTAATTTCTCAATCCATTCAATTATGGTTGGACATTTGGACTGTTTCCATGTTCTTGTAATGGTGAATAACACTGCTATGAACATTGGTGTACAAATCTCCATTTGCCCCTCAGTTCTCATTTTCTCGGGGTATATTCCAAGCAGTGGGATAGCTGGGTCATATGGAATTTCTATGTTCAGCTTTTTTGAGGAAATGCCAAACTGCCTTCCAGAGTCATTGTGCTATTAATTTACTCATACATAAAATGGTGCTAATAATATCACTCTCACAAGATTGCTTCATAAATGAGATGTTGTTGTGTTGGTATGTGCTATTGAGTCACCTGTGACTCATAGCAACCCTATGTACAAACAGCTCTGAAGCCTGCCTTATCCTTTGCCAGTCTCACTGACTCTTATACACCTACCCCCACTTCACCAATGACTGTGTCAATCCATCTCATCTGGGGTCTTCCTCTCCTTTGCTGTCCCGCCACCCTTCCCAGCATGATGTTCTTCGCCAACAACAGGTCCTGGCCTTGTGCCCAAAGTATGTGAAGACAGAGCATGAGAAAAGATGTAAAAAATTGATTGGCAATATGTAGGTGTCCACTATATGCTTGCTGAATATTCTAGGTCTTAGCTGGTAATTCAGAAGTCTGTCTAATATTGTCAGCCCACCATTTTAAAATTTGATAGTGTGTGAGAAAGAAGTTGTAAACCATAAGTTACTCTGTAGGTGAACATTGTTCTCCTCTGTGAAAGGCCTCCTGTAAGTATATGTTCTCTAAACTTGCCTTACTCGGGAATTTCTGAACTCCAATCTCTCTTACCAGGTCCACTGTTCCATGAGGCCCTAAGTGTTTACTCCAGTATAAATTACTTTAAACAGAAATGCAAGGTAATATGTGATTGTGTTGGGTCCACCTAGAATCTGTAAATGTATCCTCTTCCTCTCTAAATTTCCAAGACATTTTCCACTCAGGTGTATTTGTTGGGAGCTCTGTTAGCTTAACGGTAAGGAGTTGCACTGCCAATCCAAAGACACTCTGTTCAAATCCACCAACTTCTCTGCAGGAAAAAGATGGGCAATCTCTATGTGATTTACAGCCTCCGAAAATCCATTGTAGGATCAGCTACAAGTGGGCTTTGACTCAATGGAACATAATAACAACAACATACATACATATTTGGCATTTATTCATTGTGTTAGTTCTTCAGGTCTGCTGTGAAAAATTACTGGGTGAAAATTTATTATTTAGCAGTTCAAGAGGTTAGCAGTCCAAAATCAAGTTTTCTACAAGACTGTGAACCCTCCAAAGGCTCTATGAAAAGATTCGTCCTTGCCTGTTCTAGCTTCTTGTGATTGTCTTTCAACAAACTTAGGCAAAGGCTCTTAGGGGTACCTCTCCCAAGATCAGCTCCATCTCATGTCGGATCTCTGGTCCTCCGCTTTGGCCATGGCTACTGCTGCTGTAGTTCTAGATGGCACAAAAATCTCTGATCACAAAGGGCACACACAGCATGCCTGCTTCTTTGCCAGTGGTGGGATTCTTAGATTCTGCTGCTGGATTGGCTCAATTTAATGGTGAGACTAGCCAATCCCCATTGTGGATAGGCCAACACACCCTGTTTTGTATATTTCCACCTGCCCACATGGCAAAATCAGTCAATGGTTAGGGAAGCCTTTTGAATAATAAACCCTTAACATCACATATGCGGCTTTGCATGGCTTTATAAAGAATTATGTGTATGTTTGTTTACCTGGACATATCATGAGGAATGTTTTATAATCCAATTCCCCAATAGCAGATGATGACTACTCAGCAGCTGTTAAAAATTTGGTGGATGGAGGAAGGAGTGGGTAAAGGAAAGGGCGAAATTCCAGTGTGAGAAACAGTGTATATGAACTTTGTAAGTAAACCAGTGTAAAATAAAGATGTTCTATAAAAAAAAAAAGTGGAAACTTTTGGCAAAATGAGGAGTGGGGAGTTTTGACTGAAAAGTTCTATCTATCTTCTACAAAGAATGATGAGAATCAGTGGATAGAGGAAATAGCCAAATAGTTGAGATAAGTATAAAAGGGCTGAACAGAGTTAAGGTGGTGAGAAGAGCAGAGGTGGCAGTTAACAAATGAACAGAGGTCAGGGAAGCCAAGCGGGCACCCACCCGGCAAGATGGTCACAGAACTCAAGGCAGAGTGCCTTCTTTCGCACAACCCGTCCAATAGCTATTCCTGGACACATCTAAGTTTAGTCAGTGACACAAGACTTCAACCTCATCCAGCTTTCTTACCAACCTGAGACAGCTTTTTCCAGAATTATCTTTTTTTTCTACTGTAGGCTGATTTTCACGACTCATATTGGAAATCCTTTCTTCTGAACAAAGCCTTTGCTGATCCCCTAAAATGAAAAACTGTCAGTTGCCTCTTTCTCCTGCTCTTTAAACTCACAAATTCCCACCCCCTCCCAGTCTCACGCCAAGTTGATCTATTAGGAGAAATAGATGTGCTATTATCTCTCCAAGGACAATGCCTAATCTATAATAGGCACCTCATAACTATTAAATGAATTAATGGCACAATGTTGATCTTTATTTGGACCACAGTGGAGGAGAACACAGCTGATAAACTGTCAATTGCTACTCATGGATTTAACGCACAATATAAGGAAACACAATGTATATGAATGATTATATAAAACACAAAGTACATGTATGAAACAATGTATAGAAATGATTATATGCAAACCAATAAAATTTTTTTTAAAAAAAGAAGTTCAGGCTTGCTTTTCCTTTTTGTGCTTCCATAGTGATGGTTTATCAAAGGGAAAGTTGGACAGTTTGGACAGGAGAGAAATTCTTTGTTATTTACTACAGTAGTGTGGTTTTTGGACTGGGTCAACCCATTTAAGTTTGGTAAATAACAGACATATCTTAGAATTCTACTGTTCTAGAATTACACTGTTGTATTTAAGAGTGATGCATCCTGATGATGCATCCATTGGCAGTCACATCTGGAAAGGAACTGACTTGATTCAGGATTGTTGTTGTTGTGAACTGTAGAGTCAGAACTGACCCATAGCTCCAGCAGGTTTTCAGAGGCAGTGAATCACACAGGAGATTGCCTGTCTTTCTCCCTCAGCATAGCTGGTGGATTCGAACCATATAATCTTGCACTGGCAGCACAATTCCTTACCATGAAGCCGTGAGATAATTTATTAATTACTGAGCTTAGGGGAAATAGGACGGACATCTGACACACCCAAGAACATGGGACTAACCGAGGCCAGCATACATGGAAAAGGGCCCATCTATGACTGATCCCAGCTTATGCTCTCCCTTCATTTACCAGGTACAGTCAGTCTCTTCCTCTTTCTTTATTTTTAGCCCTTAAGCCAAAACTCTGATGGCATAATTAGGCACTCAGTAAATGTTCTCTGATACTGGGTTCTAACAAACTTGGCCAAATACTGCTTCCTGTTTTTAAAGAGACAAACCCATTTAAAAAAGATAATCTGTGCCCAAAATCCCTACTGCAGCTTCCGGGAAATCAAATAAGCATTTTAACTATTTTAGTGGGGGAAAACTGTCAGATATAAATAAGTTAAAATTCTCACAACAGGGAGGCTGTCTGTTAAAAAGATAATTTTTTGTAACAGAATTTGTGGAATAAAAATAGTACTTACTAGTGGACTATCTATCTAATCCTCTACACACTTCTTATACTTTAGTAAAAAGGATGTGCTGATTCCTAAATCCACTATCTTCAGATTCATCTCCGATACTTCCTGCCACATCTAACTGCTTAATAGTTCTTCATATGTCCTGTCCTTTTGTACCTTTGCCCATGCTCTTCCCCCACTTCTTCACCTTCTATTCTGTCTGTTTTTTAGATAGTTCTGGTACCACCTCCCCTGACATACTCCCTTTGCTTCTCTGTTATCTCTGATGCCCTAGGCATCAGGTCCCAGGTCTCACTGCCTTTGAGTCATGACTCATAGCGGATCATCCAGCAGGTTTCAGAGACTGTAAGTCACACAGAAGGAGATTGCCCATCTTTCTTCTGAGGAGCTGCTAGTGAATTCAAACTGCTAGATAGGCTAGACTTTTCCATTATCAGCACAGCTCCTTACTGGCCACCTTCCTAGAGGTCGTCTCTTTGCTGTTCTGTCTCCCTGACTAGACTGGACCATAAATTCTTCAAAGGTCTTTCTAGTGCCTGCCTGTACAATGCCAGTCACTTTGTAGGAGCGCAATAAACACTGATAAATTATATGGTGGGTACAGATTGACAGGCAGTACCTGGGTGGTATAAATGACGAATGTCTCTAACTTCTGATTGAAAGATTGAAGGTTCAAGTCGGCACAGATGTCCCTTGATGTGATGAGCCACTTGTAAGAAATGGTCATAAAAACCTTGTGGAGCACAGTCCACCTGTGATCCTTATGGAGTTGGCATGAGTAAGAATCTACTCAATGGGAAGTAAGTTTTAGTTGATAGTTTGGGGATAGATACATCTCAACCAATTGGCATTTGCATTTGCTGTTGTCAGGTGTTGAAGAGTGTCATCGAATGCACTTTTCTCTGAAGGGACTCTCTGGCCTGGGTCTTGCATCTACACATAGACATACACTATTTTCTCCATTTAGGCTTAAACATTTCAACTCTGAGCATCATGTTCTCCCTCTTTTGGAAATTTCTCCTTTTATTTAAACACACTCGGTTCTTTTCCTTTTGTGTCTTTGTTCTACTCATCCTTGTGTGATATGTGCTGTGTTTTTGTGTACGTGTTTCTATGTGTATTTTTTCCCCTGTGTGTATTTTTGCACGCATTGGTTGTGTCCGGTCTCCTCCAGTCAGGTTAAAGTTCAGCAGAGGACCGTGTGGCTCTTCCCCAAGCCCATAACAGTGCTGTGTGCACAGTAGAGGTTGCCTCCTTCCCTGACCCAGAGCCTGTTTGGAACAATTCACAATCCCTACAATCCTCAGACTTCACTACAAGAGGCCAGTCTGAACAGCTTGTCCCCATAGCTATTTATTTTCTCTGTGAATTGAGCCCTGCCTAGATCTGTGCTCAGTTACTGAACACTGAGCCATGGGAGACATCAGAGGCATCTAATGGGAAGATGCAATGTCATGACATCTACAAGCTCAAAACAATCAAACAAAATGTAATACTATATGGAATTGGAGAATCTTTATTTTATCAGTGCAATTTTTGGGAGAGAAGAAGCAGCTTTTGGAGGTTAGTTTTTCAGGGGCTAGAATTTACCAAAACACTAGGTCTCTATTCCAAATAAAAGCTATTTTTTTAAAAATATGAAACCATTACTCTTGACCATCCACCTGCAGGGTGTATGGTTTTTTAACTATTTATGAATTAAAAATTAATTTTAAAGTTATGCTAAACTATTTCTCTCTCATCCAGTGGCTTGCACTTGAGAAATACTGGGTAAAGTTAGAAATTCCATCTGTGACTGCAGAATGGGTGGAAGTAAACTGGCTCACAAAGGAATCACATTCATGACCTTGGCCCTATTACCATTAAACCAACTAGGATGTGGGCCCAGAGGCCTGGCAAGAGTGGAGCTTGGCAACTACTCCTTTGAGAAAGAGCAGGCTACCCGGCAGATGACCAGTTACAGAATGCTGGGGCTTCTGGGGCAGTCTGACCCTAGATCCCTGGCAGCCAGTTGCTGCTATTCTAAATGGCTTCCTATTTCAAATGATCTTTCCCACTTCAGCAGGTGAGAATAAATCAGAAGTTCAAAGCCTTTTTCTTAGTTATGAATGTTATATGTATTTCTGTCATATCAGCACCAGCTACCTGGTGGCAGTGACACAAAATTTTATTCTCTTACCGTTTAGGAGGCTGGAAGTTCACGTTCAGAGCACCAGCTCCACGGGAGAGGCTTTCTCTTTCTGTTGGCTTTGAGGGAAAGCCCTTCCCTCTTTTCAACTCCTGTTCCTCAGTTTCCTGGCGAATTTGATGTGGCTTCATGTGGTGTGTCATCTATCTTCTCTCATCTGTGCCTGCTTGTTTCTGTGCTAGATCTGCTTCGTTCAGATTTCAAAAGTGATTGTCTTAAAATACAACCTCGTCCAGAGAATCTCAATCTCCATGACACTGGGACTGAAAGAACTAGATTGTGCACAGCCAATACTGTAGGCCTCTCTGAAAAAAAAACACAAACCAAACAACAAAACAAACAAGCACAACCCCCCAAACAACAACAAGGTGATAGATAATCAGTTAGAGAACAGGAAAAAAGGCAGAACAAAACTCAAATTCTAAAAATCACCAGGATCGGGTGGGTAGGGAGAAAAGTGCAACAATGAAGGAATGAAAATCCAAAATCTCTGTAAATGTTCATGAAAATTAATAAAATTTTTTTAAAAATCACCAGGATCAGACAGAGACCGATGGAACCACCAAGTCAGTCTTTGAGCCTAGAACTAAACTTACTCCCATGGCTCAAGCAAATAATAGCTTTATGGTGGCCTAGTGGTAAGAAACTGCACCACAATTTTGAAGGTATGCAGTTCGAATCCACCAGCTGCTCCACAGAATGATGGGCGGTCTCTTTGTGTCCAATTAACTGCCTCTGAAAACCCGCTGGAGAGTCAGCTATGGGTCGGTTCTGACTAGACACACAAAGCAACAAAGTGAATTAGGAGTCCTAGTAGCAAAATGAGTTGTGTATTGGGCTAAATGAAAAGTCAGTAATTTAAACCTCTCAACTACTCAGTGGGAGAAAGATGGTCATATGCTCCTGTTAAGATTTACCGCTTTGGAAACTCAATAAATCTATAATGACTTTTATAAGGTGGATAATAACAGTAGGGAGGTATTCATTTCTTAGAACAATCAGCCTGTAAGATCAAAAGAGCAGCATTTTCCCAGAAATAGAACTCAGGAGGCAAGAAGTGATAGGATAGGTGGTTCAAGTAGCTTTCTGAACCTGAAGGTGCTACTATGGCTTCTGGTGTGATTGGTGTGAGCACGGCAGGATTGACAAATGAAACTCCTGAAATCCCAGACAATGTAGGAGATTGGCTTTGAGCACCACTTCACCACCGATAGGAATGATTTCTGAGGGAATTTGATCCTTAATTTGGGACTTTTTGCTGCTGGAGTTTGGCTGGTCAGAAATTTGAGTGACGTTGATTGACCTTATGGCACCCCAATCAGGGGTGTAGCCAAGAAGACACACGGACCCCCTGTGCTGTACAGGAACCTTCCAAAACCAGCTTCTATTTCTGTGAAAAACATAAAATTTGTCCTGATGGTGACTCAAGTTTGATTCAGATTGGCTCTTTCCTTCCTAGTTTTCTTCTCTTCATTGTGTCTGCTCAGAACCATATTCTCTGCTTCCCGTTGTTCTGTAAAGTTGTGTGTATAATTTCTCAGTTTCTGCATGGGCTGATCTTTGCTGTTGTCCTGAGCAATAACTTAATATTTTATAAGTATTCAAAATAAAGAATGTACATAAGGAAAAAAAAGAAGAGATAGCATAGAAGGATGTATGGGAAAGAGAATCACAGAGAAGTAGAAGAATACTGTCACAACGTGGGACTGTGATCAGTGTCATAAAACAAAATGTGTATGAAGGGAAAACTGATTCCACAGAATTGAATTAACTAGAAAACACATTTCTCTGTAAACTGTCACTCAAGTAAGAATAGAACTGTTTTTTTTTTTTTAAATACCCTCCCTTCAAGGAAAGACTGGTAGAGTCTCATTAACGTGAAAAAGAAAAAAGTTCCCCAAATAAAATTATTTCCTGAGGTATTCTGTTGTTAGGTGCTATCAGGACGAGTCCAACTCACAGGGAATCTATGACAACCGATCTGAACTCTGTCCTATCCCGTGCCATCCTCACAATCTCTGACTCACTTAAGCCCCTTGCCACTGTCACTGTGTCAATCCATTTGGTTAAGAGTCTTCCTCTTTTTTGCTGCCTTTCCACCTTCCCAAGCATGATGTCCTTCTCCAATGAATAACCTCTCCTAGCAACACGCCCAAAGTGTATGAGACAAAGCTTCATCATCTTTGCCTGCAAAGAGCACCCTGGCTTCACTTTGTACAAGACATATCAATTTGTCTTTTTAGCAGTCCATGGGATATTCAGTACTCTTCTCCAATACCACAGTTCTAAGACATCAGTTCTTCTGTCATCCTTATTCATTGTCCAGCTCTCAGATGCATAGCAAGTGATTGAAAAGACCATGGCCTGAATCAGGCACACCTTAGTCTTGAAGTTGACATCATTTCTCCTTAATGATTTGAAGAGGTCCCTGACTACAGATTTTACCAGTTTGATACATCTCCTGATCTTTTGACTGCTGGTACCTGATTCTGGGTCCAATTAAGGTGAAGTCATTGACAGTCTCAATCTTTTCTCTGTCCATGCTTATTGGCCTAGTGGTGAGGATTTTTGTTTTCTTGATGGTGGGATGCAATCAATATTGAAGGCTTCAATGTTTAATTATCTGCAGCAAGTGCTTCGAGTCCTCTTCACTTTCAGAAAGCAAGGTTATGCCATATGCATAATGCAGGTTATTGATGTGTCTTCCTCCAAACCTGATGCCACATTTTTCTTCATAGAGTCCAGCTACTCAAGTAATTTGCTCAGTATATATATTAAATAAGTATGGATGGAGGATGTCACCCGGACATACTCTTTTCTTAGTTTTTAAAAAATTTTTCTTTTCCCCTCATTTTTAGTAATTTTAATAAACATTTACAGAGATTTTAGATTTCCATTCATTCATTGCTGTACTTTTCTCCCTGCCCAACCCTCCCCACCAGTTCGCTCCTATCTTTGAAAAGAAAAAGAAAAAAAATTCCTTCATTGGTATACAATTCTCCCATCCCACCCCCCAACCCCTCTGCACCAAGTACACTTCTCTGTGCAACCTTAATTCTGGACTCCTGTGCTAACCATAATTGTTTGTTGTTGTTATGTGCCATCGAGTCCTTTGCGACTCATAGCGACACTGTGTACAACAGCCCTAAACCCTGCTCTATCCTGTGCCAATCGCATTGCCTCTGACATATGCATCCCGATTACCCCAGTCACTGAATCAATCCACCTCATAGAGGGTCTTCCCCTTCTGCGCTGTCCTTCCACCCTCCCAAGCATGATAACCCTCTCCAAGAACCTGTCTCTCCTTACAACATGTCCAAAGCATGTCAGACGAGGCCCCAGAATCCTTGCCTCCAAGGAGTAGCCTGGTTTAACCCTCTCCAGGATGAATCTGTTTGTTTTCTTGGCAGTCCAGGGTACATTCCATACTTTTCTCCAGCACCACAGCTCAAAGGCATCAATTCTCCTTCTTTCTTCCCTAGTCATTGTCCAACTCTCTGATGCATAACAAGTGATTGCAAAGACCATGACCTGTATCAGGTGCACCTTAGTCTCCAGAGAGACACCATTGCTCCTGAGTACTTTAGAGAGGTCCCTAACAGCAGACTTTCCCATCGTGATACGTCTTTTGATTTTCTGGCTGCTGGTGCCAAGAGTGTTGACTGTGGAGCCAAGCAAACTGAAGCTGTGAACAATCTCAATCTCTTCACCATCCATCCTGATGCTACCAATTGGTCCAGTGGTGAGAATCTTTGTCTTCTTGACATTGAGCCTCAGTCCATACTGAAGGCTGCAGTCCATGACCCTCCGCAGCAAGTGCATGAGGTCCTCCTTATAGTACTCAGTCATATATTGCCCCTAATATGTTCTTTTCCTCATTTGTTTCAATACATAATTTATCCAGTTTTTTCTCAGTCTTACCCCAACCCTGATGTCAGTCCCGTTCTACAACAGTGGCACCATGCAGTATTTGTCTCTTTGTGACTGAGATATTTCACTCATCATAATGTCCTCCAGGGTCACCCATTTTGAATAATATTGCATGAGTTCCTTGTTTTTCAATGCTGTGTAGTATTCCATTGTGTGAATATACCACAGTTTCTCTATCCATTCGTTTGTTGATGGGTCTCTTCTTAATTTTAAACCATGCAGTGTTCCCTTGTTCTGTTCACACAGCAACCTCTTGGTCTAGGTATAGGTTTTCCACGAGCATAATCAAATGTTCTAGCAATCCCATTCTTCTCAATGCTAGCCATAATTTATGATCCACACAGTTAAATGCCTCTGCATAGTCAATAAAGCACAAATAAACATCCTTCTGGTATTCTCTGTTTTCAACCAGGATCCAACTGACATCAGCAATAACATCCCTGGTGCCATGGCCTCTTCAAAATCCAGTTAGAACTTCTAATAGTGCTCTGCCTATATACTGTTCTAGACATTTTTGAATGATCTTCAGCTGTATTTTGCTTGCCTGTGATAGTAAGGCTATTGTTTGATAATTTACGTATTCTGTTGGATTGCCATTCTTGGGAATGGAAATAAACCTTGATCTCTTCCAGTCAGTGAGTCAGGCAGCATCTTCCAAATTTCCTGTCATGGACTGGTGAGCACATCCAGGGCTATGTATGTTACTTGAAATATTTCAGTTGGTATTCCGTCGATTCCTGGTGCCTTGTCTTTTGCCAGTGCCATCAGTACAGCTTGAATTTCTTCCTTCATTATCATTGGCTTTTGATCATATGTTACTTCTTGAAACATTTCAATGTTGGCAGATTTTTTTGGTACAGTGACTCGTCACCTCCAACATCACTTTCCAACAGTGTGTTCCTTTGTGGAGTTTATCTCTCAATATAGTTTTTCATGTGTAGATGACTGACTTTGTGGAGAGGTTGGTCTTTTTGAGTAAGGTATGTTGGCCTTTCCACAAAGGGATTGGCTATCTGCCATCCCCAAGGGGACAGGCTGGTCTCAACAATTGGCTGATCTTGCCAATAAATTGAACTAGCTCTAGGAGCTCTGGTGGTCAGTGGCAAGACGCTTCACTGTAATCCCAAAGGCACATTTTTTCGAGGCCACCAGCTGCTCTGCAGGAGATGAATGGGCAATCTCATTCCATGCAATAACTGCCTCTAAAATCCCACCAGAGTGTCATCCATTCTGACTCGACAGTACACAACAAAAACAGCTGCAGAGAATAGGCTTTTTTCCCCCACCGGGAAAGATGGAGTTCTTTGCCTAGTCAGAGGAGAGATCTTTTCCAACCCAGTGAAATATGGGACATGCTTGGAGGTGGCAGCAGCAGTGATGGCTGAACTGGAGAACTGGATGTGAGAAGGGACATTGGGGTGGGAGAAGCCAATGTTGGCAGGACTGAGAATTTTACTGGACAATTAGAGCCATGAGGCTCAAGACGGAGGTTACTGCGTACACAGTTAGGGATCTGTCTTGACAGTATTTTGTTATTAAACTAGAATTATAACCTTTTAATTTTTCCCAATATGTTTCTGTATGGCTTGTCAGCTGTCACATCAGATTTTGGACCCAGCCAAACAGTAAAATTTGTGTTGAGATGAGTAGTTGGAGGCATGGGAGCATGGGGGACATGTCTGACCTTATGGAAATTGTTTTTGCGTTATTGATGCTGTGGGCAAGGATAATCTCCTCTCCATGTGACCCTTGCACTTTTTACAGTTTCCTCCATCTTGATGTTTCCTGGAACATTAAAGATTTTGGCCATTGCATCCCTAAGTGTTACAACTCAAGGGCTGAATTTGTCTTTCAATTCTTTCTTGAGAAATGCTGAGAGAGTTCTTCACTTTTTATTCTCCAATTCTAGGTCTCTGCACATTCTGTTATAGTAATTTGCTTTGTCTTCCTGAGCTGCTTTTTGATATCTTCTGTTCGGATCTTTTAGCATCTTTTCCTTCATTTTGGTTTCTGAGTGCTCCAGTGTAATTTTCAGAATCTCTTCTAACACCCATTTTGGTCTTTTCTTTCTTCTCTGTCTTTTAATTGACTTTCTTTTCATGGATGATATACTTAATATCATACCAGAACTCATTTGTTCTTTAATCATTGATGCTTCAAACTTAATTCTTTTTTAAAAAATGTAACATATATTTCTTACAGCTTATTCTTCCCATTTAATTCCTCCCCATTCATTCATTATTGCAAATTCTCCTTCCTCCTCACCCCTCCTTTCCAGTTTGCTTTTTTCTTTGAAAAGAAAATTTTTTTCATTGTTATACAATCCCCACCCCCAAGTCCATAGTCCACTCTACTATGCATTTCTTTTTCTGTAATCTTGTCATGATACTAATACCTAATCATATATTCCTTTTAAATAGTTTTCACCCTCATCTGATTCAATGCAGTATACATTATGTATCCCCTCTTTTCTTAGGTTCCCCCCAACTTCGATATCAGTTCCATTTTACAACAACAGCACTACATAGTATTTGTCCTCTTGTGACTAAGATATTTCACTCAGCATAATGTCCTCCAGAGTCACCATTTTGTATAATAATATTTCATTAATTCCTTGTTTTCAATGCAGCATAGTATTCCACTGTGTGAATATACCAGAGCTTCTTATCCATTCGTTTGTTGATTGGGCACTTGGGTTGTTTCCAACTGTTTGCTGTTGTGAACAAAGCAGCAATAAACATGGTTATGCATATATCTGCTTGAGTGGCAGTTCTGGTTTCTTTAGGGTATATTTTCAGTAATGGAATTGCTGAGTCAAATGGTATCTCTATTTGCAACTTTTTGAGAAAGCGCCATACCGCTTTCCATAGTGGTTGCACCATTTTACATCCCCACCAACAGTAAGGGTTCCAGTTTCTCCACAAGACTGCCAGCATGTATTGTTTGCTGCTCTGTTGAATTTTGCTATTCTTACTGGGTGAGATGATATCTCATGGTTGTTTTGCAAACTTATTCTTAAAACATTTTTTAAATTCCAGTGGAATAGACTAAAAATTATATTTTGGCTCTCATGGACATGTTTTCATTTTCTTCAGTTTCAGTTTGAACTTGCATATGAGTAATCGATGGTCCCCGTTCCACAGTCACCACATGTTCTGGTTTTGATTGCTGTTATTGAACTTCTCCAATGATATCTTTCACAGATATAGTCAATCTGATTCCTATGCAGTCCATCTGGTGAAGTTCATGTGTAAAGTCACTGTCTATGTGGTTTTTTTTTAAAAAAAGTATTTGTGATGAATAAATTGTTGACTGTAAAAAGTTTGATCATTCTATTTCCAGCCTCTTTTCTGTAAGCAAGTCCATACTTTCCACCTTCCCTTCCTTCTTCCAAAACTAACAGTCAATCAAAATGAGGAGAAACAGCTGCAAACATCCTTTAATAGTTGGAATGTTGAATGTACGGAGTATGAAAATTGGAAAACTGTAAGTTGTGAAAAAGGAAATGGAATGCATGAACATTGACGCTCTAAGCAATAATAAGATGAGATGGACTAGCATTGGCCACTTTGAATCAGTCACATAGTGTATTATGCCAGGAATGAAAATCAGTAAGAATGGTACTGTATTCATTGTTTAAAAAGGCAATTTCAAACTTTATCCTGAAGTACAATGTTATGAATGATAGGATATTATACATATGTAGACAAGGAGGGCCTATTGATTTAACTGTTATTCAAATATACGATCCTACAGCTAAAAGCCGAAGAGGAAGAAATTGAAGATTTTTATCAAATTTTATGATCAGAAATTGAGCAAATATGCAATCAAGATGTGTTAATGATAATTGGTAATTGGATCCTCTGGTATAGAGGTTAGGCTTTATAACACAGATTTTCAGGGGATACAATTCAATCTTTTACATGCTTTAAACAATGTGTCATGGTGGTTAAAGCCAGAACTTTGGAATTAGATGTCCTTGAGTCTGTAATTCACTACTACCACTTGCTGCTATGTGGCCTTGAGATTACTTAACCTCCCTAAACCTTACTTCCTCATGTCCAAAATGCTGATGGTAACAGCACAGACTTGATGGTTTTGTCAGGAAAATTAAATGAGAAAACATATGACATGCATTATGTTGTTCTTAAGATATAATAGATATGCACTCAATGCTCACTTAAAATGTAACAGATATTCACTCAATAGCTATCATTCTCCATATATTGATAATAACAAGGATAGGAAGAATAGTAAGTCATATAAACTGGCAGGCCACAGCCCCTACCACTCCTGCCCTGCCTGCCTCCACCCAAGGTGACCCAAGCTTGTGGTTGCCAGCTCTGTCCAGGGCTGCTGAGTGAGGTAAGAATCTCAGCCAGTATCAGGCTGCCTGGGCATGACCCCTGAGTTGGCAGTTGTGGAGGAGGAGCCCAAGGAGCTGGGAGAAGTGAGTTGTTAGTGGGCGGCCAGGACTGTGAGTGTAGAAGTGAGTTTCGGAGTGAGGGCAGAGTAAAGAGGAGGGACTGGACAGTTTGAAAGATTTTTAGCAGGAAGGAAGGCTGTTGATGGGGGTGGGGGAGAATTTCCACTATGCCTTTTTGGCCTGTTAAGGTCATTTTCTGAACATGAAGAAAAAGAAAGAAAAACTAACACAAGTGTCAGGAGTGTCAGGAAATAACAGCCCTGTCTCTCTTTTGGGGGGTGTCTTGCCATTGTCCCATTGCTCTCCCCAAAAAGAAAAGTGGGCTGTGTTTTCGCAGATACTCAATAAACAAAGATCTGTGCCTTTTTCACCCTAAAAGTCTTGTTGCACAACCTAGTGTTATTTCTACAGGCAGCTGAAGCAACTCTGTTCTTGAAATCTTGCCCCACATGACTTTCCCCTGCCCCTCTTGGTTTTTAGCCCAGTCATTAAATAGTCACATCAGCTCCCCAGTTCTGTGGGGCGTGTAACTTCCCTGGCATCCCCAGAGAATGTCCTTGGAATTAGTAATAAAGCTTAGGTACTTGGAATCAGTAATAAAACTGGTTCCTAACTCTCAGGCAATGCCAACTCTGCTGCCCCATGACCTTCTTCAATCAAGATGCAGCTAGCGTGTGACTCAGTAGAGCCATGCCCCATTGAACGCTGGGAAGGCTCTCTGATCACAAACAGGAAGCAAAAGCCTAGAAGAGCAGAATTTCAAAAGCCAGGTTTCTTCATTGCTTGTGGAAATAGTCACTTACCTCCCCACCCTCCCATGTCTCTGGTCAGCCAATCTCCCTAGATAACAGGAAACCATTTTCTTACCCATGTTCTTTTTCAGATTTTACTATTCAAAATTTTATCAGGTATTGTTTTGAGAAAGAGAAACTGAAGTGAATAGTCTCCTCCCTTCACTTCATGAAATGGCTTTTTGTTTAGAACAATCGGTTGTTTGGAATCTCAGCTTGGTTGCTGTGTCTTTGCCTCAGATTTTGCACGGTTAAAGACAATCCCTTGTCCTCATCTTCAAAATCAGCTGTTTGCTGTTTCTTTCTTTCTATTGAACAGTGCCACCATTTACTTAGTGGTTGAAATTAAATTTTGATTCAACAGCAGCAGATTTTGCTGATTCTTGATTCATCTGAGTTGTCATTCTAATCCTGCACTCTCATCATTGTCACGCCAATACAGCCCAAGCCCTTATCACTTCCTCAGTCAGACCCAGACCTTGACAACATTTCCTTATGAGACCTTCCAGCTCGCTCCATCCTGTTCAGCGTGCCAAAATTAATCCAACCAGAGCACAGATTTCATCACTCCACTCCCTGCACTGAGGCCTCGTCACTGCCTATAGGACAAAGTCCAGCTAAACACCTAACCTAGAATTCTTCACATTCCTCTGCTATCTGCCTTTGGACCTCTTTAGTTGACCTCCCCATTCTCACCAGACACTCTGCCTGGTAGATAAGGGTTGTTCATATATAATGAAGGGAAGGAGGTATTAAGGAAGGGCTTAATTCTAGCTTCTCCATGAGACCTTCCTCAAGGGTTTAGTCCTTACTACAAACACTCTTATTTGAACTCTTGCTCATTTTAGCATGTATACTACTTATCAAAGAGCAAGCAGCCCTCTCCCCTAGTTATACTTACTTTTATAAACCAATCAATAAGCCTCAAGCTTTGCCATGCATATTTCATCTACTCATCTTCTACCATTTCCCACTCCCTTTAAAAATTCTTTGACGAAACCTTTCTAAAGCAAATTATAGACATTGTGTCAACTAATCTCAAAATGCATCTCAAAAAAGAACTTGATCTTATATACCTACCAGACTAATCAAACCTAATAAAATTGAAGGGAGCTCTGGTGGCTTAGTGACAAGGAGTTGGGCTGCCAACCCAAAGGCATGTAATTTGGATCCACCAGCCACTCTGCAGCAGGAAGATGAGCACTCTCCTCCCATGTCATTTGTTGTTGTTGTTAGGTGCCACCAAGTCAAGTACAACCCTTAGCGACCCTATGACCAACAGACCCAAACACTGTCCTGTCCTGAGCCATCCTCATCGTCTCTGACACACTTGAATCCATTGCTTCAGTCACTGTGTCAATCCATCTCGCCGGGGGTCTTCCTCTCCTTTGCTGACTCTCCACCTTTCCAAGCATGATGTCCCATGCAATTTGCTGCCTCTGAAAACCTGCTGTAAAGTCAGCAATGAGTTGGTTCCGATTCTACATAATAACAACAATAAAATTGATAATAATTCCTTGCTGTTATCTATTCACTTTTGTTCAAATTTCCCCAATTGTCTGGAAAAGGCCATTTATAGGGTTGGGTTGTTTGAATAATGATACAAACAAGTCTTCCTATCATAGCATTTGGTGATTACCTCTTTGAGGTCTCTTAACTCCATTTAATCTAGTATTATCTTTCTTCCACTTTCTCCCCTGATACCATCACCTTACTGAATGTGGCTCATTGCTTGCTTCCTGTGGTGTCATTTATTTCATTTCGACACTCATTTCAACCATGTTAGGCCACTCATTTCAACTTGGCCTTGCCCCGTCTTTAATATAATTCTTACTTACATATGTACTTTTTTGCGGAAAATGAAAAGGACTTGAAGCACTTGCTGAAAAAGATCAAAGACTATAGCTTTAGCCTTCACTGTGGCTTACACCTCAATATAAAGAAAACAAAAATCCTCAAAACTAGACCAATAAACAGCATCATGATAAATGATGAAAAGAGTGAATTGTGAAGGATCTTATTTTATTGAATCCAGTATCAGTGTCCACGGAAGCAGCAGTCAAAAAACTGAAATTAATGTACTGTACTGGGCAAAAGTGCCACCAAGGACCCCCCAAAAGGATTAAAAAAAACATCATTTTAAAGACCAAGGTATATCTGACCCAAGCTAGTGTATTTTCAGTCACTTCATATCCATGTGAAAGTTGGACAGGAAGACTGGAGAAGATCAAAGGAGAACTGCTGCCTTTGAGTCGTGGTGCTGAAGAAGTTCTACTATTGAAACACTGTCAAAAAGACTGTCAAAAGAGCAAACAAATCTGTGTTAGAGGAAGTGCAACCAAAATGTTCCTTAGAAGAAACAAATGGTTGGGACTCGTCTCTCACAAAGTTTGGTCATGTTTTCAGGAGTCAGTGAAGAAGGACGTCATGCTTGGACAGAGGGTCCGTGAAGGAGACTGTGAGGATGGTGCAGACCTGGGCACTTTTGTTCTGTTGTACGTAGGATCACTATGTGTTGGAGTCAACTTGTTGACATTTAAGAGCCACAGTATGTATTGTTATTTCCCCAGTGGAAGTCTAAGCTCCCGCTGAGACTCTGATGTGTGTGCGTGTGTGCATGTGCTTCTCGAAGGCATGAGGTTCGAATCCACCAGCTGCTCCACCGGTAAAGGATGGGCAGTCTCCACCCATGAGATTAACTGCCTCTGAAAACCCACCAGAGAGTCAGTTATGGGTCGGTTCAAACTTGATTGCACACAACAACCAACCATAACATTGTTAAGAAGAGTTTTCATATACCAGTTTCACAATCAATACTTGCTGAAAGGCCTTTATTAAACACCACAGTCTGCAGAATGGTGTGCTATGAAGACATATACATAAAGGACCTGACCAGCCTGTTTACTCACACGAGACTCATTGCTGTCAAGTTAGAACTGACTTTTAGCAGACCCTCCAGTTGGTTTTCAGAGGCTTGAAATCACAGTGGAAGAGATTTCAGAGCTTCCCCCTCCCCGTGGTGCTGTCTTTGGGTTAATAGCACGATTCATTATGGACTGCATTGCCAGAGCTCCCAAATGTTTTGTTGATTATATGGCACAGGGACTCTCAAACTTGAGAATGCATCAGACTCAACAGGATGCTTAATGTCTGGTCAGAGGAAAAGCAACCATTGCAGAACCTGAGCCATTCAGAGGAAAAAGTGAACTTGTTCATCCTGCCAGATTAGACTGTAAACTAAAGCCAAAAAATTGATTGGAATTACTGATGTGGACACAGATAAAGTTTGGAAAGCTAATCAGATACTTGATCCTTCCACACTGTTTCCTGGCTGTGACTCTACAGATAACAGCAAGTTATCTGGACAAGGCTTTAAAAAACAGAGAGTCATACATTCCATTCACAAAAATGAGGACGAGATTTCAGAGGCGGTGTGCACAGTGAGCAAATGCATAGCTTCCAGCAACAGAGCCAGTGCCACCTCCTCATTTCTCAGCATCTTGTCTCAAGTTAAACGTGAGATATTTCCAGAGCTCTGACAACCTGATTACTGGCAGCTGACAAAGAATCACATTTGCAGACCAAGGTAAACATTGTTCAGAAGGAAGTACAAGTACAGATAACTTGGCAGGCTTTCACAGCTGGACTCAGAAGAAACCTAGTTTGATGAAAGTGATAGAAAAATGAATCCCAAATCCCATGCTTCCACCACAGAAATTGTAAACAGTATATTGCCATCATAACAAAATGACACGTTTGGAAATTGTCAGAGAATAAGGCTTCTTATCTCATCACATAAAACATGGTCCTTAGTACAAACCTATAATAAAAATATAAAACAAAAGAATTGGAGAGCTTGGCAAAACTGATTGTGAGGTCCCACCCCCAGAATTCCTGACTTGTAGATTTAGCAAGGAAACAGAATTTGCATCCTTAACAAGTTCTCAGGTAATACTCATGCCATTCGTCTCAAAAACGAACTTTAAAAAACCACTAATAGAAGACAAAGTTTGGTTCACAAGCCCAACAGTCAACATTAGGATAGATGGAGAAAGGATTGAAGATGTCAGTATTTCATCTTCCTTGGATCAACAGTCAACATCCTTGGTACCAGCAATCAGGAAATTAGGAGACATATTGCACTGGGAAAGTCTGCAGTCAAGGACCTCTCCAAATAACTGAAGAGCAATGATGTCAGTTTGAAGATATGGTGCACCTGATCCAGATTATGAACTTCTCAATCACTTGCTATGCTTCAGAGAGCCGGACAATGTATGAGGATGAAAAAAGAAGAATTGATGCCTTTGAGTTGTGGTGCTGGAGAAGAATACTGAATATTCCACGGACTACCAAAAGGCAAACAGCTATGTCCTGAAAGGGGTGCGGCTTGAGTGTTCCTTGGAGGCAAGGATTACCAAACTTCATCTTTCATATTTTGATCATGTAAGCTGGGTAAGGCTATTCCTTGGAAAGGGACATCACACTTAGAAAGATTGAGGGTCAGCGAAGGACAGGAAGACCCCTAACAACACTGTGACTTCAGCAATGGGTTCTAGTGTTTCAGAGATGATGAGGATGGTACAAGATAGGGCAAGTTTCAGAATGGCTATTCCTGGGGTCACTATGAGTCACATTTGACTCAATAACACCTAACAACAACAGTACCAGACTTTTCAATTGGTATTCTTCCAATTCCTGGGGCTTTAATTTTTGCTAAAGCCTCCAGTTCAGCTTAAACTTTTTCCTTTAGTTAATCATTGGTTCTTGATCATATGCTACTTCCTGAAATAGTTCCTTGTTAACCAATTATTTTTGCTACAGTGACTCTGTATTCCTACTATGTTCTTTTGATGCTTCCTGCATCATTCAAGATTTTGCTCACAGAATCTTTCAGTATTGCAACTCGAGAACAGAATTTGTTTTTCCATTCTTTCAACTTGAGAAATATGCAAGTTCTTCCCTTTGTATTTTCAAACTCCAGCTCTTTGCACTTTTTGTTGTTGTTGCCTTGTCTTCTTGCCCGCCCTTTGAAATTTTTTGTTCATCTATCTTTGTCTCTACTCCCCCCCCCACCCCGACCCCCGTCTTCATGGATGATATCTTTTATGTCATCCCGTAATTCATCTGGTCTTCGATCGTTAGTGTTAAATACATCAAATCTATTCAGTAGAAGGTTTTAAAATTCAGGTATGATAGACTAAAAGTCATGTTTTTGTTCTTGTGGATTTGTTTTCATTTTCTTCAACTTCAGTTTGAATTTGCAAATGAGTAATTGATGATCTGTTCCAGGCAGTTCCTGACTTTGTTTTGTTTGCTATTATAAGGAGCTCTGGTGGCCTAATGGCAAGAAGCTGTGCTGCAATCCTGAAGGCACGCAGTTCAAATCTACTAGCTGCTCTGTGAGAGAAAGAAGGGCAGTCTCCTCCTGTGCAATTAACTGCCTCTGAAAACCTGCCAGAGGATCAGCTATGGGTTAGTTCCAACATGACAGTACACAACAACAACAACAACAACAACAACAATGATTGAGCTACCCAGTAAACTGACTGGGAGAGATCCGTATTTGCTTCTATTCCTAAAAATGGTGATCCATCTGGTGGCCTAGTGGCAAGAAACTGTACTGCAATCCCAGAGGTAGACGGTTCGAATCCACCAGGTGCTCTGCTGGAGAAGGAGGGAGTTTCCTCCTGTACAAGTCAGATCTGATTTGATGGTACATGCACAAAAAAATAATAAAATAAAAAATTTTTTAAAAAATGGTGATCCAACTGAATGTGGAAATTATTGAACAGTATCATTAATATAATGTGCAAGTAAAATCTTACTGAAGATTATGTTAAAACCAACTGGAAACTAAAATTTGCCAGCAACAGAAAACTGCCAGAAATCCAAGCAGGATTCAGAAGAGGCCATGGAACAATGGATATTATTACTGATGTCAGACAGATCTTGGCTGAAAGAGAATATCAGAAAGTTGTTAAGTTGTTTTTTATTGACTATACAAAGGCTATGTCCAATGTGACTATACAGCAAAGACTGTATGGATCATAGCAAATTATGGCTAATATTGAAAAGAATGGGAATACAGAACACTTAAATGTGCCATGGAGAAATGTACCTAGACGAAGAAGCTGTTATTTGAGCAGAAAAAGGGAATACCATATGTTTTAAACTCGAGAAAGTGTGTGTCACTTTCGCCATAACTATTGAATCCATATGTTGAGTAAATTATTTGAGAAGCTAGACTACATGTAGAAGAAAGTAGCACCAGGATTATAGGATGATGCATCAACAACCTGTGTTATGCAGATAACATGACCTTTCTTGTTTAAAGTGAAGAGGACTTCACTTTTCTGAAGTGTTCTGAAACACTTGCTGCAGAAGATCAAAGACTACAATCTTCAATATGGACTACATCTCAATGTAAAGATAAAGAAAAATCCTCACCTCTAGACACCTCAGTAGACAAGAGCATGATAGATGGAGAAAGATTAAAGTAAACAATTCATTTTACTTGGATCCACAATCAGCGCTCATAATAATATAATAACAGTAGTCAAGAAATCAAAAGACAAGTTGCATTGGGAAAATCTGCTGCCAAGGACCACTCCAAAGTGTTTAGAGCAGTGATGTCAATTTAAAGATTAAAGTGCAACTGGTCCAAGTGATAGTCTATCTTTTCTTTTACTTCTTATGCATCTGAAAGTTGAACAATGAATAAGGATGAGAGAACACAATGCATTTGAATTGTAGTGTTAGAGAAGACTGAATATCCCATGAACTGCCAAAACAACAAACAAGTCTGTCTTGGATGAAGAACTAGGGTATTCCATAGAGGCAAAAACTGTGAAACTTTATCTCACATACTTTGGACATGTTGTCAGCCAGGGCCAGTTCTTGGAAAAATACATCTTGCTGGGAAAGGTGGAGCATCAAAATAAGAGAGGAAGACCCTCAACAAGGTGGATTGACACAGAGACTGTAACCATGTTGTTTGTTGCTGTTGGGTGCCTTCAAGTTGAGTATAACCCAATAAGGTAGAGCATATTAGAGATCATGAAGATAGGGCAAGGTTCAGATCTGCTGTTCACAGAGTTGCTATGAGTAATAGTCAGCCAGATGGCATCTGAGAACAACAGCGACAATCACAATGTTGTTGTTGTTATGTGCCGTCGAGTTGCTTGAGACTCATAGCGACCCTATGTACAACAGCCCTAAACCCTGCTCTATCCTGTGCCAATCTCACTGCCTCTGACACATCCATCCCGATTACCCAAGTCACTGAATCAATCCACCTCATAGAGGGTCTTCCCCTTCGGCAA
>NW_006399813.1:16056401-16063337 GCF_000299155.1 Elephantulus edwardii | reverse complement strand
CTCTAAATCTGAACATTCAGATTAAGACAGACTAGGAAGAAGGATTGGCCATCCACTTCTGAAATAGCAGGCCTCTGAAAACCCTATGTACAACGGAACAGACTAAAAAAGAGGGCAACGAGGTAGAACTTTCAAGTATGGAAATACATAGGAAGAGGAATAGTTGTAAGCAGACACTAGTGATTGGAACATGAAATGTGAGAACCATGAATGTAGAAAAATTAGACATTGTTAAGAAATAAATGGAACACATAAATATTGACATACTAGGCATTGGAGAGATGAGATGGACTGGCATGGGGCATTTTGAGTCAGACGATCATATGATATATTACTCCGGACATGAAAAGGCGAGGAAAAATGGAGTTGCTTTCATAGTTAAAAAAGTAATTTCTAGATGAAGTACTACATATGAGTGACAGGATAACATCCATATGCATACAAGGAAGTCCAGTGAATACCACTATCATTCAGATATATGCACCAACAACCAGAGCCAAAGAGGAAAAAAATAGATGATTTCTACCAACTTTTACAGTTGGAGATCGATCAAACATGCAATCAAGATGCTTTGATAATAATGGGTGACTGGAAGGCAAAAGTTGGGAACGTGGACTTGGTGAAAGAAATGAAGCTGGAGATAGAATGATTGGATTTTGCACAATCAATGACCTATTCATTTCAGACATGTTTTATAAGAAACATAAACGCAGGTTATACACATGAATTTCACGTGATGCTATTCATAGGAATCAGATCGATTATATCTGTGGAAAAAACCCCTGGAGAAGCTCAATATCAACTGTGAAAACAAGGGGCCAGGAGCTGATTGTGGAACAGACCACCAGCTACTCATACACAAGTTCAAGCTGAAGCTAAGGAAAATTAAACCGAATCCACGGGAACCAAAATATGGCTTTGAGTCTATCCCACCTGAATTTCAGAACCATCTCAGGAACAGGTTTGAGGCCTTGAATACTAATGAGCAAAGGTAATCATAATATCAGACATAAATTCAAAAAAGTCTTCCACATTTCTACATATGCACTTGCATGTGCTACAAATATATATTAGGACGTAGTTGAGCAAACAGGGGAAACTTCTTAACCAAACCAGACCCCTTGAGGGACTGGCTCACTAGACTTGGAGACGTGGGATCATAGTCTCAAGGGACATCCAGGTCCTTTGGCATAGTATATTCAACAAAGACAATATTCTCTGAGTAAGTAGTAACAGAGGTCTTATAGACTTATGAGCAGTCATCTAAGATGCAACTCCCAGTTTCTCTTAATTTACAGCAAAGGTAAAGAAAAGCAAAGAATCAAGAAAATAATTAGTGTAAGGGACTAATCATATACAACCCAAATCACAGTCTCCACTAACCTAAAACCAACTCTAAATGTTGTCTGGTTACCACCACCAACTGCTCTGATAAAGATCACAATAGATATTTTGGACAGAGAAAGAGAGAGAAATAAATATTTAAAAATAATTTTGAAAGACCAGACTTACTATTCTTGTGGAGACTTGTGGGACCCCTGAGACTCTGGTCTGTAGATATCTTTCAAGCTTGAAACTGAGCTTTCAGGTAAATAATAGACAAGTCTACAGAAAAATAACACCAAGAAGAAAAGTACTCCTCAGTACAATCATATGAGACCAAAAAGACAGCAATTGTCTAGAAACAAAGCCTCAAGGAGAGAAAGAGACAGGAAGGAAGGATGAATGAAAAGGAAGAAACCAGGGAGGAAGTGGGGGAGAATGCTATTACATTGTGGGTATTACAATGAATGTTTTAAAGCAAAATCTTTAAAAATTGCTGTTTGTAAACCAATTTTCATTCTGTACCTTTCACTGAAACTACAATTAGAAGGAGAGGGAGAGAGAGAGAGAGAGAGAGAGAGAGAGAGAGAGAAACAAAGCCAAAATCGAGTCTTCCACACTTCCTTTACCCAGGTTATTTCTACAGAAGTGATTCCAAAGGTTGCCCACTTCTGAGGTCTCCCTCTCTACCCACAGTGAGCTTCCTGAGTTATTCTAAGCCTTTGATGAAGAGGAGCTCCTTTATATACATGAGAAACAGTAACCCTGGAGTAGAGAAGTGGCTTCCTTGCATGGAAGAAGATGTTGGCTAGACTGGAAGCTATAACCACACACCCCTTTCCTGTTAATTATAGAAAGTTTGATAGGAGTGGTGGGCAGCAGGGGCCTCACCAGGCTGATCCTGAAAGCCTCAAACACAAGTCGTCAGGTATAAAGTCTATCACAGTTTTGCTCTGTAAAGTGATTACACCATCCCCACACAGGATGCACAGAGGGTTTTTTACCATGACTCCTGCTCCCATTTTTGCTGTGCAGGTATCAAAAGAAAAGATGAACTTTATAGAAAGTGGATAAAACAAAATTTTTAAAAATTCTTTTAAGAGTATCTTAGAATCAAATGGCTGTATAAAATATCTTGTTGGTTTACTCAGTAGTTTCAACAGCCTTTTCTATTTTTTTCTGGTTTTTTTTTTCTATTCCAGGCTTATTTCTTTTCCTATAGATAGCAGCTATCTTACAACATCAACAACTGGCATTACAGGTTAAGCATTGGACTGGCAACTGAAATGTTGGGGGTTCAAATTCACCAACTGCTCTGTGGGAGAAAGATAAGGCAGCCAGCTCATGGAAAGACCTGTTGTTTTTGTTGTTATGCACAATCAGGTTACCTGTGACTTATAGTGACCCTGTGTACAACAGCCCAAAACCCTGCTCTATCCTGTGGTAATCTTATTGTCTCTGACACACCTAACTCCATTACCCCAGTCATGGAAAGACCTTAACAGCCAATGGGCAGTTCTACTCTGTCCTGTAGCATTGCAGTGAGTCAGAGTCAATTCAGCAGAAGTGAGTTTTGATTTCTGGGACACATTACTCAATTCTATAGCCTCAACTTCCCACCACATGCTTCTGGATCCCCAAAAATATCTACAGTGCAGACTTTTCTTTGAGCTCCAGAGCAGAATACCCATTTCCAGCTAGGTACCCAGAATGTCACTTTTCAGGTAGATATAAGTACTCTATAAGAACCTCCAACTCAATATATCTAATCCAACACACTTTCTCCATCCTTATCCTTTCCTCTTACTTTAAGCTCTACGTCTATTGCTCCTTCTGTATCCTTAAACTCAATGACGATATCAGGGAATTAGCTTCAGTTTTTTTCCTCTCACCCACTTTCTACTTAATTGTTCACTAAATCACATATTTTCATCACTGAAAAAAAATTTCTTCATTTTTGAGAAAGTAAAAAGGTTATAATCCAGATTAATAACAGAATACCATTAGGGCAGCTCCCAAAATGTGCATGCAGGCACCTCAGCCTTGAGTCTCATGGCTCTAGCCCAGTGTTCACAAGTTCTTTGTCCTGACAGTGTTGACTTCTCATACCCAGTTGCCCAGTCAAGTTCTCAGCCCTATCAACACTGGCTCTCCCCCACATAGTCCCCAAAGTCCCTATGTCACTTCAGGTTTCTGGTTCAGCCATAGGTGTTGCTGCCATAGGTGTAACTGGAGCAAGAAGGGCATCCTGCATTGTCTTGCTGCTTCTTTAATGGCACCGGAAGATCTGTCTCTGGAAATTTTTTTAAAATATAATTTATACTCTTCTTTGGAAGCAGGAGCGGCATCCACTTCTGAAATGACTTGCCTCCGGAAACTCTATGTACGGACAGTGCTCAGGCCGTTTGTTCATAGGGTCGCTATGAGTCGTCTATGACTCGACGGCATCAAACAACAACAACATACTCTTCTTGCACCATTTATCATCTCTTTCCTGAATTATTACAGTAAACTAATGATCACTATGAGGCCACCTTCTACTTTTATCATGACTAGAGGACATACTAAGTCTGTCCTTGTTAATAGTTATTTCAGGAAAGTGAAACAAAATGCAGGAGGCAGAACCATTCACTAGCACATTTCTAGTATGTCAAGTCTGGGGTTAAGCTGTTTTGCTCCTGTTAAACTTTTAAATTCTGTAACAAGCAGGATTGTCTTTGAGTTCATTCTAATCTATTCATTTCTTGTCTTTGATGTGTGACCAATCTCATCTTTGCCTGCTCCTGCAGTAATCTAGTGGAACTCTTGGAAAACTGCTAACTGGCCAGTCTGGCATAGTTTTATGAATTGATCTTAGTGATGAATATTACAACTTCTTCTGTATTCCAATTATGCTTGTGACCAAAATCTACTGCCGCCGTGGTGGCACTTCTGGAATGCCCAGCCTAACAATTCAGATAAACACGCTGGCATAGTGACTTATACTTAAGAGTAAACATTTATAGACTTTATTTGAATAATTACAGACCAGTGAAAGAACTATTAACTGTCTCCATTTTACAGGTGAGAGAAACTGAAGACTTGAAGACATTAAGTAAGTTATACAAGGACCCCTGATTACAGGTAAGTGGTTGGACCAAGGGTCTGTCTTCTTAGCCAAAACCTGGTATTGATCCGGGTCCAACCTTAGCTGCGTACTAGAATCACCTGGGGAGTTTTGAAAGATATTTTCTGAGTCCCACCGTAGATCAGTACAGTTCAGATCTCTAAGCTTATGAGCCTGTGTGTCAATAGTTTAAGAAAATTATTCTCATGTGTAGTCAGAGTTGAGAATCACTGCTTTATTGCCTTTGCATCAAACTAGTTTCATTGCTTCCACTCTTGTTCCACTGCTAGCCTCCCTCCCTACTGCTATCTTACTGTCCTTTTAAAATGCCCCTATAATAATGCTTCTGTCCTACTCAGACATTTCTAGTAGCTCCCCACTGCCTACACTAAAGTTTAAAGTCTAAATTTCTTGGCTGAGCTCATTAGACTTTTCATAGTGTGTGTTGTGTTAAGGGTTTATTGTTCAAAATGACTTCCTTAGCCACTGGCTGACTTTGTCATGTGGATGGATGAAAATATACAAATAGGATCTGTTAGTCTATCCACAAGGGGATTGGCTAGTCTCCCAAATCCACAAATGGATTGGTTAGTTACACTATTAAACTGAGTGGATCCAGAAGCAGAATTTGAGAACTTCACCACCAGCAAAGAATAAGCAAGAGAATGCAGTGCATTTTTTTTTTTTGGTGCAAGCCAGACCGTGGCTAATGGGAACAGCAGGCATAGCAGGTACAGCAAAGAACCAGAGACCTGATATAAAAAGGAGCATGCATCGGGACTGCTAGCCTATGAACTAGAACCAGGAGACTTTACCCAAGTTTATTTGGCAACTCAAAGGGGGTGGGAGCCTCCTAATTGGTAGTACTGGGAGTTTTCTAATTCTGGCCAAAAGCCTCAAGGCTCAAGCCTGAGGTGCCTGTAAACATATTTTGGAAGCGATCCTGACTGAATGAGTGAATTCTGCTACAAACCTGAATCATAACCTTTTGACTTCCCTAATATGGTTCTGGGTGGTCTATGAGCTGTTGCAATAGATTTACAACTCAATAAAATAGTAATATTGGTGTTAGGATGACTAGAAAGAGGTGTGAACGTGTGGGGGACATGTCTCACCACATGAAAATTGTATTTGTGTGGTTGATGTTGTAATCTCCCCATTGTGGAGTTGGTAAAGGTCAGATATGGCCGTCCATGTGGCCTTTGCTCTTTTTACAGTGTAATACTCTTTTGCTAGCCTCCCTCTCCTCACTCTCTACCAGTAGCCCCACCACTTACTTGTATTGTGATGTTTATTTCCTTTGTACATTCTATTTTCTCAGCTCAAGGTGGCCTTGTCTCCACAACCTTCCCCAATGTTGTCCTCTAGTAAGAAGATCTCTACAGTTTCTTTTCTTATTGAGATTTCTCCCATTTCCCCAGCTAGAGTTGATTTCTCTCCCTCTGTGCCTCATAATAAGGAGTGCTGGTGGAGTGGTGCATTATGTGTTGGGCTGCTAACCTAAAGGTTGGCAGTTTAAACCCACTAGCGACTCCAAGGGAGAAAAATAGGCAATCTCCTGTTGAGATTTACACCCTCAAAAACATGCTAGAGGGTGAATTGACTCATAGAGAGTCATTTAACTCTGTTATCATATAACATTGTCAATCCAACAAATTCTGAGTCATGGAGACCCCACATATGTCATAGTGGAATTGTGCTTTACAGGGCTAGCTTTTTCAAATTAGATCACTAAGCTTTTCTTCTGAGATGCCTCTGGATGGACTCCAACCTCCAACCATTCAATTAGCCATTTGTTCCACCAGTATCCCATTGTTTTTTGTTAGGTTGTCGTCAGATCAACTCTGACTTATAGCAACCCCATGTACAACAGAACTAAACTATTCTCAAAATTACTGTGCTCAAGTCCTTGTAGTAAACCCTATATCAACTCTTTGTGATTTGCTTCATGATTCAAAATTGTAGGGATTTGCTAATATATTTCAAGAAGATGTCTGTATTATTAATATTTTTACCCTCATAACCTACTCCACGTTAGGTACTCACATAATAAATCATCACATAAATGATGAGTATATGAAAAAAACTCCAAGACCCTTACTGGACTGTGAAGCCACTGCCTGAGTATCAGAAAATTATTAAGAGTTGAGTCCTCAGAGTCAAGTGAGTCTGAGTCCCGATTTTCTGCTTTGCTCACTAGAAGCTAAACATCTTTTATAAAATTTTTTATTGTTATGGATAAAATTTACATTAATACCCTGATTATGGAGTATGTTGAGCTGCTAACCCACCAGCTATTTCCTGGGGCAAAGATGTGCTATAAAGATTTACACCTTCGGAAACCCATTGGAGCATTGCTATGGATCAAACCCCATTCAATATCAGTGGGGGATTTTATATATATACTCTATGAACTTTGATAAATGTTGATACTTATAGAGGGGCTTCAGGCCTTTTGTTCATAGAGTTGCTATCAGTCATGCTCGATTTGAAGGCAATCAACAACA
>NW_006399813.1:16051581-16054931 GCF_000299155.1 Elephantulus edwardii | reverse complement strand
TGACATCATTGCTTCTCAATACCCTGGAAAGATGCCTTGTAGATTTACCTAATGATTTACTGACTGCTGGTGCCAAGAGTGCTGATTATGGAGCTGAGCAAGCTGTAACTGTTAATAACCTCAATTTCTTCTCCATCCATCATGGTGCTACCAATTGGCCCAGTGGTGAGAATTTTTGTGTTCTTGAGGTTGAGCTACTATCTGTAATGAAGACTACAGTCCTTAACTTTTTGCAATAAGCACTTCATGTCGGCCTCAGTTTCAGCAAGCAATGTTGTATCATCTGCATAACATAGGTTGTTGATGAGTCTTCCTCCAGTCGTGATACCACACTCCTCCTCATAAAGGCCAGTATCCTGGCTGATCTGCTGTGCATATAGATTGAAAAGTCTTTGAGATAGGATGCATCCATGATGCACTCTCTTCCAATTTTGAACCATGCAGTATTTCCCTGCTCTGTTCTGAAGACTGCTTCCCAGTCCAAGTCTAGGTTTTACATAAGCACAATCTAGTGTTCTGGGATTCCCATTCTCCTCAAGGTTAGCCACAACTTGTTGTGATCCACACAGTCAAATGCCTTTGCATAATCAATGAAACACAGATAGATATCCCACTGGTACTCTGCTTTTTACCAGGATCCATTTGACATAGATGGTAATGGCTCTAGTGCCACAGTTTCTTCTAAACCCAGTTTATATATAATAAAATTCAGTGACACTGGTTACACTTTTCAGATTGTGTCAGTAGCCTCATTATTTCTACTCTTATGGTTCTGTTTCCATTAATCTAACTTCCCTATCTCTCTCCCTTTTCTGCTTATGTTTGGTTTAGGGTAAATGTTGACCATGAGGTCTTGTATAGGTGGTTGTTTACAGAAAGGAGCACAGTATTTACTACTCCCCCTCATTGCTGTTAATTCAGAATTGACTCATAACTGATTCTCCAGGAGATTTTCAGAAGATGTAAATCACATAGGAGGTTGCCCAACCTCCAGAGAACCCCTGGTGGATTTCAACCACTGGAAAGGTGCAAACTTTGAGTTAGAAACACAACCCCTTACAGACTAATCCACGAGAGATCCTTATAGTGTTCACAGGTGATAGTTATTTTATGAGTTATTCCATCTTTTAAACCCTAGAAGTGGTTTGAATTTCAAGCTTAAAAGCTAGCCCTTTAATACACTGTAGAGTATTTCTCTAGTAAATCTGGCAATATGAGCTATGCTCTACATATCTCCCCTATTCTGACTAGAAGTAGCTATTTATTGTGCTCATGACTGGATGATCAGTAAATGGTAGCTGGGCACTTAATTCTCCTAGTCTCAATTACCTAAGGCCATGGGAAGCTAAACTTCTTGACCTTCTCTGTGGCTTAGTATTCTTATGTGTGAAATGAGATCAATAATAGTATCTGCTTCATGGAGCAAACATGAGGATTGTTATTGTTAGGTGCCATTAAGTCATCTATGTTTCATAATAGCCCTGTGAATAACAGATCTGAACATTGTCTTATCCTCCATCGTCCTCACAATCTTTGTCATGCTCAAACCCATTGTGGTAGCCACATGTTAAATCTACTTCACTGAGGGTCTTCCTCTCTTTCACTGAACCTCCATTTATATGTTAATCTACTTCATTGAGGGTCTTCCTCTCTTTCACTGAACCTCCATTTTTCCCAAAGACTGATTCTCTCCAAAGACTGATTCCTCTTGAGAACATGCACAAAGTCTGTGAGATGAGGTTTCACCAGTTCAGCCTCTAAAGGAGCACTCTGGTTGCACTTCCTTCCTTCAACTCAGATTTGTTAGTTCTTTTACAAGTTCATGGCCTATTTCATGCTCTTCACCAACACCACAACTCAAAGGCATTAATCCATGAATATTAAGTGAGATTAATACATTTTGAAGGACTGGCATAGTGCCTGGCACATAACAAGTAAAAACAAATTATTTAATAATAGTATAAAATGATAATGATATTATCTTGGAAAATAGCATTGTGAAATGTAGCTGATAGGATAAATAGGGCGCTTTGGTGGCCTAGTGACTAAAGAGCTGTACTATAAAAGCTAAGGTAAGGGAGCTCTAGTGGCCTAGTGGCAAGAAGCTGCACTGCAATCCCAGATGTGTATGGTTCAAATCCACCAGATGCTCGGATCTCCTCAAATACCAGTCAGATCCGATTTAATGGCGCGCGTGCGCACACACACACACACACACACACACACACACACACACACTAAAATAAAAAAACCCCAAAACCCAAGGTACTACTCTCTAAGAGAAAGATGGGCAGTCTTCTTCAGTGTGATTTACAGACACTGAAAACCTGCTGGAGGGCGAACTATGAGTCAATTCCAACCCCATGGCAATGATTTTGGGGATTTATAGTTTTATGAAAATTGTGATCTACATATGAGTATGTTTCTATTTGTAGGGATATATGGAAGAATATTCACTGATGTGGTTTTTTTTTTTGTTTTTTACTTTTTATATTTCTCCGTATTGTTTGAATGTTACAATAAACATTTCTTTTTACACTTAGCCACTTAACCACCAAAACACACAAACTTCATATGCACACACAAATTCCACAGACTCATAAAATACACCAAAAAAGCGCACAGCCCACACACTCCCTCAGGAGGCAGAAACTCCCAGAGTCCAGATGTGACCCGACCTCAGGGACGTGGAGAACGTGCCTGCCTGGACTGTGGGGCATGGCTCAGCCGGCTCTTGGGCACACCGCCAGAGCTGCAACAAGGAAGTGACATTCCTATTCACCCAAGCTGCAAGTAAACACCCAACCTGGGTGTCTGGATACCCCTTATGAAATGTGGGCCCTGTGAAAAGAGACTCTGTCACAGGATGGGGATAAAGAGCCTATGACAGAAGTGGGGGGAAACAACAGAGGAATACTAAAGGGTAACCTATCTTTATTACTGAAAGTTTTCAAGAATGCAAGAGAATCTGCATAGAGGGAGCTCAATTGTGTTTTAATCTGAAGCTCTTCCACAGAAAGAGAAAGCTTGTAAATGACGTTTGAACTAGTCTTAGCTCTTAGGCATCAGATTTTTGTGGGTTTTTTTTCTTTAAATTTTACTTATTTTTGTTATTATTGAGAATATGCACAGCAAAACACACACCCACCCAACAGTTTGGACTTGTCCAGTTCAGTGACCTTGGTTACATCCCCTGAGTTATGTGGCCATTCTCTCTCTCCTTTTCTGAGTTGTTCCTGACTCATAATATAACACTGCACCCTAAGGTTCCTATCTCATCTTTCCACTTGCAGTTGTCAATTTGATCCCATACAGATGAATCTTGAAAAAGTCTGCTCAAGGCAGACTTC
>NW_006399813.1:16047571-16050516 GCF_000299155.1 Elephantulus edwardii | reverse complement strand
TAATTAACTCCCCTGCCCATCATCACCCCTCTGTTTCCACTCTCACCTCCCCTTGGATCCTCATACTCATTCTACAATAATGGTTTTGTATAGTATTTGTCTTTCTGGGACTGAGTTAGTTCACTCAGCATAATGCTTTCCTATCCCTCCCAAGTTAGTTAGGTAGTAATTTACAAAATCATTGCTCCTGCTTGCTGCATAGGATTTCATTGTGTGAAATACCATAATTTCTCAATCCATTCAGTTGTGGTTGGACATTTGGGATGTTTCTGTGTTCTTGCAATAGTGAATAATGCTGCTGTGAACATTGATGTACAGCCCAATTACAACATGGGCAAAAGACATGGAAAGAATTTTCACAGAGGAAGATATTTGAATGGCCGGCAGACACATGAAGAAATGCTCAAAATCACTGACAATAAGAGAGATGCAAATAAAAACCACAATGAGATACCATCTCATTCCAGTAGCAGTGGCAAAATATAACAGGACAGCAAGTAATAAATGCAAGAGAGGATGTGATGAGAAAGGAACTCTTATACATTGTTGGTGGAATTGTAAAATGGTACCACTCAGGAAGACAGTTTGGTGCTTCCTCAAAAAGCTGAACATAGAAATTCCACATGACTTAGCTATTCCACTGTTTGGAATATACCCCGAGAAAATGAGAACCGAGACCCTTAATTTTCAAACCAAGGAACTAATTTTCATGAGCTATTTAGTTGTACATAAGCACTTAGGCCTCTGTTTTCCTAGAATTTAATACCCAAGATGCTGCCTCTCATCTGTCAGTTTGTTATGCTGTAGTACTTGCATGTTTCTATGATGCAGGAAGCTATGCCAATGATGTTTCAAATGCTAACATGGGCACGCAAAGTGGAAGCTTGTAGAATAAGAAAGGATAGGAAGAAAGACAGGTTATCTACTTTCCAAGATTAACAAATGAAAACCCTATGGATTACAACAGAATATTGTATGGTAGAGTGCTGGAAGATGAGCCCGCTGTGTAGATGATACTAAAAATATACATTGATCACATGGATTAGAATATACTCACAACTACAAAGATAGCACAGGAGTGGGTAACTTCATTCTGATGCACATAAGTTTGCCGTGAGTCAGAGATAGGTTGGTGGTAATTAGCAACAACAACCGGCACTTCAAAAGTATTATCATATCAGCCTGCTCTATGTTAGGAGAGTATCAGGACCAAGAAGAATCAAGTATCACAATGTCCTCCAGAAATAAAATTTGCTTTCCCATTAAAGGGACAGCAAATGCTGCTAAATATCATAGTGGAAATAAGGGAAATCTGTAATCAAAGACCTTGACCTTTGGAGAAGACTCTAGGGAGGCTAACAGCAAATAGAACAGAGCTGTGGTCCAGTGTTGAAGACTTCCTGGCTTATGTTCAAATACGTCCAGTTGAGAGATCACTGTGTCAAGAGAAGCTATACGTGCCCAAGTTAAGGAAGGAAAAGAAGGAAGAAAGGATCCCTTTGTCTAAAAGATGTGATCTGTGTCATCAAAAAACTCACAGTAGTTAGGGAAATGAGATCAATAATCATGAAAATGAAATAAGGAGGGAAAATTAACCCTCTGACTTTGTCAGTGGAGATTCTAAATGTTGAAGTTCAGAGAAATCTGTAACCAGCCAGGGCCACTACATATGGTCAGAGTTGTACAGTGTAGTATCCATACAACTATACTCCATCAACAGGTACAAATTTTACTGTACAACTTAGCACTGAATTTTATACTTCCTCATATAACACTTATGATCCAAACCATCACCAGCCAGTCAGCACAAATGAAGACCATTAACAACTAAGGAATGACTAACTTACAGCCCCACCTTGGGAATCAGGACCTCAGTCTTTTTGACCAACACTCCAGAGTTTCTTATTTCTTATTTTTAATTGATATGTAATACAACCCACCATACTATTAACCCTTTTAAAAGTGGTTTTTAACAATGAAAGAATCTTTTCTTTTACTTTTCCATAATTTTTGGACTCATGTACTTATAACTTGTTAGTCAAATTTGTGTCTTCTAGGTTGCAACACCCCCATGATACATCTTGAAGGATATGTACATGTACAGCCAAGCACAATCAATAAGAGTGCATCTGAATTCCAAAATCAATCTCCATAATAGTCTATGTGTTTCCTACTGCCAAAGGGGCCCTTTAGAGTAGTGAGAGAAGATCTTCACCCTGAAACCCACAGCGTCCCTTTTCAGCAGGAAGTAGCTAAGAGAATACGCCGTCCCCTTTTCCTTATGACTCAGGGTGAAGTCTCTCTCAGGGAGGAGTGATAGGGAATGGCAAAGGATACACTGACAAAGAAGATTAATCAGAACTGGCTTTGACAAGCACTGTGGCATTTGGACAAGAACAAACTGGGAGGAGGGTAGAGAGAATAGTGCAACAATGAATGAGTGGAAGCCCAAAATCTCTGTAAATGTTTATGAAAATTAATAAAATATAATTATAGAAAAAAAAGTGGTTTTTAGTATATTTGAAAGGTCATGGAAACATCTTCACTATTCAGTCCTGAACATTTTTTTTTCATTAGCCCAAAGCAGGGTGTCGGGGTGTGGGGTGTGGAATTTCATGTCTGTTAGAAATCACTTATCATTTTATTCTGTCACTTGACTTTTGTTTTTCTGTTTTCTTGATTGCTTTGTCCAGCTTCCAAGGTTGACAAAACCATCAAATTAATAGATGCTTCATGTTATTATTGTTGTTAGGTGCTGTCGAGTCGTAGACGACTCATAGTGACCCTATAAACGAAAGACCTGAGCACTGTTCATAGAGTTTCCGGAAGCAAGCCATTTCGGAAGTGGATGCCGCTCCTGCTTCCAAGTGCATTTTTTAATTGGGAAGTCCCACCAAACACTGTCCACCATGGGTAACCATTATCATATTTGGCATATCACTGTC
>NW_006399813.1:16040802-16046256 GCF_000299155.1 Elephantulus edwardii | reverse complement strand
CAGGGTTTAGGGCTGTTGTGCATAGGGTCGCTATGAGTCGAAAACGACTCGACGGCACATAACAACAACAACATAGTGAGGTCAACAGATCTCAATTTCTCAGTTTAAATTCACTATGACTCCAACGCTTATTACTGTGTAACCATGGCCCCATCCTTAGCACCTTTCCAGGCAACAGCAAGATTAACCTGTAAAGGCCCTAGGAGAAACCCTAGGAGGACTAAGAAGTCATGAGAGAAAGTGAAGGGAAATGAAAAAAAAAGATGAGGGAGAAAGTAATAGGAAAGTGGATGATAGAATATGATAGAACTACCATAGATCCACTGTAACCAAGACCTATAAGCCATAGACTGTGTAGCTACAAACAACAGAGATTAGTTCAGGAGTCTAGAAACCTGAAAGATGTTGACCTGTTTGATTTCTTTTGAGGCTCTGAGAAAGAAGCAATTCCATGCCTCCCTCCTGGCTTCTGGAGGTTGTCCACAGTCCTTGTTGTTTATTGGTTTATAGATGCATCATTCTAATTTCTTCTTTCATCTTCACATGACCTTCACTCTCTCTCTTTTATTCTTATAATCACTAGTCTCTGGATTTAAGGGCCATCCTAAACTAAAGATGATATTTTCTTGAGATCCTTTATTATATCTGTGTGTTCTTATAAGTCGCTTTAAGTTGATTCTGGTCCTATTTCCAAATAAGGTCATAATGTAAGGTTTTGGTTGGATATAGATTTAGAGGGACACTTGCTATATAGAGAGAAGGGAACTCAGGTAGCTTGGTGGTAAGAAGTTGTACTGGTAACCTTAAGGGGCACAGTTTGAATCCACCAGCACTCAACAGGATAAAGATGAGCAGTGTCCTCTCATGCAATTTAAAGCCTCTGAAAACCTGCTCCATTGTTAGCTATGAGTTGCTTCTGACTTGCCAGCACACAATGACAACAATATTAAGAGAAATAGAAAGATAAGAGAGAGAGATAAATGAGAGAAGAATGAGAGGGGAAGAAGAGAGAAGTAAAAGGATATAGAAGTAAGGGGGGAATTGGACAAAAGGTTGCAAAGCATGGCAAAAGCAATTAATGTTACTGAATTATACACATAAGAATGATTGAAATGGCAAAGAGAAGAAGACAGGAGGAAGGAAAAGAGAGAGAGAGGAAAACAGAAGATGACCATCCTGGGGAGCGATGGACACCAGTGGCAGCTGCTCCTGGAACCCCCATGACCTGGACTCACCAAGTTCTGATTCTGTATGTAGTTAAGGTCATACTGCCCATCTCCTCATAGTCCTGCTTTCAACTTGTAGACTACCTTTCTAAATTATTCAAGGGGGAAAAGGTTGGAGAGGGTCTTCAGGGCACTTTGACCTTGACTCCTGGAGCTCTCCTGCAGGTCCATGGCAGAGGATGGCAGGAGAGCCAGGAAGCAGCAGCCCTGATCCGGTCAGCAAACAGAGGGCCCTCAGTGTGTGTGCCAGCCTGTAAATTGTCCTTTTGTTTTGCAGGCTTTACCGAACACGGTTTTATTTCATGTGACTGTGCTATTTCAGGAGGAGTAAATATTGCCGGCGGTCTGTTTAAAAAGGCCAATGACCTGAAATTTTCCCCCCCTCTTCTTTTCTTTTCCATTTGAAAAATCTCCAATAGGCAGATCTACCCAACCATCACACAGTTTTCACTTGATGGTTTTTAGTTTTAACTTTCCCTTTTTGTCTCATGATATGCTGGACTGGCAAACAAAAGAGAGTGAAGATTTGGAGATAGAGTCATGGAAAGCTGACTGAGGCCCCAGGAAGGAAGGGGGAGATGTCCAGGGTGCAACCCGGAAGAGGGCAAGGAGCCATAGGCCGCTTCCCTGCTGCCTGTGGCTGCTTCCGGAGCTTGTGTTTGACCTATAATTATAGTCTCTTTCCTCTGATTTCCTCTGTGAAAATAGCAACATTCAAGCTAAGTACTGAGAAGGAAAAAAAGCACTACATAAAGGATTAGGGATTTATAAATACAGTTAAAATTATAGGATGGTTACCCCTGTGGTTTAGTTCTTGAAGAGGGAGTTGGAGAGAGGAGAATACAGTTCTTGAAACCTCTTTGGGGGCCAAGCCAAGGAGAAATTAACTGCAGTCCTTTCCTTCCACTTCATGTCAAAACATTGTTAAAGAAAGGGAGGGAAATGTCTCTGACTAAACACATCCAATTCTGAGAATTTTAATCTTTCTATAATCCTTAATTTTAATGTTCAGAGTTTGTCATACAAAGACAAGATTCAGATTCAAATACTGATGGGTCCAATAGTTATTTTTTCTTGTTTATTTGGTCTCAAGAAATCGTCATTCATGTTGTCAGTAAACATATGGTCAAATGGAATAATGTTCCTCATCTTCAGCCTTTTCTTATGCCATTCATTCCAGGTCTTCAAGAAACAAAAGCTCAGCAAAACAGCTCACATCTTTTTTTCATCAGCACCTACCAGGACCGTATGTTTGTCCTTTATCACGGGGAACTTTCAGAGTTGTCCACTAAGCCAGCTTTGGCTACATTGACCTTGTTAATAAGCCCAGTCAATAGTTACTGTTGCCAACTTAGTTGTCAATCCACAAGTGAGGATCTCATTCTAGAATTTCAGGGAGTAAGGAGCAGCCTTTTGGTCTGGGGCATGATCTTCCTAAAAACTATCTAGACAATGGTGTGTAGAGCAAGTTTTTACGCAGCTATTTTGGTATTCTTCAGCAAGCTCAACTTCAAAGGTTAATTTTTATTTTTTTAAGGAGCGTCACTCACAGAACTCTTAAAGAATATTGAATACATTGTGGACTGTCAAAAGAACAAGAAAAATCTGTCTTAGAAGAAGTGCAGCCAGAGTGCTCTTTATAGGCAAGGATGACAAGACTTCATCTCGTATACTTTGGGTATATTGTTAGGAGTCAGCTCTTGAAAGTGAATGACATTCTCAGAACGGTGGAAGGTCAAACAGGGAAAGAAAAATCCTTTACAGGATGCACTGACTACAACACTGGGCTTAAGCACAGCAGAGAGAGTAAAGATGGTATAGGATTGTTTAAGGTTTTCATCTGTTGTAGGTAAGATCACTATGAATTGAAGTAGACTTGATGGCACAGCAGTAACAGTATCTAATTGTTCAGTCTCTTCTCCTCAAATTCATTCTCTCCAGGGAGGGGACAAGGAATATCCTTGTGGTCATAGCTCAGTACTTCCCAGTTTTCTGGGAACTATTTCCATAAACAAAATTTGTGCTTATGTTGGAATCATCATGTTTTACATGGCCCAACATTTTGGTCATAGGTGACCAATTCAAGAGTAGGTATTGCACTTACACTGGCTTGCCATGGGATCTCTTCACTTGGGTTGAGTGAGAGATCAGCAGGTAAATTCATCTCTGGTGACAGAAACTTTCACATGAAATGTGGCCATGGGCAGTGGAGATAGCCTTCCTGCAGTGAAAGAATGAAACAGAGAAGCAAGCAAAGGCTGGTGTGCTGGAGTCCTTCGCTTCCTGGTTCCCGAAATCCAGCTCTGTGAACATGGTTTAATTTCAGTATTCAAATCTCATTGCTGTTAAGTCAGAATTGGCTCTTAGCTGACCCTTCAGCAATTTTCCAATTCTATAAATTGTATAGGAAAGAGATTGCCCATCTCTTTCCCAAGGAGATGCTGATGGATTCAAACCTCCAGAGAGATGTTATTAACAGAGCAATTTCTTATGAACTTTGTCTTTAGAGCTTCCTTGAATACTGTACATTTTCTTTTTCCTAAATTGACTTAAGGGCTTCATATGTGTGCTTGACTAAGACAATGATGCTAATGTCAAGAATGCTCTAGGAAAGTTGACAAAACAGAATATTATCAGCACAGCATCTCAAAATTAATTTCACAAAGGGAACAGGGCAATATTTACTGTAAACTGACTTTCAATTAGTGTCACTGTCCTACTTTCCAGGAAGACAAGTGTGAGTAAGAAGAATGAAAATATCTCAAGCAGTGTTTTTTACTTAAGAGCAGAAGAAAGAAACGGGTCTTGTGGCTTGGCCTCTGCCTTTTTGTAGTATCATGCAAAAGTTTCCTTAGTAGATTTCTAGAAGACTGCAGGAATTATTGTCACAATCACTCATCACAGTGTCTTATTTCTTGCCTTGGGAGTTATAGCAAGTTAAATCTAATTGCCCATGTTGGTCTGTCAGTAGAGTTAAAGAACAGAGACTGGCTATTTTCAGCATAGCAACCTTGTTTGTGCTGAGATTTCCCAACTTCATGCTAAATAATTCCAATCTTCTCAGTGTGTCAACAGCAAATGGAAGGGTCCTAGCATAATGATGTATGAAATACTCTGGACAGGGAGTCTCAAGACTTGGATTCCAGCCAGGGTTTTGCTAGCACACATAGCACTAGCTAAGATCCCAGATCTACTTTTCTCATGTGCTAAATAAGTTGTTGTTTCAAGAGATCCCTAAAATCCCTTCCAAGGGAGTTCTAGTGGCATAACCCATAATGAGTTGTGTTGCTAATCCAAAGGCTCTTTTGTGGTTAGAGTCCACTGGTGGTCCCTCTGAAAAAGATAGTCTTCTCCTGAGTAATATACAGCATCTGAAAACCTTCTGGAGGGTCAACTATAAGTCAGTTTCAACTTGACAACAATGAATTTAAAGTTTTTTTTAAAAAAATTGCTTTCAGCTCTCATAAATAGTGGGTTAGAGTGATTCTCCACAATGAAAATGACTTGTTTCCCCTCAAAAACAAGAGAAGAAAAATCAAGAAAATGCATGCATTTTGTTTTCTCATATTTAAAGTAAGAAATATGGACATTATAGGAAATTAAAATTCTTGATAATATGATATATTATATCAAGGATGGCTTCTTTTCTAGGATTCAAGAATCATTAAAAGAAGATGGAATGAGTACAGAGAGTCACTGTATCAGAAGAAATTGGCTGACACAGAAGAATTTAATGAAATAATGTATGAGCAAGAGCCTGTGGTGATGAAGGAGGAAGTTCAAGATGTTCTGAAAGAATTGGCAGAAAAACAAGGCTCCAGGAGTTGACGGCATACCAACTGACATATTTCAACAAACAGACACTGCCCTGGATGTGCTCACTAAGTTGTGCCAAGAAATCTGGAGGACAGCCAGCTGGCCAACTTACTGGAAAAGATCGATATTTGTTCCCATTCCAAAGAAAAATGACCGACCCAACAAAGTGTGGAAATTATAAAATAATATCATTCATATCACATGCAAGCAAGATTCTGCTGAAAATTTTCTAAAAATGATTGGAGCAATATATCAACAGAGAACTGCCAGATGTGCAGGCTGCATTTAGAAGAGGTCATGGTACTAGGGATATTATAGCTAATGTTAGATGGATCTTGGCAGAAAGCAGAGAGTACCAGAGGAATGTCTATCTGTGCTTCATTGACTATGCAAAGGCTTTTGACTGTGTGGA
>NW_006399813.1:16012688-16039749 GCF_000299155.1 Elephantulus edwardii | reverse complement strand
ATTATTGTGAAGAATTTTAATTTATATATACTACTACCACCACACCAACATACTATAGCCTATTGCCATCAAGCTGATTCCAACTCATGACAAATCTCCACTGGGTAAATCTTAACAGGAATAAATGGTCTTATTTCCTCCCTGAAGATGGATTCAAGTTGATTGTCTTTCATTTAGCAGCCCAACATGTAACCCACTATGCCATTATAGGTTCTAAAAATAAGGTTTAAGTGATAAGGAATGTTATATTTCTTTGTTGTTGTTAGTTGCTCTTGAATTAGCTTCTTCCCTGGTGGCCTTGTGGTAAGAAGTTGCACGGCCCACCAAAGGTAGGAAATTTGAATATACCAGCTTTTTCAAAGGAGAAAGATGGGCAATCTCCTCCTGTTTCATTTAAAGCCTCTGAAATAGACAAACCATTGGAATATTTAACAAAAGGAAAGAAAGCATACAAATAACTTGAATAAGAAATGAAAAAGATGATATCACAACAGAATAACTAAAATTAAAAATGTAATAATGGAATACAATGAAAAGCATTACTCTGATATATTTGAAAACCTAGAGGAAATGGACAAATTCCTAGAAATCCACACCCTACCCAAACGGACACTGACAGAAATGGAACACTTGAACAGACCCATCACAAAAGAAGAAACTGAGTGGCTCATAAAAGGGCTCTCCCTGTAAAAAAGTTCTGACCCAGATGGCTTCATGAGTGGATTCTACCAAACATTCAGAGATAAAGTATTGCTAATTCTACTTAAATTATTTTAAAAAGTAGAAGAAGAATTAACACTCCCACAGTCATTATATGAAGCAAGTATAACCCTAATATCAAAACCAAGCAAAGAAATTATCAAAGAAAGTAAACCATAAACAGTATCCCTCATAAACATAGAAGCCAGAATCCTTAACAAAAATTTAGTCAATAGAACTCAAGACTATATATTAAAAAAAAAAAGAAGACTCATCATGACCAAGTAAGAATTCTAGTAGTGTACGTAAAGATGGCTCAACAAAGGAAAAATAATTAGTGTCATTCATCACATTAATAAAGCAAAGAACAAGAAGCACATGATCCTATCTCTTGATGCAGAAAAGGCCTCTGCCAAAATTCAACACTCATTTCTGACTAAATGCTCAAAAATGTAATCCTGGAGGGGAATTCCCTCCACAGAGTGGAAAATTATATATGTAAACTAGAGCCAACATCATTTCCCTTGTTAACAGGGAGCAAGCAAGAAGGCCCACTATCACCACTCCTACTCAATATTGTATTGAAAGTACTTGCTAGAACAATAAGAAAAGAGAAGGAAATAAGAGGCACCAAATTGACAAAGAAGTGATAAAACTGTTACTATATGCAAATCATAATGTACACAGAAAACCCCATTCAACAAAAACATCTATTAGACTTAGTGTCAATTCAGTGTAGTGGCAGGATACAAGATCAACATACAAAAATTAGTTGAATTTTTCTATAGCAACAAAGCATAGAAACAGAAACCAGAAAAACAATTACAATCACATTACAAATACAAAAGCATAATAAAATAGTTAGGAATAAACATAAATAAAAAAAGAAAAACAATTACAAAACACTACTATAAGAAATAATAAGAGACCTAACTAAATGGAAAAACATTTCCTATTTATGGATAGAAAGACTCAACATTGTGAAAATTACCATTCTATCAAAAGCAATCTAAATGTTCAATACAATCCCAATGCACATACCAAACTAATTTTTCAAGGAAATAGAAAAGAAAATTTACAGTTATATTTGGAAAAGAAAGTGACTCCAAATAAACAAAGCTCTTCTGAAAAATAAAAATGTAGTGAGAGGCATTTTACTTTCTGATCTCAACACCTACTACCCAGCCATAATAACCAAAACAGCATGGAACTATGCAACAACAGACACGTAGACCAACAGAACAGAATTGAGAACTCGGCAATCAACCCAGCTACCTACAATTAACTGGTATTTAACAAGGAAACAAAACCTATCAAATGGGGAAATGACAACCTTTTCAACATGTGGTGCTGGTAAAACTGGACATCAAACAGCAGAAAGCTGAAGCAGGATCCTCATCTCATACTATACACAAAAATCAACTCAAGGTGGATCAGAGACCTGGGGCAAAACTCAGAACTACAAAAGATCCTAATGGGCAAAATGGGAACAATCTTTGAAGCCCTAACCTGTGGCATAAATAGGCTTGCATACAGTCAGAAATGCAGAACCAGGAAAGGCTTTACCCTTAGGTCTCTGACTCATTGTGAGATGGTTTTTGTGTATGGTGTATGATATGAACTCTGTTTCCGTTTTTGTCAGGTAGATATATAGTTTTGTCAGCATCCTCTGTTGAAGAGGTTGCCATTTTTCCATTTGATAGGTTTTATTTCCTTGTCACTGGACTGTTAGGTGATATCATGATAATGAAGAAAAGATTGAAACAGTTAACAACTTCATCTTATTTGGAGCCACAATCAATACACACAGTACCAGCAGTTAGGAGATCAAGAGATGTATTGCACTGGGAAAATCTGTAGTCAAGGATCTCTCTAAATTACTTAGGAGCAATGATTTTAGTTTAAGGGCTAAGGTGTGCCTGATTCAGACCATGGTCTTTTTAATCACTATACCACTGGGCTGATTGGCAGCATTATGACAGATGGTGAAGAGACTGAGATTGTTAACAGCTTTAGTTTGCTTGGCTCTACAATCAACACTTTTGGTACCAGCAGCCAGGAAATCAAAAGACGAATTGCATTGGGTAAGTGTGCTGTCAGGGACCTCTCCAGAGTACTGAAGAGCAACAAAGTCAGTCTGGAGACTAAGGTGCACCTGATCCAGGCCATTTGCAATTGCTTGCTATTCACCAGAAAGCTGGACAATGACTACGGATGATAGAAGGAGAATTGATGTCTTATCTCTGTGGTGCTGGAGAAGAATGTTGAACATATCATGCATTACCAGGAGAACAAACAGGTTCGTCCTAGAGAGGGTGAGGTAAGTATTCTGAGGCTTCATCTGATATACTATGGGCATGTTGCAAGGACGGACCAGTCCTTGGAGAAGGACACCATGCTTGGAAGGGTGGAGAGACAGAGTAAGAAAGGAAGAACATCGATGAGATGGACTGATTTGGTGACTGGGGTAATGAAGGTAGGTGTGTCAGGGACAGTAAATTGGCACAAGATAAAGCAAGTTTCAGGACTATTGTATGTGGGGTTGCTATGAGTCGCAAGTGACTCGACAACACATAACAACAACAATATGCAACTGAGAGCTGAATAATCAATAATAATGACAGAAGAAAAATTGATGCCTTTGAGTTGTGATGGTGGAGGATAGAATTGAATATCCCAAGGACTGCCAAAAGAACAAACAGAGGGGAGCTCTGGTGGCCTAGTGGCAAGAAGCTGCACTGCAATCCCAGAGGTGCACGGTTCAAATCCACCAGATGCTCTGCCTCGGAAGGAGGGACAATCTCCTCCTGTACCAGTCAGATCCAATTTGACTGTACGCACACACAAATAATAACATTTTTTTAAAAAAAGAACAAACAGGTATGTCTTGGAGAAGGTGAAGCCGGAATGCTCCTTGGAAGCATGGATGGCAAAGCTTTGTCTCACATAATTTGAACATGTTGCTTGAAGAGGTTGCTTTCTGGAGAAGGACATCATGCTTGGAAGGTAGAGAGACCATGAAGGAGAAAACACCCTGCCAAATGCATTGACAGTGGTTGCTGAAATGGGCTCAAATGTGTCAGAGATTGTGATATCAGCACAGGAAAGGGCAGAGGTCAGATCAGTTGTTCATAGAGTCGCTATGGATTGTACTTGACTCAATGCCACCTAAACACAACAACTTATAATAGGATTGTTGTTGTTATGTCGAGTAGAAACTGACTCATACCTGACCTTCTGAGTTGCAATACTGAGAGATGCCTTGGATCAAATATTGAATGAGCCAGTAAGCTTTAAAAGAAGATGAAAGGAATACACAGAATCACTATACCAAAAAGAAATGGCCAACACTGAAAAATTTCAGGAAATACCATATAAACAAGAACAAGAGGTAACAAAGGAAGATGTTCAAGCTCTACTGAAGACACTGGCAAAAAATAAGGCTCAGAATCTTTAGAATACTGATTGACACATTTCAACTAACAGATGCGACCCTGGATGTGCTCACCAGTCTATGCCAGGACGTTTGAAGGACAGCTGCTTGATTGACTGGAAAAGATCTACATTTATTCTCAGTCTCAAGAAGAGGTATCCAAGAAAATGTAGGAATTATTGAACAATATCGTTAATATCATATGCAAGCAAAATACTGCTGAAGATCTTTTAAAAATAGCTTGAACAATACATTGACAGGGAACTGCCAGAAGTTCAAGCAGGATTTAGAAGAGCCTTTGTATCAGGGACAGCATTGCTCATGATAGATGGATCCTAGCTGAGAGCAGAGAATACCACAAGAATGTCTATCTGTGTCTTAACAAATATCCAAAGACATTTGACTATGTGGATCACAACAAACTATGTCCAATATTGAGAAGAATGGGAATCCTGAACACTTAACTGTGCTCATACAAAATCTATACCAAGATCAAGAAGCTGTTGTCTGAATGGAAAAGGAACACTGCATGGCTTAAAATCAGGAAGGGTATGTGTCAGGGAGGTATCTTTTCTCCATACCTATTTAATCTGTATGCTGAGCAAATAATTCAGGAAACCAGACTCTATGAAGAAGAATGTGGTATCAGGATTGGTGGAAGACTCATCAACAACCTACATAATGCAGATGACACGACTTTGCTTGCTGTTAGTGAGGAAGACTCAATGTGCTTGCTGTATAGAAGATCAAAGACTACAGGTTCCAATATGGATTCAACATTAAGAAAACAAAGGCAGGCCAACAGAAAACATTATGATAGATGGAGAAAGGATTGAAATTGCCAATTATGTAATCTTTCCTGGATCTATAATCAACACTTTGGGTACTAGCAGTCAGATCAGGAGTCTTACTGCTTTTGGCAAGGCCACTGCCAAAATACTGAAGAGCAAGGATGCCATTTAGAAGACTAAGATGCCCCTAATTCAGGCTTTGGCCTTATCAATCATGTGCTATGCATCTGAGATCTGAACTATGAATACGGGTGACAGAAGAATTGATGCCTTTGAGTTGTCATGTTAGAGAAGAGTATTAGATATCAAGCTTGGAAAGATGGAAGGTCAGCAAAAAAAGAGGAAGACTCCTAATGAAGTGAATTGACACAGCTGCAGTAATAGGCTCGAGTGTATCAGAGATGATGAGGATGGCACAGGTATGAAAGGACTCAGGTCTGTTGTTCATAGGATCACTGAGAGCCACACTTGATGACACCCATCAACAACAATAATAGATGTGTTAACGGGTCTTCCTTGTATGTGTATAGATATTATCCTATCACTCACAACATTGTATTTCAGGACAGTACTTGTAACGCCATTCTTCCTGTTTTTCATTCCCTGCATAGTATATCATATGGTTACCTGATTCAAAGTGGCCCCAAACTGGTCCATCGCATCTCACTAATGCCTGGTATGTCAATATTCATGTGTTCCATTTCATTCTTAACAATTTCCAGTTTTCCAACATTCAACTGCGTACATTCCATGTTCCAATTGTTTAATGACATTTGTTACTGATTTTCCTCATTTCGCTGACTTCCAATCTGGGCTCTACTACTACTCTACTGTAACTATCCTTTTTGTTTTAGTGTTCATAGAGTTTTCAAAAGCCTGTTGTTTAGGAAGTAGATGACCCATCCTGCTTCCTAGTCTTATCTTAATCAGGGAGCTCCACCCTTATGGCATTATATGACACAATAACCTGTATTATGCAGATGACACAATCTTGCTTGCTGACAGTAAGGAGGACTTGAAGCATCTGTTACAGAAGATCAAGGAATTCAGCATTCAGCATGGATTACATCTCAGTGTCAGGAAAACAAAGATTCTTACCACTGGACCGATAGGCAACATCATGATTGATGGAAAGGAGATTGAACTGTCAATAGCTTCATTTTGCTTGGATACACAATTAACACCCTTTATACCAGCAGTGAAGAAATAAGGAGATCTATTGCACTAGAAAAATCTGCAGTTAGGGACCTTTCCAAGTTATTGAGGAGTAATTTGATTCAGGCCATAATCTTTCTGATTACTAACTATTCATCCGAGACCTGGACAGTGAATAAGGATGACCAAAGAAGAATTGATGCTGCTTTTGAGCTGTGGTGTTGGGGAAGAGATCTGAACATCCCATGGACAGACAAAAAAACAAACAAAGCAAGAATGATGAGGCTTCTCCTCACGTACTTTGGGCATGTTGCTAGAAGGGTGTATTCCTTGGAGAAGTACATGATGCTAGGAAGGAAGAGTGGAAGATTGACAAAGGTGAGGAAGACCCTCAACCAGATGGATTGATACAGTGACTGCTGAAATGGGCTTTTGTGTGTCAGGAAATGTGAGGATGGCACAAGATAGAAGAGGGTTCAGATCTTTTGTTCACAGGGTCGCTATGAGTTATGCTCAACTCAATGACACCTAACAACAACAACAGCAATGATCGCATACAGGAGGCGATTGCCCATCTTTGTCCTATGGAGTAACTGGTGGATTTGAAACATGAACCTTTGGGTTGGCAGTGCACTCTGTACCATAGCTTGGATATTCTAACTTCTAGTGACCTCACTAAAAATTCAGTTCATTAGGATGTACAGCTGGACACCCCTGCTTTGTGTTAGGCACTTTCAGATTGCAGAGACCTCACTGGCCTCTTTTGTATTACAGGAGTCCTACCACTCAGTCATAAGTGATCAGGTTAGTACACCCTCTTCCCCCAAAAGTTAGTCACCAGCCTGAGAGAAACTTGCCTTTAAAAGGTGGTGAATGGATACGCTGAGCAGAGTTTCCCTCAGGATGTTGAACAAAGGATGTATGAAAGGTCTTCAATGAGGACAGGAGCAGACTTGGGGCTGACAGAGAATGTGAACAGAGGGAGGAAACAAAGCCTGCTGTGAGAAGTTCTGTGTCATGTCCCTGAACCCTGACTAGTCCTTACTTAAGCCCAGCAATGTGGCAGCTGAGTTAGTTCCTGACTTTATCAACTGTAATGCCCACACCCAAGAGAGGGTGTGTAGTGGCTCTGCTTCTCTTCCAATGTGACTTCTAGGACTGTCTTCCCTGATTGTAAACCTGGTAGTACATGTAAGTCATTTTAACGTATTTTATTGTGGCTTGAATGAGTAATTACAGAGCAAAGTGATTTCCATTCAACAGTTTTGTACACCTTTTATTTCTTAACTTCAATTGCAATTCCCACAATGTAACAGCATACTTCCTATTTCTTCCCCATTTTTAACATTTCTGTACATCTTCCTTTTTATCCCTTCCTGCCTCTGAGCTTTCAAAAATCAATACCAAACCCACTGCTGCCACATAATGCTGACCATGGTAACCCTCCATTGCGTTTCAAGGCTGTAAATTCTAAAGAGAGACTGCCTCACCTTTCTCCCTCAGAGAATCTACTTCCAGTCAGCAGCCAAACCCATGACACACTATGTCACCAGGGCTCCTTTACTCCTGGGCAAATGCTGCCTTTCAGATTTTATGTAGCTGCCTGAGGGTAAATGGGTGGTGACCTTTGGGGTTGGAAAGTATAGGTTTGGATACTGACTCCATCATTTTTTGCTTATGTGACAATGGGCCAGTCCCTTTACCTACCTGTTTCTGAGCTTTCCTGTCTGAAAGTGTACCTACTATGAAATGTTACTGTTATAATGGAATGTAATCATATTAGAGGAATCCCTAGTTCTATACGAGGGTCCTTAGTTCAACGCTCTGTGTGTGGTTGTGGTTATTAGCTTCCATTGAATGAACTCCTGACTCATAGTGACTTCAAATTTGTGGCAACTTCATAGCAGTAAATCAAACCCCAGGCCTCCCACATGGAAGGTGGGTATCTTACCCCTCATAGTATAGAGTTAGTTCTCATTAAGTCACTGGTGTCGCATCAGAACTAACTCATAATAGACCCTCTGATGCATTTCTGAGGTTGTAAATCACACAGGAACAGATTGCTCTTTGAGGCACAGCTTTTGGGTTAACAGTTTACCTCCCCATAGATTATGTCACTGTTGTTACGATCGTGCTTGTTCTAATGGAGTTTGTTACCCAGAATCTCAGGCGTGTAAAGAACTTTGTGTGTCTGGTACCTGCAGGGACTCACTGATGACTCCATATATTATTAGCTTACCCTGTGAGTGCTTCTGTTGCCCCCACCAGCTTCATAAACTCCTTGAGGGCAACGGCCTAAGTCCTATGTTCCACTCCATCCTCATAGTGCCTTATGCAAGGTACATGCTCAATACACAATTGGTTCTGTAGGGTGGTGACAGTTTTCTCCTTCCAGATTCAGCACAGCTAGTCTGGTCTAGTGTAGAGTGCAGCTGGGCCAGCTGCCCAATTGCCCTCCTCCTAGTACCAACTTCCAGCCCTTCTTCCTGGAGGGCAAAACACCTGCAGCGTTCCTCCTCATCCTCCTCCCCCTTGACAATCCTCTCCTTCAGCCATTTTCTAGATACATAACCAAACTCTTAGGACTGAAAGATGTGGGTCCGCAAATGAATTCAGCTTACAGACCTTTTCACTGAATGGTTTCTTAGAAAAACACTCCCATTGAAGCTAACCCGGAACCTCTCTTGGCCTGTGCTAGTACTGACAGAATATATTCCTGCACTCTGCTTTGACGATACCTCTTTTGTGAGGGCACCATGCCTACCTGCTTCCTGAAAAGACCACAAGACATATATTTCCCTTTCTGGGATGTCCCCGAGGCTAGCACCTAGGACAGATAACAGATTATAGTCAGTCAAAACTGTTGGTCCTTTGCACTCCTTCTATCTCCCTGGACCTACTTGCTGGTTTACCTGGGCTACTAAATGTGAACCTGGAATGCCTGATGGGCCGGTTGTCCCAGCTGTCAGTCATATCAGGTGGAGAAAGGTGTAGCTAAACAGGAATAGCTTGAATGGAAGTAGTTCCAGAGACCAGCAACCAGTTTAGTACTAATGGTGTCAGGGAACAGAGATACACTATGGCTTTAATTGTTATTCTGTGCCAGGCATCATGCTGGTTGTTCTGCTGTTAGATGCTTCCCATTAAGTCCTGACTCACAGCAACCTTGCATGCAACAGGATGAAACGCTCAATGGTCCTGCACCATTCTCATAATCATCGCTGGATTTGAGCCCTTTGTTGCAGTCACTATGTGAACTCATCTCAGGGAGAGTCTTTCTCTTTTTGGCTTCTACTTCCCCACCAGCCACCAGCCGCTCCTCAGTAGGAAGATGAGCAATCTTGTGCTGCTGTGATTTACAGCCTCGGAAACCTGGTGGAGGGAGGGTCACCATGGTCAGAACCCAAAAGGCAGCCGTCATGGGTGACCTCAACCAAGCATGATGTCCTCTCCAGGGACTGGTTCCTCCTGTGTGGGAGACAAAGTTCTGAGATCCTTACGTTAAGCTGAGTGTGGTGCATATTATTAATAGCTAATATTTACACTGTGACTTTAGTTCTTGGAGGATATATTTGAATAATAGTTGTATTAACAGGTCTTCCTTGTATGTGTATGGATAGTGTCCTGTCACTTACAGCGTTGATATTCTGGATAGATCCTGAAATGTTCTCTTTGACTATGAGCACACCATTCTTCCTCAATCTGTAATTCTTGACATAATAAAACTGGTCAATATAAGTCTACCTAAGTTCATCAATGCCTAGGATGTCAATCTTTTCATTTTTTGACAACTTTTAATCTTCCTAGATTCACATTGCATACACTCCCTGTTCCAATTATTAATGGATATTTCCAGTTATTTCTTCCCATTAAGGAGCGTCTTCCAATCTGAGAGAACTTCCAGAACTCTATTTGACAGTGTTCCTCTGTTATATCTAGAGTGTTTGGAGGTCTACTATTTCAGAAGTGGATGACCAATCCTGCTTCTTAGTCTGTCTTGGTTTGGAAGTTTTGCTGAAACCTGTTTACCATGGATGATCCTGCTGGTATTTGAAATATTGTGGTATAGCTTCCAACATCACAGCAACCTGTAAGTCACCCCAGAAGAGAAAACTTACAGATAAGAGCTACACACAAAAGAGCAAACTATAAATAAACATACATATATGTACGTAAACTATAAATAAGCAGCAGTGTGCAAGTTACTCTCTCAGGTCTGAAAACTGTCAAAAGAAGTGCTGTACCCATATAAGCAAACCATAAAACATGCACACATACATATATAATAAAACAAACATGCATGCTATGGGAAAGATGTGCCAAGGGGTGGGCCGCCAGGCTGGGACAGAGAAATTTGGAAGACAGTTAGCTGGCCTACTGACTAGAAGATATCCATATTTGTTCCCATCCCCTAAAAAAGGTGATTTAACACAATGTGAGAATTATCGAATTATCACATGCAAGTAATATCTTGCTGCAGAATGTTTTTTCTTTTTTCCCCCCTCTCTTCGGAGGGGGAAGCGAGCTGGTGGGGAAGGGTGGGAAGGGAGAAAATTGCGGCAATGAATGAATGGAAATCCAAAACCTCTGTAAAAAAAAAGTGACCAGGACAGTACATCAAAAGGGAACTGCCAGAAATTCAAGCTGGATTCAAAAGAGGCTGTGGAATGAGGGATAGATGGCATTGCTGCTGTCAGATTGATCATGGCATAAAATGCCAAAAACATGTTTAGTTTTGTTTTCTTGATTTGTTTTCAAATGCAAAGGCATTTGATTGTGTGGATTATAACAAACGATGGCTAAAATTGAGAAGACTTGGAATCCCAGAAGACTTAATTGTGCTCGTGCGAAACCTATAAAATAGAGAAGCGGTTATCTGAATGGAACCAGAGAACACCGCCTGGTTTAAACTCAGGAAAGGTGTGTGTCAGGGTTGTTTCCTTTCTCTGTATCTATTAAATCTGTATGCTGAGCAAATAATTCCAGAATTTGGGCTTTATGAAGAAGAATATAACATCCGAATTGTAGGAAAGCTTATCAGAAACCTGTGTTGTGCAGATGACACAATCTCGCTTGCAGTAAGTGAGAAGGAATGGAAATACTGGGTGAAGACCAAAGACGACAACCTTTCATTTTGTCTTTGTTGTTGAGATGTAATATGGATTACATCTCCACATTGAGAGAACAGAAATCCTCACTACCGGACCCATAGACAACAACATATTGTTGTTGTTAAGTACCATCAAGTCGTAGATGACTCATAGTGTCCCTATAAACAAAAGACCTGGACACTTGTATGCCTTTCATTGTTTCTCCAAGTTCATAGAGTTTCCGAAGGCAAGCTATTTCAGAAGTGGATGCCGCCACTGCTTCCAAGCTTGTTTTAATTGGGGAGCTCCAGCAAACACTGTCCACCATGGTTAACCATTATCACATTTGACACTTCAGTGTCACAGTGTTCAGCATCACAGCAACCACAAGTTACCTCTGTACAGCAAATGGACAGACGAGTGCTATGCCACTTAGAAGAATGTTTGACCAAAACCAATTAAAACCAGGGCTGAGGGCTGCAGGTTAAAATCACCACCTTTGGCTTGGTGGCATAACTTTCTGTCCACTAGGCCAACTGAGCTCTTTCTATATTATAGAGAAAAAGAAAAATTGAAGTTGTCAATGATTTTATCTTACTTGGATGGATACCCCTGGTAGCAGTAGTCAAGAAATTAAAAGACATGTTGCACTGGGAAAATATGCTGTTAAGGACCTCTCCAAAATTTTAAAGAGTAAAGGTGTCAGTTTAAAGACTAAAATTCACTAGGCACAGGTCATAGTATCTCAATAGCTTCTTATGCATCTGAAATTCAGACAATAAATAAGGAAGAATGAAGAGGAATTGATGTCTTTGAATTGCGGTGTGGAGAAGAATGCTGAATCATAGGGCTGAAAGAGTCCTTTGACATAATCTAGTGCCCCTAGGTTGCTTATGTAAAGTAACTGTTACCTCTCATTTGTGTTTTTAAACCTTTTCTCTGGAATGTGGAATAAGGTTTATCTCTTTTTTTAAAAAAATGTATTTTCTTTTCTTTTTTTAATTACTATTAATTTTTTTTTACAAAGGAAAGGCTGGTGTGCCCAGATTTATTGAAAATATTACAGCACAGCAAACAGACTCAAACGGCTCCACGTGGTGTTTTGAAATTCATCCCAGATGTGGGCTGAGAGACCTGCAGGTTGGATAGACTGCCAAAGTCAAGGAGTTTCAGCATTTCCTTAGTATCAGGATCTACTTCAATGATCTCCTGATCCAGGGATGAAACCTCTGGTACATAATTATCTCTCCTTTCTCTCTCCTCCTCCTGCAGCTTAATGGAGATGCCTCTCACAGGCCCTCTCTGAATCTGCTTCATCAGATGTGTGACATAGCCTGCTATCTTGTTTCGGAGTTTCTTGCTGGGAATAATGGCGATCTCCTTGCACATGCGCTTGTTGGTGTGGAAGTCATTACCCAGGCACTTGTAGTATTTCTCAATGATGACCCGGGCCGCCTTCTTCATGGTTTTGGTGCGAACGCGGCCCATGTTGGTGGGTCCTTGGTGAAAGAGCTAATTACTATTGATTTTAATGAAAATTTGCAGAGACTTTGGATTTTCATTCATTCATTGTTGCATGATTTATCTCTTCTTCATGAGGCTGAGTGATAGCTTAGTGTAGGGGTATTTTTGGCACTTGCTAGGCTCTGGTGGCTTAGTGGTAAGAAACTGTGCTGCAATCCCAAAGGCATCCAGTTCAAATCTACCAAGCTGCTCTGCAGGAGAAGTATGGACAATCTCTTCTTGTGTGATCAACTGTCTCTGAAAACCTGCTGGAGGGTCAGCTAATGGTTGGTTTTGACTCCAGGGTACACACAATAATGACAGACTCACATAGGAGTCTCTGAGTGGTACAGAAAGTTAACTAATGTGCTCTGCTTTAAGATTTAAGTCCAATTACACTATTAATTCAAACCCTGCACATCTTCAGCAGTTCAAATGCATCTCTGGTTTCAAAGGAGAAAGAAAGATGGGAATTTTCCTCCCTTTGAGTTCTGCAGCACTGCCATTCCTAAGATAACCTCCTGGAGGGAGGGTAACTGTAAATACAAATTTGTTCACTGGCAATGAGTGAGTGAGTGTGAGGGGCATCTTGGAAATAAGGCCTCATCCATTGAAAACATTTGAAGCAGAGTTTTAATTTGGCCCGCATGGGGTTGCCATGAATTGGCACCAGCTTGATGGTAATTGGGTTTTAGACTCACATAATGCAGTCTGATGGAGACGCTGCCTCCTTGCCCATCCCCAGATCCTGACTAAAGAGACCTGAAAACTTACTGGTTTTGAGTTGCTTTTGACTCCCAGTGACCCTCTATCCATTTCTGAGGCTATAAATTGTAATGGGTAGAAGCTTCCTATCTTTCTCCTAAGGAGCTGATGGTGGATTTGAACTGCCAGAGATGTGCAGTCTTTAGATTAGCAGCATAACTCGATACAGACTGTGCCACCAGAGCTCCCCAAGACACCCGAAAGGAGAGCTATAGCAATACCCAAACCACAAACAATCCGTGTCTGTGGGTGTGTGAAACATTACCGCAAAGAAGACCCTGAGAAGAAGCTGAGGCTCAGAAAAGCTGCAGGCCCGAGACTGTGCCATTAGTCAACTGAGCACAGGCAACACTGGTTTTGCAATCTGACCCTTTCCCGTTCTTAGTGGAGACTCTACAACCAGTGACACAGTATGAGACTCTTGAGGTTTATTTTCATTGCAGGGCTGTCTGATTGGGTGGTGCTCACATTAAAAGGGCATGAATAATGATTGTAAAGCTGAGTAATATTTTAGACTGATTCTTTGTCGTCATCATCAAGCACTCAATATCCAACCCTTTTAAATTATATGAGTGAGGTTTGCCCAGTGGGTCAAGGGTTTATGCTGTGCTCTTATCCAATCCCTAATGTGGCTGAGGGGTTGAGGTTTTAAATCTCCAGAGAGAGTATTTAACTGTGGCACCAATAGACTCACCAGGATAGCAATAATCTTAGCTTCACACCAGTTTTTGACAGAAGTTAACAGTTAACATTAATTAAATGTCATCAAAGTGTTAGGCACTTAGCTGAGTGCTTTATACCTGTTATCCAATAAATCAGATACATACATAACTATCCTCATTTTACAGATGAGGAAACCATAAGAGATTAAGTTACTCATCCAAGATTCCCCCGCTAAAATATGAACTCCATAAAGATAAACATTATCTGTCATCAAGCTGACTTGTGGTGACACCATGAGTATATGAGTAAAACAGTGCTTAATAGGTTTTCAATGGCTGATTTTTCTGGAGAGAGATTGCCAGACTATTCCCCTTAGATGCCTCTAGGTGAACTTGGAACTTCCAAACTTTTGATCAAGAGCTGTTTCTACCACTCAGGGACTCCCCATGTGAAGGAGAACTGTTTCACTAGGCTACGTGTCAGGGACCTCTCCAGAGTACTGAAATGCAACGATGTCACTCTACAGACTAAGGTGTGTATAATTCAAGCCATGATCTTTGCAATTACTTGCTATGCATCAGAGAGCTGAACAATGACTAAGGATGACAAAGGAAGAATAGATGTCTTTGAGTTATGGTGCTGGAGAAGAATCTTGGATATACCATGGACTGTCAAGAAAACAAATAGATCTGGCTTGGAGAGAGTGAAACCAAGTTTCTCCTTGGAGGGCTAGGATTTTGAAGCTCCATCTCACTTTGGGCAAATGGACAGGAAGTACCAGTCCTTGGAGAAGGACATCATGCTTGGAAGGGTGGAGGGGCAGCACCGGAGAGGAAGACCCCAGATGAGATGGATTGAGACAGTAACTGGGGCAGTGGGGTTAGTGTGTCGGAATCAGTGAGACAGGCTCAGGACAGGGCAGGCTTCAAAGCTACTGTACATACAGTTATTATGTGTTGCAGGTGACTTGACAGCACATAACAATAAAAACAACAACCTGCCTCAACCCTAACACAGTGCTAGGCACAGGGAACATATGTTAAAAAAAACACAATAAATCCTTGAACCAATTAATAAACAGGTACTAAACTGTAGAGCAAAGAGGAACATATTCTCCAGAAGGAATTTTCAGACTCTCAGTAATCCGTAGCTCTTTTGTCCTCCCTTTTGTGCGTATATTTATCCCATTGATTGAGTGTTTTCAATGGGAAGTGTCTAAGTACTCTGTGGGTGTACAAGGCTGGCTGCTAATTTTGGAACACTTGTGAATCCTGGGCCTCGAGTCATGACCAACACTAGTGAGTCACACTGTCATATGGAGCGCTCCACATACTGGCTGTCAGGGTAAACCAGGAGAAGTTGCCATCTCGTCCCCATCTCTGGTGGTCTAAATAGACCCCTGCACTGCTTTCCTCCTGGAAATGTGCAAGCCACACAGATTCTCTCAGTTGCCACTCAGATGCTTCACTTCCTGCCAGAAAAAAAAAGTCCATTCTTTATCTCAGAATGCCATAGCAAATTTTTTAAATGGAAAAGCCATATTTATTACAGGCAATGTCTGTAGCAGGGAGTTCTGAGGGAGTAGTCTACAGGGAGCTAGGTGGTGTTTCTTGACAATTCTAATCTACCAGTGGACAATCTTCTCTTCTGAAAACCCGAGAGAGCATTGGCTGTAAGTCAGTTCCAGCTTGATGACAATGAGTTTGAGTTTTGAAGGTCTGCATCAGCCCTCACCGTGTCATTCCCAGCCAATGTTAAAGGGGCCAGTTAGCTTCTTTAACAAGGGACAATGTCCTCAGCTCAGGTTTTAAAATGCAAGCATCCTTCAGGTAGGAAAGGTATTGATTTAGTCACCTAACAGTGCAAAGATATGACAGTAGAACTTTTAGGGTCAGAAGAAAGTTCAGGGAGATGAGAACCTAAGTAGAAGTAGCTTCTCTGGTGAGAAGTATACCTCCCACAGTCTCAGGATCTTTAGGTACAAATAGATGATTCTCATTCATATCATGGGCTATTTGAACCACTGTGCTTTCCCCCTGGAGATGGTTGAATCCTTGCTCTTTTGCAGGACAGGAGGGAAAGTGAAGATGGGGAGAAAAAAGAAAAATTCAAACCATGGTACTTGTCATCTGTAAACAAACTCCTCAAGTTCTGCTTAAGGAGAAAGCCAAATGTTAGACTGAAACTTCAGATTTTTGGCTTCATAACTCCTGCCACCCCCTTATGCCGAGGTAACTGAGAGTAGTATTTTATGTGAGGAGGTTTTAATCGGATGAGCAGCCACACATGTTCTGTTCTCCAATTCATCTGAAGATACTAGATTTGAGTACACTGGATGCTTTATGTAAGAAATATACGGGCAATCTTCCTGAGTACTTTACAGCCTCTGAAAACCCATTAGAGGGACAGCTGTGAGCCTGTTCCTTCTCGATGGTACATTGACAACAACTCCAATTTATCAGCTGAAAGTGCCCTTTCAGTTTAACTTCTTCTGACAAAATGCAAAATAGAATAATGAGAGGTGAAATACCTATAGAAAATACCTGATATAGGAGCCTTTAAACTATTTAAGAGTTATGCTGTGGTGGCATGGTAAGGGCGCAGTGCATGAGGTGTTGGTTGTGTTAGTAACTAAGAGGGTGGTGGTTGCATTCGGTAGTCATTCCTTGGGGAAAAAAATGAACAGTCTCCTCTCATAAACACACACACACACACACACACACACACACACACACACACACAGAGCCTCAGAAACCCAACAGAAGCTCCCTGCCAGTTGCACTGAACTTGATAGCAGTGGGTCGCTACTGAGGAGGTGTCCTGGTGATACAGTATTAAAGCACTTGCCTCCTGAACAGTAAGTTTGCTAATCATTTGACTAATCATTTAATGAAAGATGACTCGACAGGAGCAGGGTTGGGGTATGCTATGGTGGAGGGTTGCTCAATCAACAAGATAGCTTTGGAACTGAAGGGGTTCGAGTTTGCTAAAAGGAAAATCTTCTAAAAGGTTAAGGAAGCTATTGTCGTTGTTATGTACTGTCAAGTTGAAACCGATCCATAGCTGACCCTCTGGTGGGTTTTCAGAGGCAGTTAATTGCATGGGAGGAGATTGCCCATCCTCCCGCAGAGCAGCTGGTGGATTTGAACCGCATGTCTTTAGGATTGCTTGCAGTGCAGTTTCTTATCACTAGGCCACCAGAGCTCACTAAAAAAGCTACTAAGCAAGAGTTTTTTGTTTTTTTTTTGTTGTTGTTGTTGTTTTTATGATAGTACGGATTCATGCATGTTTGGCTGGGATGGCTATTGAAACTCAAGGTTTGTTCGAGAGAGAGAGAAGTAAATCTTGGTTATACAAAATACGATCCACAGATCGATAGTATTGCCGTCACCTGGGAATTTGTTAAAGATGCAGAATCTGAGGCTCTGCCCCAGACTTAATGAGTAATGATCTTCTCTTTAACAAAATTCCTAGTCACCTGGGAATTTGTTAAAGATGCAGAATCTGAGGCTCTGCCCCAGACTTAATGAGTAATGATCTTCTCTTTAACAAAATTCCTAAGTAAAGCCCATGCATCTCACAGACCAAGAGATAGTGAGCTAAATGACCTTGTAGAGTTTTCCTAGTTGAGGATTTGATGACCCACTCTCCGTTGAGAAATGGAGCAGAGGTGAGACCTGGTGCCGAGGAAGTTTGAGGTGCAGTGGTGAATCCTCTCAAGCCACACCTTTGCTTGTTCAGGACATATTTCTCTTCAAGTTCAAGGGTACTGCATTGCAGTTCCTTCTTGTCACTCATTAAACTCCTTGCAAATTCCTGGGAACCACATAACATACTAGAGATTTTCTGTCCCTCCCACAGACCTATCAACTACTCAGGGCAAGAAGTGAGGTCCAGTGGTTTTTTCTGGATTCCCTTTCTCCTCCCCATTGTGAGAACCGCTACATCCTGGTCTGTTCAGCCACCTGGGGAGCCCCTGATGCAAGTGCATAGTGTCTGAAGAATTTTGCAACAGCTCCTAGATTTGTCAGTTGCTGAAAAGCCATTGTTGCATAAATGGCTCCTAAGTACCAATGAGAAAAACCAAGACCTGAATCTAATGTGCAGATGGATGGGTCTTAGGATATGGTCCCATATCTAAGAACCACTAGTTAAGCTAGTTCATAGGCACACTTACAAGTGCGAGGTGAGCATGTTTGTTCAACCAGCTGCTATTATCAACTAATAAAATAATAGACTTCTTAAAACCTGTTTTCAAAACTATATTTTTTTTCCTCCCTCAGGTTAACTCTTGGCTAATACTAGTATTGTTTGAGTACACTAAGACTATACTAATGAAAAGAACTGGAAAAATCTAAATTATGCATTTTCAAAATACATAAGGATAATAGCTGCTGTAAGAGATGTGCACGTATCCCTCGGGAAGGTCTCTCTGCTCCCTCTCTTGTGGTGGGCTGTGATCTGGCAGTCAGGTCTAAAAGGAGTATTTCTTTGTAGCATGGTTGTTGTTGACTGCCTTCGAGTCCGGCACAACTCATTGCGACCCTAGGAACAAAATGCCCCTCTATAACTATCGACATTTATCAAAGTTCATAGAGTTTCCAGAGGCATGTTGATTAGGAAGTGGATGCCACTCCTGCAGTATGGAGTGCAGTTGAAAGTTAGAATAATCTGAATTCAAACAGAATTCTATGGCTTCCTACCTTTCGCAACCTTGATTTCACCCACCCATAAAATGGGAAATTAGAGTGTTTCAGGGTGTAGTTTCTAAGATTTAGATTAAATAATATGAAGATGGGATTAAATAATACATGAAGAACTCTGCCACAGAGTAGACAAAACACATGTCTATTATTGTTTCAGCTGATATTATTGTACATCATCTTTCTAGCTCAGGTGTACTGTTTATATTATCAGGCAAAGAACTTCAAACATTAGGGGCTAAATTTTCCTAAACAAACTCCCTCTCACCTTCTTTGGATTAGAAAAGGTTTCCTACTTCCTGTACTTCTTCACCTAGCAACCAGTGTAGGCTCTGATTTGAGAGCACATAAGAGCACTTGTGGCCATTTGCCTTGCTATTGGCCCAGAGAACTCCTCCAAGAGACCTGAGTTTGACTTCCAACACAAGCTGTCTGTCAGATCTTGTATGTTTGCAGACCTGGGGTACTTCCCCAAACGGCACTGCCTCACGCTGGTGAGCACAGGACTTCACTCATGCGGTGGACACTCCCCAACTCCTTTTACATGACTCTAGCTCTGAGCAAAGTATAAATGATCTTTCCTTCAATTTCATTTTCTTTCTTTTTCAGGATTTCTTGTGGTTAACCTTCTGAGCAGACACCTCAGAATGGGCCCAGATGGGTCACCTGTACTTTCTGAGAGTAGAAGGGCGCATCAATTCTCTTGTGCCCTTGTGAGCCCAACCATACCCAGTGTCATCCAAACTTGTCCATGTCTCTATCCATCCCATTTGCCTGCTGCACTTGAATGACAGGAATAACCTGGCCTTCCAGATGAAAGCCCAGCCCCACTCCTAATCAGGAACCCAATTACCTCCTCCAGGAAGCATCCTCCTCTCCCATGCCACGCTGGGTAAGAGGCCACGTCCACTGAGTTCCCACAATAACTTAGACTCACCTCTACATTAGCCTTTATATTAGAATGATCTGTGTCTCTACCTTCCTCTCCTACTTGCTTGAGCTCCAGGAGAGCTTGGCCGTGTGTTATTCATCTCTGTGTCCCCAGAACTTACACTGTGCCTAGTACTACTGAGTTGCTGTTATGTGCCATCAAGTCACTTGCGACTCATAGCGATCCTATGTTCAACAGCCCTAAACCCTGCTGTATCCTGTGCCAATCACACTGCCTCTGACACACCCATCCCGATTACCCCAGTCACTGAATCAATCCACCTCATAGAAGGTCTTCCCCTCTTGCGCCGTCCCTCCACCCTCCCAAGCATATGTCCCTCTCTAAGGACCTGTCCCTCCTTACAACATGTCCAAAGTATGTCAGATGGAGCTTCAGAATCCCTGCCTCCAAGGAGTAGCCTGGTTTAACCCTCTCCAGGATGAATCTGTTTGTTTTCTTGACAGTCCATGGTACACTCAATACTCTTCTCCAGCACCACAGCTCAAAGGCGTCAATTCTCCTTCTATCCTTCCTAGTCATTGTCCAACTCTCTGATGCATAACAAGTGATTGCAAAGACCATGAGTACTACTGAGTATGTAAAAAATATTATAGGACAAGAGAGAGGGAACGCCATAGAAGAAGGAAATGATGCAAATAGGCCCAATCTTTCTGTGAAGGAGTTCTCAATGCTTCTGAGCAGAGATGCTAAAACTCATCCTCCTCTATTCCTAATCTTCCAACTTCTCCCTCCCTGTTATTAATATAAAAATAGAACAGGTTTATATGGCCTCATTAATACTGTTGGCTAAATAGTCAAGATGGTTCCTGGAGTCCTAGGCTATCAACAAGCTCTATAAAGAACTCTCTACTGACAGCAGGGAATAAAACCATCATCAAACACAAACACTGAACTTTTTCTTAGTTACAGATACATGTTCCACTCAAAGGCCAAGGTCACCACCGCTAGTGTACATAAGCCCTTCACAGCTGATGCTTGAAACTTTCACACCACAGAGCAGAGGGCTGAGGGAACAAAAAAAGCCTTAGGAATTCACTGTTGACTGCAATCACCTTAAAGGTATTTCCACAAATGGAGAGGAGCTGGGGCCCAGAAAGATAAACAACAAACAAAATAGGCAGGTAATGAAGAAAGTGTCTGCATGTGTGCACATGAACGCACACTCACACAGTTTAACTTTCCTAATAATGTTTTGCTCAGATTAATAATTAAATGGCCTTGTGTATTTTGAATGTGCGCCAAGATCTCAGTAGGGAAAGATGACAGACAGGTGTATCTGTGAGGTCAGCCTGGAATGAAAATAAGCTACTCCACCTTATAGATGATCTAGTTTCTTGGATTTATTCCCTATATCTTCTTTACTTTTGTCTAACCCCATATTGTAGAGATGGATCCAATAATGTGGGAATATAGAGATGGTTCACTACACAAATTTTGGTTGGCTCCAGCCAATTTAGTAAAATTTTCTCTGTGTCAAATCGCAGCACAGTTTGACCTTGAAGCCTAAGCCAAATACTGTTGGTTTGTTGGGAGGATAGCTCCCCTTGGCTTTGGGAGCTAACCCATATGTGCTCTTTCCCTTTGATAGAGCCGAGTCCCTTATACAGATGAGGATAACTCTCTTTACAAAGACGATATGTTCCCCATGATTCACCCTGCAGTCATAAATTTCATCACCAAAGTTAGAAACTTTGTACTCCTTTCATAGCACTGGAAAATGAGTATAGTCCTAGGCAAGAAAAAGCTCTTACAGATTAATCTTTTAATAACATCAGTGTTAATCTTTTGCCTCTTAAAGAAGGGAGAAAGTGTCATTAAAGTTAGCAAAGGCTCAGAGGAAAGCCCAACTGGGATTCAGACACAGAAAGCAGGAAATGGGGAAAGGAAGAAGGCAAGTTTGGGCAGAAGACACAAGTCACAGAAAGGAATCATCCCCCAGAATTAGGAGGGAGTGAGTACTTCCCCATAGAGTGGTGTTCTCCAGGCTCTCATGGGCGCAGAAGCAAGCTGCCTGCCCTGACCCGTCTCCTTCCCACTCTTCCTTCTTTCCTGCTCTCCCACTTCCTTTCCGTCCATACATCTTTATTGAGTACCTTCTATGTGTCAGGCATAGGGTAGGCAGTAGGAACATAAAGATAGTAAAACAGAGGTGCTAACATCAAATTAGGGACAGTGGTCATTTAGTGGTAGAATTCTCACCTTCCGTGTTGTAGACCCAATTCAGTTCTCAGCCAACTGAGTCTTTAAAGGCAACCACCATCCATTCACCTGCTAATGGAGGCTAGTGTGCTGGTATGATACTAAAGTAGCTTCAATGTGGCTTCCAGACTAAAACAAACTAGAAAGAAAGGTCTGATGATCTACTTAAAAAAAAATTAGCCAGTGAAAATCCTAAGAATTACAATAAACTGATCCTGTTGTGCATATGATAAATTTGAGTGTTGGACTTTCTGGATGCAGCTAACAACATGAATGGGTTATTAAGTCGTAAAGGTAGGAGCAAACGCGTTTAGAAAACATGAAAATACAACAGCATTACAGAGCCTGTGTTAGAAAATACGAGCAGAGTCGGTGGCTCTCAGTGGAAGGGATGGCCATTTCTGCCTGGCAGTGAATAGAACTGATTTCAGGAACAATTGTGCCCTCAATGTTTCTCTGCACACACGCTGCTCTTGATGAAAACAGATCAAAGAGACATGACAATGCAGTGTGATAATTCAAATTGGATATTGTGAGTTGTTTTTTTTAAAAGTCTATTAGAAGACGCATTGAGACATTTGATACAGATTGAAAATTAGCTGATATTAGTTAATCACTATTAATTACCTGGAGTAATAAATAATATTATAAATGTGTAGAAAAACATCCTCATTTTCAAGAGATGGGTGTTGAAAGTATTTAGGGGTAGTATCTGTCAAGAAAACATATGTTTTTCAAAATGTAAATAAATGTTTAATTTATGTGTGGAATTGTCAGTTACTGTTTTTTAAACTTTTCTACACATTTGACACCTTCTGCCTGCTTTCTAGCTATCACACTAAGACCTTGAGTAGTGTAAGCATTTTGTGTGTCTGTTAGCTAGTCACTGGTAAAGGATGTCATGCTGGGAAAAGTAAAAGGTCATCAAAAGAGAGGAAGATCCTCAACCAGATGAACCTGACCCAGTGACCTCAACGATGGGCTTAAGAACAGTGGAGATTGTGAGGATGGCACAGGATTGGATAGGGCTTCCTTCTGTTGTGGATAGCATTGCTACGAGTCTTTCTATGTATATGTGCTGCATCTTAATGCCAAGAAAACAAAGATCCTCCCTGCTGGACCAAGAGACAACATGATAGAGAAAAGATTGAAGTCCGATAACAATTTCGTTTTACCTGGATCCACAATCAACACCCTTGGTAGACACAGACACGAAATCAAAAGATGTGTTGCATTGGGGAGACCTTTGCTTAAGGACCTCTCCAAAGCCCTAACAAACAACAGTGTCAGTTTAAAGGCTAACGTGTGCTGATGCAAGCCATGGTATTTTCAATTGCTTCCTATGCATCTGAAAATTATAGAATGAATAAGGAAGACCAAAAAAGAATTGATGATAATGAGTTATGGTGTTGGCAAAGAGTATTGACTATATTATGGACTGCCAAAAGAACAAACAAATATTTTGAAGGAAGTGTAACTAGGTTGTTCCTTAGAGGCAAGGATGGTGAAACTTTTGTCTCATTTACTTTGGGCATATTTTTAGGAGGACCTAGTTCTTGGACTGGAACAGTGATTACCAAAGTGAACTTGAACATGGTAGAGATAGTGTTGATGGCAAGGTTCAGATCTATTGTTCATAGAGTCACTGTGAGACTTAGTTGATTTATGTAAAACGAGTAAGAGTGACATGGAGACTGCCAAGTCTGACCTCTACTAACTCCACAAGGGGAAACTGTCCCACCAACAGCTTCCACAATACAAAGCCAGGCCCCTTGAGGTCAGAGAAGCACTGCCCACCCCCATGGTCCCACACCAATGTAAAAAGACAGTAAGGATGGCATGGAGACTGTCAAGTCTGACTTACTACTTGTATAAAGGAGAACTATCCTCGTCAACAACATCTACAGTATAAGACTCATTTCTATAGGATCAGACATGGTCTTCCATGCTCCTGCACTTATTTCTACTGATTCCAACATTCCAACTGATTATACTTCTTTACTGGGTCCAAAATCTGTTGCAGTGACCACACAGACTTTATAGAATCATATCCACAGTTATGGGGTTCATTAGGGAAGTTACAGGCTATAATTCAGGTTGGTGTTATTGTTGATTGCCATCGAATCGAGCACTACTCATAGCAACCCTATGAACGAAAGACCTGAAGCTTTTCTATAACTATCGTCGTTTCTCAAAGTTCATCAAGTTTCCAGAGGCATGTTGTTTAGGAAGTGGATGCCACTCTTGTTTCAAATAATTAATATAATTTCTCAGTACAGGAACCTTCTCAAATATAATCACAGACCTTTTGACCTTCATTCAGCCTCAAGGCTTAGGTCAGTGTCACAAAGTTCCTTTAATCCTGCCACTCATGGTGTTTTCCTTCAGCCCTCCAGCAAGCTTGGGTAAAGGTTTTTGACTCTGGTGGCAGCAGTCAGTTCTGTCTTGTTTCAGTCTCTGGTTCTTTGCTGAGGTTTCTGTTGCTGTTGTGTGGATCCTGGTCTAGCTGTCACAGGAATCTGGCGCCAAAGGACACATGTTGTCTATTCTTTCTTGCTAGTGTTTGAGATTCCTGATTTCTGCTGCTAAAACAGACTAATTTAAACCTAGTAGGATGACAAAACTAGCCAATCTCCTAATGGATAGACTAATATGCCTTATTTATACGATCCCGTGGAGGGACAACAAAGGAGAGAAAAACCCTCAACCAAGTGAGTTGACACGGTGATTGCAGCAATGGGCTTGAGTATATCAGAGATTATGAGGATGGCAGGATAGGACAGTGTTCAGGTCAGTTGTTTCATAGAGTCGCTATGAGTCATACTCTACTCAACAGGCTCCTAACATCACAACAACATTCCATCTAGATGATAAAATCAAAGTCAATGACTAGGAAAGCCATTTTCAACAATAAACTTTTGACAGTAGATCTTAGTAATGCCTAAAAAAACAAGATGAATCAGAGTCAGTTGATGACATCTAACAATCCAAGAACAGCAATGTTTATCATATGTACTAGATACAATGATAGGGAGCTCTGATGGCTTAGCAGTAAAGAATTGTCCTGCCAATCCAAAAGTACATGGTTTCACTCTACCAGCTGTTCCAGCTGACTGAAAAGGGCAATCTACTCACATGTGGTTTACTGGCTCTGAAAACTCACCAAAAGATTAGTTCTGACTCTGCAGTATACAACAACAATAAGATACAATAATTAGAGTTAATATGTATTTTCACCTTTAGATCTTACAATAAATACTCTTCTTGTTGTTAAGTGCCACTGAGTTGATTATGACTCATAGAGACCTTATGACAATAAACCTGAACCTCGTTCTATTCTGTGCCATCTTAACCTTCTCTGCTATGCTTGAGCCCATGTTACAGTCACTGGGCCAATTAATTTCATTGAGGTTTTTCCTCCCTTTTCCCAACCCTCCACCTTTCCAAGCATGCTATCCCTTTGCTCCTAACAATATACTCAAAATAAGTGAGGTGAAATTTTGCTATCTTTGCAGCTAAGGAGGACCCTGGCTACAATTCTCCATGATATATTTGTTTGTTCTTTTGGCAGTCTATGAGATATTCATTACTCATTTCTAACACCACAATTTAAAGGCATCAATTTTTCTGCTGTCATCATTCATCAGCTAACTTTTAGATGCATAGGAAGTAATTGGAAAGACCATAACTTGGGTCAGGTTTACCTTAGTCTTTAGATGGACATCATTGATCCTGAGCTCCTTAGAGAGGCCCTTTACAGCAGATTTTTTTTTACAGCAGATTTTCCCAGTGCAATACATCTTCTGATTTTTTGAATGTTAGCACTGAGGGTTTAATTGTAAATCCAAGTAAGATGAAGTTGTTGACAACTTCAATGTTATCTCCATTTACCATCTATGCTGTTGCCTATTGGTCCAGTGGTAGGATTTTTGTTTTCTTGTTGGGATGTAATCCATACTGAAGTCTTTGATTTTCTGCGGTATTTTAAGTCAGACTCGCTTTCATGGTTGCTTCAACTGCATAATGTAAGTTATTGATGAGTCTTCCTCCGATACTAATGACACATTCATACTTTTTCATAAAGTCTTGAATGATGTGCTCAGCATACAGATAGAGTGGGGATAGTAAAAGGATACAGCCCTGATGCATACCTTGATTTTTAAACCTCCAGTGTTTCCTTTTTCTGTCTGCACAGCAGCTTCATGCTTTACATGAGCACAATTCGGTATTCTGGGATTTTCATTCTTTTCAATGGTAGCCATAATTTGTTATGATCTACACAGTCAAATGCCATTGCACAGGTAAGACAAAAATAAACATTCTTCTGGTATTCTCTACTTTCTGCCAAGATCTGACTTCAGCAATGATATCCCTGATGCCATAACCTCTTCTAAATTCAGCTTGAGTTTCATGTCTTTGTTTTATTTTCAGAAATTTTTTTTTTTATCACCAAGTTTCTTTCACATACATCTGTCACCTGGTGTAGAGATTTTTTTTTAATAATGATCACAACAATTCAGAGTCAGCTTGAATTTCTAACAGTTCTCTGTCAATGTAGTGTTCAAATTGTTTTTGGATAATCTTCAACAAGGTTTTACTGGCATATGAGATTAACGATATTGCTTAATAGTTTCTACATTCAGTTGGATCACTATTTTTTAAAATGGGAACAAAGATTTTTTCAAATAATGCACAGTCAATTGGCCAGAGAGGTTTCTTCCAAATTTCTTGACACTGACTGGTGAGCATATCTAGGGTTGCATGTTTGTTGAAATATGTTAATTGGTATTCTATTAATTCTTAGGGCTTATATTTTTCCAGTGCCTTCAGTGAACTTCTTTTTATATCATCATTGGCTTTTTACCATATGTTATTTCCTGAAATACTACTTATCTCTTCATTATCCTTGGCTCTTAATCATATGGTGTTTACTGAAATGACTCAATGTTGACCAATTCCTTTTGGTACCATGACTCTGTGTATTCATTCCATTTTCTTTTTAAATTATTATTAAATTTTATTATTTTTAGTGAACATTTATAGAGATTTGGGGTTTTCATTCATTCATTGTTGCACTGTTTTCTCTACCCTCCTCCCCAGTTCGTTCT
>NW_006399813.1:16008038-16008959 GCF_000299155.1 Elephantulus edwardii | reverse complement strand
TAATAAAATTTAATAAAAAAAAAAGAAAATGTGCTAGTGATCTTTTACAGTGGTAATCCCCTTCACTAACTGAGAAGAGAATGATGTTTCCTTTTCAGAGAATTTCTTAATGAAGGTCCCATTCATTATGGTCACAGTAATGATTAAAGACAAGCAAAGGGATTTAAGAGACTGGGACAGGTCTGCATTGAGACATCATCCAGACCCCCTTAAAACTGAGCCAGAGTGCATGGAAGGCAGGGTGTGTGCAGACAATTGGCCTCTATAGGAATTTCAACCTAGACTTCAACCCTATTTGTCCTTGGCTCCATTCAGACTCCCTAGTTGAACGGCTGGTGCACAGGGCAAATCCTCAGCCCCACAGCCATCCTGGCAGACCCACCATGTAATAAATCAGGATCAATTTCTATTCCACTCTTAGTGTATGAAATGTAAGAATTTAAAAAAAATCATGCAAAAAGTCAGAAGGATATAAATATTACAAACTCCAGTCTCCCAGGGATTTGGCACTAAGACAAAAGTCACTTCCTTCAGTGTTCCTAGCTTATAGCCCAGTTTTACCTTTGAAGACAGACCTGCTTCACAAAATTGCTGTCAAGTAAGGTATTCTGAGTAATTTGAGATTACCTATTTATGCTGTGGGGCAAAGGACCCAGGCAGGAAGAGCTCTTAAATTGTTTGTTTGTTTGTTTGTTTGTTTGTTTAACAGGAACAGTTGCACCACTTCCTCTAGTACACATTTCTAGGAAATGAATGGTGTTGTGGCAACCATTAACTTTCCCTTCAGTAAATGGCCAGGCAGACACACCATGAAGCCCATGTAAATTCTGATGATGTCTGCTAAGTAGAACTCATTTAGATTGGAAAATGAATCTTGTTGCCTAAATTCAGAAAGCTAAGTGATGACAACTCTTTTAACAA
>NW_006399813.1:16004071-16005320 GCF_000299155.1 Elephantulus edwardii | reverse complement strand
AAATTCCGTCCTCCACTGGGTTGTTTTACAACTTGGAAGTTCGAAAGCAAGACAGAGGTAAAGTAGGGAACTGCTTATGAGGTTTTCCGTCCATTCCAACAACTAAGAAATAGTGAGAAGAGTTGGGACCTCAGAAGGCTTTTAGAGCCAATTAGTAGGGTCTGTGTCCAAGAGAAAATGAATATACTTACCAGTAATGTTAATGCTCACCCACAGCTCTTCTGGGAGGGTCCATTTTCTTTGGATGCTTCCTGGATCAGTCAGAATTTTATCCATGCCATCATTCAGTATTGCCACTCAAAACTTGAATTTGTTTTTCCATTCTTCCAGCTGGAGAAATGACAAGTGAATTCTTCTCTTTTTATTTTCTAACTCCAGCTCATTGCACATCTCTTACTATACCTTGTCTTCAAGAGTTGCCATTTGTAATCTTCTGTCCGTCTCATTTACATCACCATTTTTTCCTTTTTGTTTTGGTTTCTTGGCATTCTAGTACAATTTTCAGAATCTTTTCTGACATCCATTTCTGTCATTTCTTTCTCCCTTTACTTTAAAATGGCCTTTTTTTTCTTTGTTGGTGATATCTTTGATGTCATTTCACAACCCATCTGATCTTTGATCAGATCTTTGATCTTTGATACTTCAATTTTCTTGTCTTTTACAGTAAAGAAAACTGATGCTTGACAAGGTGCACTTAGTACATATTCCAAGTTGCACAGCTAGTAAGTGGCGCCATAGTCCAACTTAGCTTTGATCTGGTCCAAAATCATCTTCTTGGGATTATTTTCTTTTATTTATAGCTTTCAGTAGAAAAAAAATCATTAAATTTAGTGTCTAATTGAAGCAATCGTGACAGAAGTCATTGCTGTAAAGGGTAATTTGTTAGCTTCTTAGTACACACAAACCTTCTGAGAGCTTTTCCTGCTTTGATAGAGAGAAGAAAGTCCTCTAGGAGCTGCCCAGTAGAAGCAGCCATCAGTGCATGGTGTGAAATCATAAGGAGAATGCACACCCATGTTTATCACTGCTTTGTTCACAATAGCAAGGAGTTGGAAATAACCTAAGTGCCCATCAACAAATGAATAGATAGAGAAGCTGTGGTATATTCATGCAATGGAATTCTACACTGTATTTAAAAACAAGGAGCTCATGCAATATTATTCAAAATGGGTGACCCTGGAGGACATTATGCTGAGTGAAGTATCTCAGTCACACAAGGACAAATACTGCATGGTGCCACTGTTGTAAA
>NW_006399813.1:15975556-16000311 GCF_000299155.1 Elephantulus edwardii | reverse complement strand
TGGAGGAGCAGAAGTCGAGAGAATAAGATAGGACATCCAATGAGAAAGAAAAGAAGGGATCTGATGATAAACAAAGTCGTGTGAAGTCCAGTAGTGGAGAACTGCAGAGCGAAGACACAGAGACTGGAGGGAAAGTGATACTAAGAATGAGGTCATTGGGACCAGTGAGGACATTCAACCTGAAGGGGACACTCAGTCCAACTAAAACTGATCTGATAAGACCTCAGATCAGATAGGACTACTGTTTAAAGATTTTTTTGAAGAATACTGAAAACAACATAAAGTGAAGATCAATATTAAAATAAGGTGAAAGGAAGCTATCAGGACCTAGAAAAAGTATAAAGCTCAGCAGTTTGTGGGGGTTTTTGTTTGTGTTTTTTTAAATAAAAGGTAATTCAGGACTCATGCGACATTCAGACTTCAGATATGGTAATAGCATTTATACCACTGAAAACTTAGGTCTGGTATCATATTTTTTTTCTTTAAGACTTTTTAAGAACTATCACCCAAACACACGGCTTATTTAATGTTTAATTGAAAGTTTTCATTCTTGGACTTTGAAAATAGGAGTAAACATTAGTATTTGTGTGAATCAGACTAACTGGAATTCAATTTTCACAACGCTGCTATACCTACCTTTTTAATTTGGAAGTGAAATAAAGTATCTCTGACTTTCTGTTACACGCCTGATTGTCTCTGTCAATTGAAAAGATTTAGTATTAATCTTTTTCTAATAAAGTCATTGACTTTGAAAAACAAACAAACAAACAAAAAAAACAATCCACAAATGAAAATTGTTTCTGGGGGGGGGGGAATAATTTGTAAAAATGAAGCAATTTTGTGGGCATTTTCCCCTAAAGATCTTCTGATTCTAAACCAGCATGCACGCCACACAGCTTTAACTACCCTCTATGTTATTGGTATGTTATCATTGCTTAAAAGTCTCTGGGTCCGTTCCCCACCTCCTCACTCTCGCAACTGGTCTCTATTCCTCTGGCTTTTCTGAGTTCTAGAATTCTCTCCTTGTCACTAGTGATCTTTCTGAAAGGTAATCAGGAATCCACCACTCACCTGCTTAAAAGTTAACAGCAGTCTCCTACAGAAAAACGACTCACACTCTTCATCTGGCAAAGAACACTTTCCTGTGAGATCCTTGTCTCATCCAGTCATCCTTACTGATCTTCATATGAAATCTCTCAAACTGCCCCGACCCCTGGATGCTTCCTTCTCTGTGTCTCTGCTCCTCCTTAATACTCAGGGGACACACACACACACACACACACACACACACACACACACACAGACCTTCCTTATTAACATAACAAAGAAAATCTGGTTTCCAGACTCAGTCACATCCACAGGTAAAGGAGTAAAGACTTACATATATATTTTGGAGAGACATAGTTCAATCCATGACAACCTGGCTCTTTCTGTTCTAATAATACTTCATCAATGGGGCCTGCAGCTCTCTACATTCTCATGGACTCAGTGGTCCCATGAAAGAAAAAGGAATGTCCACTGTTTATTCCAAAGTGACCTTGGAGACATTCCCTCCCCTCCCCTCCCACCTCCCCAAACTCATTCTCATCAATTTGAAAAGTACAAGCCTAGGGGAATGAGAAAAATGTGTAAAAACTCTCTGGAATCTACCTGCCACTTCTTATCACTAGCCACCTGAAGGGCGCAGTCTCCTAGAGGTTAAACTGGATTGTATGCACTAGACCCTCAGGATGAAGGGTTGGGCACATTCAAATTGGTTACCAAGAGCCTTTCAGGCTGGATGAACCCCTGAAACTGTTGTCCCAAGATAGATAACCTTTACATTTTAGCCCCCAAATATCTCTTGAAGTCTTCTTGAAACCAGATAGTAGTTTAGCTTAATTTTAAAGAATTATCTTGATAGGATCAAAATGACAATAGCTACAGGAAAGATTAGATAGGAAGATAGAGATCATCGGGTTTTAGGTTTCTGGAGCAGAAACAACTCAGAAAAGGAGAGTAAAGATAATTCTACAACTCCAAGATTTCAGTCGCTACATGGAATTGTGAAACTGTGTATTTCTTCAGCAATAAAACAGATTGTTCTTTAAAAATGGCATTCAGGGTTGGAAAGGGCTAGCAGGAAATAGCTGGTGTCTATACAACATGCTCACTCTACCTCTCTGGCTCTGCCTTATCCCACCCACGGCCATTTGGCTTTAACCATCTCTTGAAGGTTTGGAAATAGAGTTGTTAGTTGATAGGAGTCTCGTTTCAATGTCAGTCTGACATTTTTAGTGGCTCCCACAGCACTTTCCTGCCTCTTATCCTTCAGATCCTGGGCTTGTATGTTGGTGAGATGGAATGTAAATCTATAAACTTGATAAGAGTCAAGGAGTGACTGTGTGATGAAGATATGAAGGCACAATCAAGGACTACCACCTCCTGGAGACATGGGCACCCATGATCCCAGGTCAGCTTGGGAAGGCCAGTGTGACAAAATAACTGTTAACTTAAGGTCATCATACCTAGTCTAAGGGAGCTCTGGTGGCGTAGTGGTAAGAAGCTGGGTTGCAATTCAGAAGGCACGTGGTTCAAATCCACCACCTGCTCTGAGGGAAAAGGTGGGCTAATCTCCTCCTGTGAGATTAACTGCCTCTGAAAACCCACTGGAGGGTCAGCTATGGGTTGGTTGCCTCTTGACAGTACCCACCAACAACATACTTAGTGTAAGATTCTGAGAGTCTTTCCATGGTGGAATATCCAGCTAGATGATAGCATATTTTGGGTCGGGGTGATAGTAAGTGTAGAAATTAAAATTGATGGGTGTCAGGTTCCAGGGCAGCGATGACAATGTTGGGTCTCAGGAGGAAAATGCCAAGTTACTGAGCAAGGGCTTGATCAAAGCAGAGCAACACAAAGGGAAGCAGGATACTGAAACTGAACTAGACTTACTTGCTGCAAAACAGTCTCACTGGTAGGCTGCAGGCTTAGTGTTTCTGCTTTTTCTCTTCCCAGCCAGGCTGGTCCTAGATGTGAGAAGAACTGACTCTGTAGACAGAACACTCCCTATGCTAGACAATCATCACCATGAGGGTGAGACTCACACTCAGTCTCCTCTTCCTTGAGCAATTGTCTAGCATATAGTAAATGCTCAATGAACATTTATCCATAAAGGCCCATCATGTAAGTTGCTGGAAACCAGGTATATATAGTATTTTCCACGTGACAGCCCTGTGCTTTACAAGTAGCAACTAATTTAAAATGCTTAGTCATTTTTCAGCCAGCGGCCTAGAATGTTTATTTTGCACTGAGCCCAGCAGATTGTGTAGCTGGTATGACATTATGCATATCCATTGTCCATCCAACCCATCTAGTCTCCTCTTTTTACTCTCCCTTGATCTCTCACAGGAATCTGCTTCTTCCAATCTCAGTGAATTCCTGTCATTCTTAGCTATTAGGGGAGCATGCAGGTTAACTCAGGGGAGCATGCAGGTTAACTCCCTTCTCTCTTCCTGAGTCTCTTATTTTAATCTGTTTGTCCTGAAGCGGATTAAGATGTATTTTTCTTAAGATCTGAGGACTCCTGATACTCACTTCATCCCTCCCATCTTCTCCCTCTAATAACTTCACTCCTCCCACCATGAGTTGCTCAGTTTCCTGTCAATCCAGGGTGAGATAAGGCCTGTGAAGACTTGAAGCAGGTTGTCAGCAAAGACTTGTTATTAGGCATCATTGAATCAGCACTACTTCATAGCAGTTTTAGATACTATAAAATGGAGCTCTGCCTGGTCCTGCACCGTCTTTAGATAAGTTGCTATGTTTGAGTCCATTGTTGGAGCCTGGATCAATCCACCCTGTGAAAGATTTTCCTCTTTTTAACTGGTCTTCGACTTTTCCAAGCATCATGTCCTCCTCTAGGGACTGGTCCCTCCTCATAGCAGGTCCAAAGTGCAGAAGATGCATTCTGGCTGTGACAGATGTGTTCACTCTTTTGGCAGGTCGTAGTACATTCCATATTCTTCATCTATGCTGCAATTCAAAGACATATGTTCTTCTTCAGATTCCTTACTCACAAGCCAGTGTTCTCATTTGTACAAGTCTATGGAGAACATCTTACTTACCTTACCTTAGTCCTTAAAATAACATTTTTCTTTTTAAAAGACACTAACTAGGTCTTTTGCAACAGATTTGCCCAATGCTACACCAGAAAAAAGTTTATTTGTATTTTATTGACTATGAAAGGATATTTGACTTTGTGGATCATAACAAATTAGAACTAAACTAATGTTGAGGAGAACAGGAGTCCTACAACACTTAATTGTGCTCATGTAAAACATATACCTAGACCAAGAAGCAGCTGTGTAGACAGAGAAAGAAAGCATGGCATGGCTTAAAATCAAGAAAGATGTACATCAGGGCTGTATTCTTTCTCCAAATGTATTCAACCTATATGCTGAGCAAATAATTCAAGAAGCTGGACTTTATGAAGAAGGATGTGACATCAGGATCAGAGGAATACTCAACTTTGTCTGCTGAAAAGGAGGAGGACTTGAAATGATTGCTGCAGAAGATCAAATACTATACCTTCAATGTGGATTACATCTCAACATCAAGTAAACAAAAATTTTCATCACTGGGATAGTATGCTACATCATGATAGATAGAAAATAGATTCATCTACCTTTTAAGGTGCACCTGATCCACGCCATGGTCTTTTCAATTACATTTCTGAAAAGTGAACAGCGAATGATATTATAAATTTACAATAAAATCTTGATTAAAAAAAACAACAAAAAACAGTAAGTGATAATACCAGAATTGTTGGTGCCTTTGAGTTATGGATTTAGAAAAGAGTATGCACTATCCCATAAATAGGTAAAAAAATACACAAATATGTCTTGGAGAAAGTGCGACCAGGGTGATCCTTAGAGGGAAGGATAGCGAAGCTTCATCTCACACACTTTGGGCATTTGTTAGAAGGGGTCAGGCCTTGGTAAACGACATCATGCTTAGGAAAAAGGAGGGTCAGAGAAGAAGAGGAAGACCTGCAAAAAGATAGATTAACACAGTGACTGTAGCAGTGGGCCTGATTATATCAGGGATAATGAGGATGGCCCAGGATAGGGTAGGTTCAGATCTTTTTTTCATAGCATCTTTATGAGTTGTAGTCAATGGCACCTAACAACTGTGTATTTCCTTTGATTTCTTGACAGCTGCTTCAATGAACATTGATAATGGATTCAAGTAAATCTTTTATGACTTCAGTCTTTACTCTGTTTACCATGATGTTGTTTATTGGCCTAAGGATTTTTATTTTTATTTTCTGGTTTATATCAGTAAATGTTTTGAGTCTTTTTTCCAATTTCAGCAAGCAATCCAGATACCACATTTTTTTCCATATAATTCAGTTTCTTAGATAATTTGCTCAACACAAAAATGAAATCATTATAGTGAAAGGATCCAACTAATACAATTTTTTTAAATTTTTTTCAGCTAATACAATTTTAAACAACACAGCATCTCTTTGTTTTCTTCAAATAGTTGCATTTTGGTCTATGTATATGTTGTGCATTAGCACAATAAAGTGTTTTGGAATTCACATTCACATTCTTGCATCTTTTCTTGAAATATTTTAAGTTACTTATAATTAGCTTTGACCTACAGAGTTGAATGTCTTTGCATAGTTGAAAATCGATGCCTTTGAGCTGTGGTGCTGGAGAAGAGTATTGAATATACATGGACTGCTAGGAAAACAAACAGGTTTGTCCTTGAGAGAGTGAAACCAGGCTGCTCTTTGGAGGCAAGGATTCTGAAACTTCGTCTGACATACTTTGGACATGTTGCAAGGAAGGATCAGTCCTTGGAAAGGGACGTCATGCTTGGGAGGGTGGAGGGACAGCACAGGAGAAGAAGAATCTCGGTGAGATGGATTGATTCAGTGACTGAGGTAATCGAGGTAGATGTGTCGGAGACAGTGAGATTGGCACAAGATAGAGCAGGGTTTAGGGCTGTTGTACATAGGGTCACTATAAATCATAGGTGACTCAACAGCCCATAACAACAACAAAATTCCCTTATTTCATCCAAGACCTATCTAAATCAGCAAAGATATCTCTGATTTCCTGTACTCCAAATCTGGCTTGAATTTCTGGCACTTCGCTGTCTATATACTGCTACAATTATTTTAAAACTATCTCCAGCATAATTTTACTTGCATATAATATTAATGATGTTGTTTAGTAATTTTCACATTCTCTTTGATAATTTTTCTTTGAAATAACAAATGCTTATTTTCTATGTTCATACTTTATACATTTCACATTCTTATTATTAATGGATGTTTGCTATTGTTTCTTCTCATTTTAAATCATTTAACACAAACAAATTAAGTTACTAAAAGCTTTAGTCCATATTGAGGTCCACTCAGAGGAGACAACTTTTCCCCTGTAGTTTTTCAAGTGCCTTCCAAACCTGCTCATCACATCTTCCAACACTTTATTGAGTATGTTCTGCTGCTATTCTTAAGGCTTCACTGACCAAGTTTTTTCAGCAGTAGATTGCCAAATTCTTCTTCCCAGTCTATCTTAGTCTGAAAGCTCCAACAAAACATGCCAGCCATGGCAACTCTACTGGTGTGTGAAATAATAGTGGCAGAGCTTCTAGCTGCATCACTGCAGCATGTAAGCCACTTAAAGTATGAAAACTGTCATGTTACTTGTCATCAAAAAGAAGCCCAAATAATAAAGGACTTTTTTAGTCCAAATGAAAAGATATTCAAGAGATATTGTTGTTATTGATTGTCATCGAGTCAAGCACAACTCATTGCAACCCTATGAACAAAAGACCTGAAGCCTTTCTATAACTATCAACATTTATCAAAGTTCATAGAGTTTCCAGAGGCATGTCATTTAGAAAGTGGATGCCACTCCTGCTTCCAAACCTGTCTTAAACTGGGAGCTCCACCAAACACTGTCCTCCATGGATTACGCCACTGTTATGGCATTTGACACCCCAATGGCACAAGGTTCAGCAGCACAGCAACCCTAGGTTACCTCAGTACAGCATATAGACAGAAGAGTGCTGTACCACTTAGAAGAATGTTCCTCTAAAATATAGTAACAAGCAACTTTTAAATACAAAGGTCCTCCCTGAGATCTTGTTGATTCTAAATAAGAAGCTTAACTAGAAAAAACAACCAATATAGTATGTTGTTGTTATGTGCTGTTGCGTCACCTGCAATGTATAGTGTGACCTATGTATAGCAGTTCTGAACCCTGACCTGTCCTGAGCCATTCTCACTAATTCCAACACACCAACACCCTCATTGCCCTACTGTATCAATCTATCTCTCTGAGGTCTTCCTCTCCTGCACTGTCTCTCTACCCTTCTGGGCATAATGTCTGTCTCCAAAGATTGGTCTCTCCTGGCCACTTGCCCAAAGTATGTGACACAGAGCTTCAAAATCCTAGCCTCCGTAGAAACCAAATTAATGAGTATATCTTATTTAGATCCTGGTTCAAATAGATCAACTCTAAAAATACTACTCCTACCAATGATGAGGAAGTTCTGGGTATTAGATGATGTTGAGGATTTATTCTTTGTTGGATGTGAAGAAGGTATAGTGGCTGTGAAGGAAAAAAGATTTTTATTTCTTTCAGAAGTATGTATTGGAGTATTTAGAGTGTTGTGCTATAATGTCTGGGGTTTATTTTAAAATACTCTAGCAAAATGGAAAAAAGTTGAATTGGAAAGAGAGAGATAAAACAGATATGACAAGGTATTGAGCTCGTTAAGTTAGGTGATGGGTGTATGGAATGTGTTGTTCTCTTCTTTCACATGGTACTGTGGGTTTATTTTTCCAAATGGCTTTCCTAGCCCATTGTCTTTGACTTTCAGCACATGGCTGAGTGGGACTGTGCTGGTGATGTGAATGGTACCTTCTGGGTGAGAACATGTACACAAATTGTGTCGACTACTAGTGAAGGGGTTGGTCAGTCTTCTCATCTTCCAGGTTTAACTTGAGCAAGTTCAGAGGCAGAAGAAAAGACTCTTGCTACCACCTAGGAAGCAGAAGCTGGGAACACAGCACACATCCTTCAGGGTCAGAGAAATTTCTGTACAAATGGAGACAGACCAGAAATTGATACACTGCAACAGCAGAAAACCAGAGACCAACATTGGATGGGGAGGACCAGAGGCTAAGGTTGGCAATTTGCTTACTCTGTTGCCCCACAGAGCCAAGGCCAAGGCCAGGCCAAGGTGGGCCACTACTCAAGCTTGCTAAGAATTAGAATGCCATAATTGGCACGGCTAGGAGAACTTTGTAATGCTGGTCTGAAATATCAAGGCTGACAGTCAAGGGGCCCACAAGCATACTTGAGAGGCTGTTTAAATGAAAAAATTATAGCCTGTTTCCAACCTGAACTATCACCTTTTAATTTCCCTAATAAAACCCATGGTTGTCAATATCGTCCACATGATCATTGCAATGGATTATCAGACCTATTAACAGAGCAACAGGAGATTTGGGAAGGACAGTTAGTAATGAAATTGGAAGAGTTAGATCTGGGAGAGTGTGGGCTTGTTTGACCTCAAGGAATTGGTTTTGTGCTGTGGGTATTGTTGATGGGAACTTCTCCCCCTTGTGGAATGAGTACAGGTCAGGCTGCCCACAAATCACTCACATCCTGTATACAACACGTATGACCCTTTTCTTAATGATTTGTGCTCTATTGTTAACCTAGGAGTTGACAGTGTGAACCCACTTGGTGGTGCCAGTCATGGAAGGAAGACCTGATAATCTGCTTTAGTAAAGATTGCCGCCAAGAAAACTGTGTGGAACAAGGGTCCCCGTGGGGTGAAATGAGCTGCTAACAACATTTACAAGTGAAAAAGAGAATGAGCAAAAGCAAGAGAGACAGAACATCAGATGACAGTATTTACAAACTAGTGGACGTGCGTGTTTACTCTTGCTCCACTTTTATAGTTCAGAAGAGCCTAATCTTTGCTTGAGCTGTTTTTAGAGTGTGTGGATACTCTTGACTTTGCTGTAACAGAATCTTCTCGAGTCGTTTAAGTGACAGTGGGGCATGGCTCCCTTGAACTATCTCCACTTACTCTCCCGCCTGCTCCCTCTTGTGATCAACAGCATAGAAGAGTATAATAGGCGATATGGAGGCTTAAACTCAGGACTTTATCTCCTTCAATTTCACAGCATCCTAATCATTCTGCTTTTGTACACCTAACTCAAGTATCTCTGACTTCTTGGCCTATCTATATCCATTCTTCCTGATCTCCCTTGGTATTTGCAGTCCAGCACTTGACATTTCCCTATTTGGTCCAGAGTTTGTCTTATATGTGTATTCCTCTTCTACTATGTATCAGGCATTGTACAGATGCTCAGGAATCAGTCATGCGCAAGATAACCTTAATCTCTGCCTTAGAAATTATGTCCCTGGGTGGCACCAAATGCGTGAACTGAGCTGCTAACTTTAAGTTTGGCAGTGCACACCCAACCAACCACACCCTTCCAACAGGCCTTGTAAGAAAGACCTGGAGATCTGCCCTGAAAATTACAGCCCAGAAAACTCCATGGGTCTAGAACTATTCCCTAAAACATAGGGTAGTGTGAGTTGTTACTGACTTGACAACAGCGGGGTTGGTTTTGAATTTCCCCCTTGAGATAGAGAGACCAACATTAAACAAATGACAGTTCATCAGCATACACAGGGCTCTGACTGTGCAGAACAGGAGGCCTGGCCTGGGACGATAACTCAGAAAAGCCTCCCTTCAGGAAGAGACTTAGAAAAGGTCTTAAAGAAAGTGTAAGGATTAGCCTGGCAAGGAGGTGGGGTATTCTAGGCATATTCTAGGCACATTCTAGCATGTGAAAGGCCCATGGGAGAAAAGAGTCTGACATACTAAACTCAGATAAGTTGTACTGGCATGCATAGATCAAGGTTGAAAGTGAGCATATTTTGTGAACTGAGATGAATTTTGACATTTCTAAGCAATACAGAATTCTTATCCATGGTAGGCTGGTGTAATCATAGCTTCTAATTTGTTCCTGTCTCCTGGCATGCATGCCACTGTTTTCAAGGTGATCTGGCCTTCTTTCTAAGAAGCAGTAGAGTATCTTTTTTTTACCCCTTGAATCGGGACTTGGCTATACAGCTTTCTTTGGTGAATGGAACGATGGCAGATGTGACACGAGCAGAGATTATTGCACCTGGAAAGTCTTCCATCACCGTGTGAACAAACCAAGCTTGACTTCCTTGAAGATGAAAGACTGTGGAAAGAAGCTTCCATCATAACATTGTCCCAGGATTCTGTTTGAGACTCTAGACATAAGTGAGGCCATCCTTGACCACCTAGCCTTTATGAAAATATCTCAGACTAGGAGAACGACTTAGCCAATCATAGAATCTGATAAACGCTCATGATTTTAAGTCATTAAGTTCTGAGGAAAGAACTCTGATGGAATGGTACATTTATGTGTTGTGAGGCTACCCCAATTTAATCAGAGATTAAGTACATAAGCTGCTCTGAGGAAGAAACATTGCAGTCTCCTCCTGTAAAGATTTACAACCTCAGAAACCTGATACCAGACCACTGTGAGTCAGAAATGATAGAGAGTACTAGACCAGGCCAGACTGGAAGTTTTGGGGCCATTGATTATGAAAAGCTAAGTGATATATCATCCTCACATCAACACACTCTTGTCCTGCCTACTGTGTATAAAGCATTTATTAGGTCCTGATGATATAAAATAGGATAATAAAAAGGGAAATTCATATTCTAGTTGAGAAGATAACTTGTCTATAAAAAACTTGATAATTAAAAATGCTAATGCTAAATGAGGAACTCTGGTGGCCTAGTGGTAAGAAGCCGTGCTGCAATCCCAAAGGCATCTGTCTATCTGCTTCTATAAACATTACAGCTCAGAAAACTCTGGGGTATTATATTAGGAATGCTTTCTGATACTTAATAGTTGATGCTGTCCAATTTGAACAGTATCTTCTCCAAAGAAATGTATTTTGCTACTCTATTTTTGGGTATTCGCCCCCCCCCCCCGCACGCCCCCCCCCCCGCACATTTAGGTATCCTACAATGTAAAATCTAATTATTTAATAATGTGACAGTATCAATATTTTTCATTACCCTTTATGGGTGAAACAAAGTATATCAGCCCAATGTATTCAGCCCAAAGAACTCTAGTTTTTCATTTCTAGGGTTCTAAGTGTTTAGATAATTTTATTTACTTATTAGTGGTATGAAGCTGCACTGTAATCCCAAAGACATGCAGTTACAACCCATCAGCTGTTCTGTGGAAGAAGTATGGGCAATCTCCTCTCTTGCAATCTATTGCCTCTGAAAACCCACTGTGGGCTCAGCTATGAGTTGGTTCTGGCTTGACAGCACACAACACAACAACAGTGACATCTGCCCATAGAATCTCTGGGTAAAGCACATGGTTAATGCTTTTGGCTACTAACCAAAAGGCTGGAAGTTTGGATCTTCCCAGAGGCACCTTGAAAGAAAAGTCTGGTGAAGAATTTCTGAAAAATTAAAAATTATGTGAAGCATAGTCCCACTCTAATACATAAGGTCACCACTATGAAGTTGCTATAAATTGGAATTGATACCACCTAACAATAGCAATTCTCAGTTCGAATCCACCAGCTGCTCCGTGGAGAGAAAGATGGACAATCTCCTCCTGTGCAATTAACTGCCCTTGAAAACCCATCCTATGGTCAGCTATGGGTCAGTCCCAACTCAGCGGCACACAACAACAATAACAATAACAACAAACGAGTTCTACCAGGATGGTCCCTATCTTAGTTATGTAGTGCTGCTATAACAGGGATACCACAAGTGAAACAGAAGCTTATTCTCTCAGAGTTTAGTAGGTGAAAAGTCCAAATTCTGGGTGCTGAGTAGAGATGAAGTAGTTTTCTTTCTGTCAGTTCTAGAAGGTCCTGTTTCCATCAGTATTTGCAGGTTGGAGCTCGTTGGAGATCTCTATATTTCTTGGCCTTCGCTGCCCAAAGGATGTGCTCTGCTCCTGGGCTTTCTTAGTGATACTGAAGTACCCCTCTGTGCTTGTTTCCTCTTTCCTTTCATCTCCCACGACACGAAAAGGGTGGCAGGTCAATACCTGAAGGGAAATCCTTCCATCAAATCAGATCTAAAACCTAATTCTCATGTTGCATCCCATCCTAATCCCCTTATATCTGACAGGTTGATCATAGCTTGAATCACATAATGAGTAATCCTATATTATATAACTGCTTGGCTTACTGTTAAGAAGCTGCACTGCACTCCCAAAGGCATGTATTTCAAATCTACCAGCTGCTCCACAGAAGGATGGGCAGTCTTCTTTTGTAAGATTTACTGCCTCTGAAAACCTGCTGGAGGGTCAGATGTGGATTGGTCCTAACTTGATGTCACACAACAATCCTCTTTTTAAAAGAAGATGGAAATTAATGAAACAATTAAAAGAAAGATTATCTAAAACACAATATATGTGCAAGAAATACAATGTATATGAATGACTGTATAAAAACAAAAATATGAGAAGGAAACAAATGACAAAAGAATATGGGCAGAATATACAGAGTCACTGTACTAAAAAAATAACTGGTCAGTCAATGTGGGACCATTTCAGGAAGTAGCACATGATCAAGAACCAGTGGTACTGAAGAAAGAACTAAATCAAAGCTGCACTGAAAGCATTGGCAAAAGAGTTGTTTTCAATGACTGAACAGTATTATAAAATGACCTGAACATTGTATTGACAGGTAACTGCCAGAAATTCAAGCTGAATTCATATTGCTAGTAATAAATGGATCTTGGCTGATCCAAAGCAGAAAATACCAAAAGGATAGTCATTTGTGTTTTATTGACTATGCAAAAGAATTTAACTCTGTGGATCTTCATAAGTTGTGGATAACCTGAGAAGGATAGAAATTTCAGAACAATTATACTAATTCAAAACTTGTATAGAATAAGCAATTGTTTGAATAGAACAAAGGGATACTGAATGGCTTAAAATCAGGAAAAGCTTGTATTTGCATTGTATTCTTTTTACCATATATATTCAAATGGTATTCTAAGCAAATACTCAGAGAAATTGAACCATATAAAGTAGGTTGTAGCATCAAGATTGAATGAAGATTCATCAACAAACAACAAAGATTGAAAACCATATGCAGATGACCCCCCCTCAGTACTGCTTGAATAAATTGAAGAGGACTTGAAGTACTTACTGATGAAGCTCAAAGACTATGCACTCTATTGTGGATTATACTTCAACAGAAAAAATATCCTCAAAACTAGACCAATAGGCAATATCAGGACAGGTTAAAAAAATTAAAAAAATTGAAGCTGTCCACGATTTCATTTTACTTGGATCCACAATCAACATCCATGGAAGTAGCAGTTTAAAACCTGAAAGGCATATTACACAGTGCAAACCTGCTGCCAGGGACCTTTTTAAAATGCTAAAGAGCAAAAATGCCAGTTTAAAGACTAAGGTGTTATTTCCGGTTGATTCCTATGCATGTGAAACTTGGATAATGACTAAGAATGAAGAATCAAAAAGTTGATGGTTCAGATTCACAGAGAAAGATGAGGTAGTTTCAAAAACCCTACGGGGCATTTTACTTGGTCCTACAGGGTTACTATGAGATGGAACCAACTCAGAAGCAGTGCGTAACATTGGAATTCTACCTAAGACATCATCATTCAAGATGGCCCTGTTATTTTTAATTCATTCATTAAGCACAGAAAAATGAACAAGACCACATGTCTATTCCACCTTCCATAATTTTAAGATTAAAGAATGGAATCTGCATTGGGAACAAATAGAGTGAAACTTGCTTAATATTAAGGTAATGGAAAATGTGCTATTATAATTCAGTAAATCTCGTTTGTGCCACAGGACAACTACTTGGCCAACTAACTGGAAGAGATTAATTATATACTCCCATTAAAACAAACAAACAACCCAACAAAACAAAACATGACCCGACAGAGTATGGAAATTATGGAACAATATCACACATTAGCAAAACCTTGCTGAAGATTATCAAAAAATGACAGGATAATGACATTGACAGATAATTACCAGAAATACAAGTGAGTTTTAGAAGAGACTGTGGCACTAGAGACTTTATCACCAATATCAGATGGATCTTGGCTGAAAGCAAAGAGTACCAGAGGAATATCTGTGTTTCATTGACAATGCAAAGGCATTTGACTGTGTGGCTAACCTTGAGAAGAACAATTGATTGTGCTCTTATGAAAACTATATTTGGACAAGGAAGCAGTCATTATAATGGAGCAAGGAAACACTGGCATGGTTCAAAACCAGGAAAGGAGTGCATCAGGGATGCATCCTGTCTCCATACCTTTTCAATCAGTATGCAGAACAGATCACTGGGGGGCTGGCCTTTCTGAGGAAGAATACACTATCAGGATTGGAGGAAGATTCTTCAACAACTTGTGTTATGTAGATGATACAACCTTGCTTGCTGAAACTGAGGAGGACTTGAAGTGCTTGCTGTAGAAGGTCAAAGACTAAATTATGGCCAATTGGCAACACCGTGATTAATGGAGAAGAGATTGAGGTTGTTAACAATTTCAGCTTGCTCAGCTCTACCATCAAAGCTATTGGCACCAGCAGTCAGGAAATCAAAAGATTAATTACATTAGGGAAATCTGCTGTCAGAAAGGGATCTCCCCAAAGTGCTAAAGAGCAATGATGTCAATCTAGAGACTAAGGTGCACCAGATTCAGTCATGGTTTTAGAAATTAATTTTATGCATCAGCCACCTGGACAATGACTAAGAATGACAGAAGAAGAATCAACACCTTTGAGTTACAGTGCTGGATAAGAATATTGAACATACCAAGGACTGCCAAGAGAGTAAACAGGTTTGTCTTGGAGAAGGTGACACCAAACTGCTCCTTGGAGGCAAGGATTTTGAATCTCTGTCTCACATCCTTTGGGCATGTTGCCAGGAGGGACCAGTCCTTTGAGAAGGACATCATGCTTGGAAGGGTGGAGGGACAGTGCAGAAGAGGAAAACCCCAGATGAACTAGATTAACACTGTTTCTGGGGTAATGGGGGTAGATGTGTTGGAGACAGTGAGATTAGTTCACAATAGGGCAGGGTTTAGAGCTATTGTATGTAAGGTCACTGAATTGCAGCTGACTTGATGGCACGGAACAAGAAGAAGAACAACAAATCTCTTTTACCTGTGGGAAACAACTTGGCTACCAGAAAACTACAGGGGAAAGCCTTAAGGTTTTCCAGTAACAGAAATTATTTGACCTGAAAATATTTCTTGGCATCATGGATTCCTAGGCTGGGCTGTGGAGATGCGGAAAGATGACTTGTTTCTTAAGGCAGAAAACTCCTTTGTTCATCCTTTTGCCTCCAGCTGAATAAAGAATGTTGTTGTTGTTGTTATGTATTATCTAGTCGCCTGAGACTCATAGTGACGCTATGTACAGCAGCTTGTGCTAATCTTATTATCTCTGACACACTTACCACTATTATCCCAGTCAACGAATCAATCCATCTCCAGGGTTTTCCTCTCTTGTGCTGACCCTCCTCCCTCCCAAGCAGGAATGTCCCTCTCCAAGGTCTAGTCCCTTTTTGCAACATGTCCAAAGAATGTCAGATGAAGAATACTTGCCTCCAAGCCTGGTGTCACCATCTCTAGGACAAACCTGTTTGTTCTCCTAGCAGTCCATGGTATATTCAACATTTTTCCAGCACCCAACTCAAAGGCATCAATTCTCCTTCTATCATTCCTCGTCATTGTCCAGCTTTCTGATGCACAGAAAGTAATTTCAAAGACTATGGCCTGGATCTGGTGCATCTTAGTCTCCAGGATGTAGTCATTGCTCTTCAGTACTTTTGAGAGATCTCTGACAGCAGACTTTCCAAAGCAATTTGTCTTTTAATTTCCTGGCTGCTGGTACCAAGAATGTTGATTATAGAGCCAATCAAACTAAAGTGATGCTGCCAATTGGCCCAGTGGTGAGAATCTTTGTTTTCTTGATGGTGAGCTTCAATCCATATTGAAGGTTGCAGTCCTTGACCTTCTGCAACAAGTGCTTCAGGTCCTCCTCACTTTCAGCAAGCAAGATTGCCCATCTGCATAACATAGATTGTTGCTGAGTCTTCCGTCAATCCTGATGTCACATTGCTCCTCAGAGAGCCTAGCCTCCTGGATAATCTGTTCTGCATATAGATTGAAAAGGTATGGAGATAGGACACATCCCTGGTAAACACTCTTCCCAATTTTGAACCATGCAGTGTTTCCTTGCTCTGTTCTGATGATTGTTTCCTGGTCCAAGTATAGGCTTTTCATTAAAAAAAAACCCCAAAAAACCAAACAAACAAAAAACCAACCAAAAGACAACCCAAACAAAAACGTTAATCAAGAAGGAGAGAATAAATAATGAATCTTTGCATTTTAAAAATAACTTCTAAATCCTGATTTCCCAGCATTCAGATGTATACAAGGATGTTTCTCCTTTTGCTTCCTTTTATTCTCTCTTGCTTGAGTGTTTTCCTAGTTGTGTCTTTTCTAGTGTGCTTTTTGTCTGTCTGTATTTTGTTTTACTTTCTTATTGTGTTTCATTGGAAAGGAAAGACAGAACTGAGAGCCACCCCTCCTAAGACTGGAGTGTGGAGGACTCTTCCCAGAGAAGACTTTCTCTGACAATTGAGCAATGAAAGACGTGGAGAAGTTTGAGCTGTCCATTGAAGGAGGAGGAAAGAGATAAACTCTTTTTTTTTTTTCTGTCATGACAAGAATACCCATTCATATGTCCCTTTTATTTTTTTTTCTATAATTATATTTTATTAATTTTCATAAACATTTACAGAGATTTTGGGCTTCCACTCATTCATTGTTGCACTATTCTCTCTACCCTCCTCCCAGTTTGTTCTTGTCCAAATGCCACAGTGCTTGTCAAAGCCAGTTCTGATTAATATTCTTTGTCAGTGTATCCTTTGCCATTCCCTATCACTCCTCCCTGAGAGAGACTTCACCCTGAGTCATAAGGAAAAGGGGACGGCGTATTCTCTTAGCTACTTTCTGCTGAAAAGGGACACTGTGGGTTTCAGGGTGAAGATCTTCTCTCACTACTCTAAAGGGCCCCTTTGGCAGTAGGAAACACATAGACTATTATGGAGATTGATTTTGGAATTCAGATGCACTCTTATTGATTGTGCTTGGCTGTACATGTACATATCCTTCAAGATGTATCATGGGAGTGTTGCAACCTAGAAGACACAAATTTGACTAACAAGTTATAAGTACATGAGTCCAAAAATTATGGAAAAGTAAAAGAAAAGATTCTTTCATTGTTTTACAAACACTCCCCCAGGTCCCCTCCACCATGCAGCCCTCGCTCTAGTCTCCTGTGATGACAGAAATACCCAGTTACATCTCTCTTTTAAACGGTTCTCTCCCTCCTCTGTTTCAGTGCAGTATACATTATTGAACCCATCTTACTCAGTCTCTCCCCAACCCCAAGGACAGTCCCATTCTACAACAGTGACATCATGTAATATTTGTCCTTTTGTGACTGGGATATTTCACTCAGCATAATGTTCTCCAGAGTCAACCATTTTGAATAATATTGCATGAGTTCCTTGTTTTTTAATGCAGCATAGTATTCCATTGTGCGAATATACCACAGCTTCTCTAGCCATTCGTTTGTTGATGGGCACTTAGGTTGTTTCCAACTCCTTGCTATTGTGAACAAAGCTGCAATAAACATGGGTGTGCAAGAGATAAACTCTTGGCTTGCAACCACTATTAAGATAGTTCTGCAGTTAGTAAACATAGTTTGATTTGGTATCCTAATTCTCTGTTATCAATCTGCTTTGTGACATATCATTTTGACCGAACACCTATCTGATAATCTATAATTTTTCCTCTAAGATTTAACATTTTCTTTCCTGCTCTGACACTCAGAAACTTCACAGCCTGAGTTCTAATATCTTCTATCAAAACTCCTAAGATGCTGTCATATACCTGCTGTGAGGGTACGTCACTATGCTGACAGGCTGAGGTGGAGCCAGAATCCCAGTTTTTCCTCATCTTCCTTCCTTCTGAGGCTCAAAGAAAGAGGATCTCATTCCCAATTCCATAGGCAACAAAGAAATTACTAAAGTATTAATTAGTTTAAGTGAATCATAATTTTTTCCCTTTTGCCAAAGACTGGTTTAGAGGAGTGTTAAGTGGCCCAATTCAGACCAATGAAACATACAAAGTCTTTGTGGGAGAGGGAGTTCATAGGAAGAGATAGTCTAAATGAGAATCCTGAAAATACTACTCTTATCTTGTTATCCGCCCCATATGGAGAATCAAAGAGAACCAAGAATTCTGATAGCTTCTGCTGAGACACTTCTAGACAATCAGTATGTTGTTAAGTGCCGTCGAGTCACAGGCAACTCATAGCGACCCTATGAAGGAGAGTCCTCGACGCTTGGGTGCCTTTCATTCTCTCTCCAGGTTCATAGGGTTTTTGGAGGCAAGCTATTATGGAAGTGGATGCCACTCCTCCTCCCGAGCTTGTTTTAATCGGGGAGCTCCACCCCACTCTCTGTCCGCATTGGGTAGCCGATCATTAACTCATTTGACACATCAGTCAGTGTCACAGTGTTCAGCCTCACAGCAACGTGTACACCAAGGCTATAAGACCTAGAGGAATGTCTGAACAAAAACAATGAAAGACAGGCCCGAGGGCAGCGGATTGAAAGTCACCCACCTTTGGCTTGGTAGCATCGCTTTCTGTCCACTGGACCAGCTGATCTCTCTCTCTATGTTGATATTATTGTTGTTAAGTGCTGTTGAGTCACAGGTGACTCATAGTGACCCTATGAAGGAGCGTCCTTGACTCTTGGGTGCCTTTCCTCCTCTCTAGGTTCATAGGGTTTCCGGAGGCAAGCTATTATGGAACTGGATGCTAAGCTATTATGGAAGTGGAGTAGTCCTTCGCATCTGAAAACTGCCACAACACCCGCCCCCACAGCACCATGCTCTCTCTGGCAACTGGATCATAGCAACCCTGGGTGGAGCAAACCTGGGAGAACATGGCCTCCTTCCCTCCCCTCTTCCCCTTTTGGGCTTGAAGTCCTCGCTGCCTTAAACCCTAGGCCAAGCCTGGCTTGCCTGGCTCCTGGAGGCAGAGTAGTCCTTCGCGTCGGAAAACTGCCACAACGGCCGCGCACACAGACAATCAATATATGATCTGATAATTATCTTTATTGCAGGAATCCTATTATGTTGGGAGCTCTGTTATTTTATTAGAAAGTGTTCTGGTTAATATGTATAGATTAATTCCAAATACATACAAGGAAGACCTGTTAATATAACTATTACTCAAATATATGTTCCTACAGCTAAAGCCAGAGAGGAGAAAACTGAAAATGTTTGCCAACTTTTGCAGCTCAAAATTGACCAAACATGCAATTAATACTCATCATTGAGAATTGGTGACTGGAATGGAAGAGTTTGAAACAATGAAGAAGGGAAGGTAGTTGGAAGGTATGGAATGGGTGACAGAAATGAGGCTGGAAATAGAATGATTGAATTTTGTGCGTTCAGTGATTTATTCATTGCAAATACATTTTTTAAAACAACACAAATAACAACTTTACACATGGATCTCACCTGATGAACTGCATAGGAATCACATTGACTACATCTGTACAAAGAATTGTTGGAAAGCTCAATATGAGCAGTCAAAAACCAGACCAAGTGCTGACTGTGAAATAGACCATCAATTACTCATGTGCAAGTTCAAATTGAGACTAAAGACAATGAAAGTAAGTTCATGAGAACCAAATATTATCTTGATTCCATCCCATCTGAATTTAAAAATCATAAGGTATAGGTTTGAAGCATAGAACAACAGTGATCAAAACCAGATGAGTTGTGGGATAACATCAAAGATGTCAATCATGAAAAGAGCAAAAGGTCATTACAAAGACAGAAGAGAAAGAAAAAATAGAAATGGATATCAGAACAAACACTGAAAATTGCACTAGAATGTCAACAAGACAAAACAAATGGAAAAGATAAGTAAAAAAGCTGAATAGATGTCAAAGGGCATCTTGAGAAGACAAAGCAAAGTATTATAATGAGATGTGCAGAGAGCTGGAACTAGAGAATAAAAGGGGAAGAACTTGCTTGGCATTTCTCAAGCTAAGAGAACAGAAAAACAAATTTAAGTTTCAAATTGCAATGTTTAAGGATGGTACGGGCAATGTGTTGAATTATCCTGAAAGCATCAAAAGAAAATAGATAGAATACAATTGTCCCTGTACAGAGTTGCTGTACCAAAATGCAGATTTTCTGTACCAAGAATAACTGAGTGAAACAGAACACTTTAAGAAGTACTGTATGGATAAGAGCCATTGGTAATGAAGGAAGGAGTTAAAGCTGCATTGAAGGCATTGGCAAGAGAGAGCTGCCTGCAACTCCCCTGAAGAGAAACTGCCGCAGTTAGGAAACCTGGTCTCTAGCTGGACCACAGACCACCAAAGACAATAAATAATAGATTTTAGGAGAGGTGGGCCTCACCCAGGTGAGATTCCCACAGGATTGTACTGCAGGCAAGAGAGGACCTAAAGGATTTTAGGAAGATAAACTTTCCCACTTCATAAGATTTTAAAGAATTCCATTAGAGGAAATGGCCCACTCCCATAAATGGAGCAATTTAAGACTGCAACTAATCAGTAGATTAATAAAATCAAAGAAGTATCACCAACTTAACAGGCACAACAGAAATAGCCTAACACATAACAAGAAAAGCTTCTCATAAGATCAAAAAAGCAGGAAGCAGCCTTGAACACAGTGGGAAAAACAACAACAACAACAACAACAACAACAAAACAAACTTTCTCCTAAAAAAAAGCAGAACATATTGCAGACCCGATGAATACCCAAGAGACAGGCAAGCGGAAGAAATATATCAATGTGGAGTAATAGGGCCAGCTACAGAAGACGTTACAAATGATGAAAGAAAGAATGGACGTTATAAGTAAAATGAATATCCCAGAGACATGGAGCCAGAAGAAAGATACTGATGTGGAGGAACATAAAAAACTTTGAAGAAATTGCAAAAGATGGAAGGAAAAAAATTGATATTATAGATTAAAGAGAGAAGAATTTTATTTTTGAGAGAAGACATTTTTTAAAATCAATACACAACTAACAGACAGAGCACAACCAACACAGTACCGGAATTAACAGAATTGCATGAAAACATAATCCAAAATATCAAGACCAAAATAGTAGAAGTTTCCAAAATATGGAAGGACAAAAAAAAAAACCCACAAGCCACCAAAAACCAAACAGAACAGAAGAGATGGAACATGGAGTTAGTAATCTGGAAGACAAAAATCTCAGTGGGAACATACTAGAAGAAAAAACATAGAGGAGATAGAAGAAAACATTAGAATCGTGTGGGATAACATAGAAAGGAACAACATATGATCAGAATTGCTGAACACGTCAGGGCAGGGAAAGCACTGAGAAAATTATAGAAGAGGTGTTAAAAGAAAACTTCAGAGGCATCATGAAGAAGAAAGAAATGCACATTTAAGAAGCTCAGCAAACTCTAAGTAGACTTGACTCCAAAAGAAAAAATCAAGATGTATAATAATAAATTTCTCCAATATAAAAAATAAGGACAGAAAAACAGACACCTATAAAGTTCTAATATCTCAGTGGAAACCATGTTAGCAAGAAGACAATGAGATGGAATATACAGAAGGCTGAATGAAAAGAAAAATTGCCAGCCACGAATCCTGTATCCAGCAAAGCTGTCCACCAAGTGTAAAAGAGAAATTAAGTCATTTGCAGAAAAGTAGGAATAAAGGGACTTGTGAAAATAAGATCAACTCTGCAAGAAATTCTAAGGGGAATCCTTCATGTGGAGACACTAAAGGAAAGTGGACGGACTAGAGTAACCTGAAACAACAGAAAAACAAACATAGCAAAATGGCAACAAAAAAAGAGTAGCAAAATGGATTTTAAAAAAACTTCAAAACAACAAAGCCCATCAATATGTTGCCTATAAGAGACACATCTAAGAAACGAGGAAAAAGAGAAATTTAAAATCAAACGCTGGAAAAAAAATTTACCAAGCAAATAGCATCTAAAAAGCAGGAGAGGCAATACTAATCTCTGATAAAATAGACTTCAGAATGAAAATCACCATGAAAGATAATGAAAGGCTCTATGATTAATGATTAAATATAAATAGATCAAGAAGATATAACACTATTCAACATGTATGCACTAAATGATACGTCTGCAAAATACATAAAACAATGGTTAACAGACTTGAAAGACAGCACCACAATAGTGGTAGGAGACTTTAATGCACCACTCTTACCAAAGGATAGGTCAATTCAAATAAAACTAAACATAGTTGCAGGTGATCTGAATGATACAAAGAGCCAACTGACCTTGTGGAGGTATTCAAATACTATACCCAACTAAAACTCAATTTACTTTTTTCTCAAGTGCGCATAGTACAATCTCCAGACTGGATCATATATTAGGACACAAAACAAGCCTCAACAAATTCAGTTAACATTGAAATAATGCAAAACACCTTTTCAGAAATTCACCATAAGAGGATAAAGTTTATAGAACCACCCAAGTGAAAGCTGAATGGCACCCTGGTAGAACATGATTGCTTATAACAGAAATAAAGAATGAAATAAAAAGTTCCTCAAAATAAATGCTAACTAAAATATAAACATCTAGGATGCAGCTAAGGCAGTATTCAGGGAGAGTTCATAGCAATAGACCAATTGATAGAAAAGAAAGACGAAGCAGAATTAATGACCTAACTCAATGTCTCAATCAAATACAAAAAGAACAGCAATCTAACTGTTAGAAAAAATTGAAACCAATCTAGGCTTTATTTTTATTTATTTGTTCATTTATTTTATTTTTATTTTTATTCTTTTCAATCTAGCCTTTAGAAGAAAGAAAATCATAAGGACAAGAGCTGAAATCAATGAGATAGAAAACAGAAAAACAATTGAAACCCTCAATAAGACCAGGAGGTGGTTCTTTGAAAGGGTAAATAAAATAGACAAGCAGTTGGCAAAGTTAGTAAAAGAAAATAAAGAGAAGACACAAATAACTCAAATAGGAAATAATAGAGGTGACATCACAACAGAACCAGATGAAATTAAATTGGTAATAACAGAACATTATGAAAAGCTATACTCTGATATACTTTGGAAGTAGGAGTGGCATCCACTCCTGAAACAGCTTGCCTCCAGAAACCCTATGAACTCAGAGAAATGATGAAAATTATACAAGTGTTTAGGTCTTTCATTCATAGGGTCACTATGAGTTGTCTACGACTTGATGGCACTTAACAACAATAACAACATATTCTGATACATTTGAAAATCTAAAGAAAATGAACAAATTCCTTGAAATTAACATTCTACTCAGATTGACATGGACAGATGCAGAGCACTTGAACAGACTCAACACAGAAGAAGAAATTGAGTAGGTCATAAAAAGACTACAAATACACACACACACACACACACACACACACACATGGTTTCATAGCTATACTCTATCAAACATTCAGAGAAGAACTATCACCAATTCTTCTTAAATTGTTTTTTAAAAAATAGAAAATGAAGGAACACTCCCAGAGTCATTCTATGAAGCAAGCATAACTGTAATACCCAAGCCAGAAAAAGACATTAGTAAAAAAGAAAACTATAGATCAATATTTCTCATGAACATAGATGCAAAAATCCTTAACAAATTCCTGGCTAGTAGACTCTAACACTATGTTGTTGTTGTTATGTGCCATCTAGTCGTTTACGACTCATAGCTACCCTGTGTACAACAGCCCTAAACCCTGCTCTATCCTGTGCCAATCGCATTGCCTCTGACACACCCATCCCAATTACCCCAGCTACTGAATCAATCCACCTCATAGAGGGTCTTCCCTTTCTGTGCTGTCCCTTCACCCTACCAAGCATGATGTCCCTCTCCAAGGACTTGTCTCTCCTTACAACATGTCTAAAGTATGTCAGACGAAGCCCCAGAATCCTTGCCTCCAAGGAGTAGCCTGGTTTAACCCTCTCCAGGTTGAATCTGTTTTCTTGGCAGTCCATGGTGCATTCAATACTCTTCTCCAGCACCACAGCTCAAAGGCATCAATTCTCCTTCTATCCTCCACAGTCATTGTCCAACTCTCTGATGCATAACAAGTGATTGTAAAGACCATGGCCTGTATCAGGCACACCTTAGTCTCCAGAGAGACACCATTGCTCTTGGGTACTTTAGAGAGATCCCTAACAGCAGATCATGACCAAGTGTAATTCATAATAGGTATGCAAGTATGGTTCAACATAATAAAAACAATCAATTCATCACATTAACAAAGAACAAGAACCACATGATCTTGTCAATTAATGCAGAAATGGTCTTTTACAAAATTCACCACCTCTTCTTGATTAAACCACTCAATAAAATAGGAATAGAAGCATTAGAATATTATGAAAAACTATACTCAAACAAATATGAAAACCTTGAGGAAATGGACAAATATCTAGAAACACACAATCTTCCTAAACTGACACAAACCGAAATTGAACATCTCAACAGACCCTTTACAAAAGAAGAAATTGAAAAGGTAATAAAACAGCTTCCAACCAAAAAAAGTCCTGGACCAGACGGATTTACAA